>NC_090922.1:865180894-865483925 GCF_040938575.1 Ambystoma mexicanum
AAGAAACTCAAAAACAAGCCCCACTAGCGCAACTATGGGCATGGTTACCAAAGGCACTGATGCTAAATAAGAACAAATAGCAATTTGTTGAGCACTTTTCAGCACCACTTGCTACCAAACAAACATCTGGCAAACCAGACCTCTCTTTGGGGTCTTGGAATACTCGTGGATTTCAACATCTGACTAAGAAAGGAGACCTAAACTTGGGGTGTTTGGATATCATCTGTTTACAAGAAACTCGGTTGATCGAACGTCCCTCTATGGACGGCTACGACTTGGCTACGACTTGGCATTTGTCCCAACGGTTAAAGGAACTTTTGGCCGTCATCTGGCCTCATAACCGCAATTCGCTGCGCCTCCGGATTACAGTTAAAGAATACTCTGAGATTCACAATTTATCTCTTGGCCACGGAAGTCAGTTGGAACCGTTTCAAGGTGGAAAAGGGAAAGTCTAAAGCGCAACCTTTAATCATCATTAATGTCTATTGGAACCCTGCAGCCATGACTGACTCATTCTTTATAGCCTTGATTGAAGAGACTATCGACGAAGCTCTGTTAAGGTGTCCAGAGGCTCTGCTAATCTTCTGCGGAGATCTAAATGCCACCTGGTTGCCACATGAATCAGCTGATAATCTTCCTCTTTTTTCGTCCCTTAGAAACAAACGGGGGGTAGCGTGGCTGTCATTGATGTCATCCTGTGATTTACTTTGTGCGGATGACCTATTCACCAGAGAAGAGAGGCCTCCTACTTGGGAAAGAGGAAATTCCTCCGCGGACATTGATCACATTTTTATAATCAGGTACCTGGCAGCTCTTTCCACTTCATTTGAAGTACGAAGGTCCTCTGCTAGTGATCACAATCTGTTGGTACTGAAATGGAAGACAAAAATGCTCGATAACATAGTCACGCCCGTTCAAGTGGAGTCAAACAACCAGCAAAACCGCTTAAGACTATCAGAAACTTCGATTTCGAAGATAAATGCCCAGTACCTGAGAATAGGAAACAAGCCCGACCAACTGATCGATCCGCAATTACCAGATTATCAACCACTTCTGGTTCCTTTTAGATCTAAATCAAATGGTCCCAGACAGAGTAACAATCTTGCCAGACATGAATACTGTAAAGAACTGGTTCTGAGACGGCGCTTAGTGAGGAAAGCAAAAAGAAAACTTTGCGCCTTCCCATCATCAGAAAATCAGGCAATCTTCAATCAGGAACAGCAAACGTATAAATCATGGATCAGGCAATAACACAGCAATTTACATCAACAAGATGAGGAAGCCATGTTGAAGTTGGTTTGCGGCCACCATCCTCGGGAGTTTTGGGCTCTCCTTAGATCGACTTTCTCTCCTCTTGAGGAATCACCCTCAAATCCGATCTGTGAAACAACCTGGATACATTTTTACGCAAACCTGTAAAAGACGCCTGCATCCTCAAGTTCTCTGGAATTTAGTAAAAATTGGAATCATGGATAGATCTGAGCAGTGAAGCCGAGATCTTCAAAGTTCTTCAAAGACTCAAACCATTGCGAGCGCCCGGCCCGAATGGAATCACAAACCTTGATCTAAAGAAATACCCAAGAGAATGGTCTTCGTTGATCAGTGAAATCTTTAAACGATGTAAACAGGCAAGGCAAATTCCGTCTTCATGGACAACCTCAATTGTAGTCCCAATATTATGTTCCTTAGCGCATTTAAAAGCAAGGTGCTGGGAGGAAGCCCGAGAGTGTTCCTTGCGTTCATAGATCTGGTGCAAGCCTTTGATCAAGTAAACAGAGTGAGTCTGTGGAGAAAACTGAGCCTTTGGAAATGCCCCGCTGAACTCCTTCAACCAATCCAAGCGCTACATCAGGACACAAAGGTACGCGTGAGACTAAATCAAGCTGGCCTGTTATCGTCAGAAATCTCAGTCGGCCGTGGATTGAAACAGGGATGCCCCTTTGCTCCGGCACTTTTCATCGCTTACTTGGGCGATTTCAAAGCCTCAGAACAATCTATCCGCTCCTTTCCGCCATCAATGGGAAAGTTGAAAACCACAAGGCTACTCTACGCGAATGATCTAATCCTAATGGATATGACCCCTATTGGCCTCCAGCGCCAGCTCGATAACTTGGCTGCTCATATTCAAGCAAATGATTTAACCGTTAATGCATCTAAAACCAAGATTCTGACCCTGGAAAAACATAGACGACCACAAGAAAAACTATCCTGGTACTTGGATGGGGCTGCACTAGAAAAAGTCTCTAGTATTAAATATCTAGGAGCAACACTAGACTGTTCTAGTATCAACGTAACCCTTCAGAGTTGCTTAATGAACAAAGCAAAAAATCTAGCGGCACAAACCCAGGCAATGGATAAAAAGTTTGGTCACTTTTCCTTGCTACCATTGATCAAATTCTATAGGATGAAGGTGGTTCCATCACTCACCTATGCAGCGGAAGCCCTTCCCCACACGCCTGCCAATCTGTGGCTGAAGTTAGAGGGTTACTTCTGGCGCATGGTCCTAGGTCTCCCAAAGTCAACATCGGCTCCCCTTATCAGAAGAGAGCTAGGTCTCCTCTCATTGGAAGGGACCACGGAGATAAAATCCATGATGCTCTATAGGAAAATGCTGCTTCCAGATTGGTCACATGTGCTAGCCATCGTACGTGCTGATATTCTGACAGCATGTTGTTCTGTTTTAAAATCTTGGGAAATGGCGCGTAAAGCGAAACTTTTGGATATTCACTCTTCAGAGCAAGATCTCATCCGCAACCCGTCAAAAATAAAAAGGAAAATCAGTGAGCTGGACTGGATTCAAACCGTGAACAATGCAACGAAAGCAAAATCAGTCAGCCATCTCCCACCCTATCAAAGTAAATTGAACATTGTTCCGAACTATATTAGCAAGTTCCCCAACAAAGCTGCCAGAACCTTGTTTTTGAAAGCGCGCTTAAATTTACTACCGACTAATGAGATTTTAAAACTCAGTGGACAGAGTAATTCAAACACATGCCGTTTTTGTGAAAATGACACTAACGTAGAAACTATACGTCACTTGCTCCTAAACTGAAATTCTTGTTACCACATCTTTCAGCATCATATACCAGGGAAGAGGAACTGTGGTGGACTCGCCTAATGAGTGGAGAAAGAAATAGCTGGACAATTGCCACTACACAGACTCTTAAGTTTATCTTATCCTTATGAAACTTAAATCATCGTCATAACCACAATTCTTCTTCTGAAATGAAATGATCTCCTCTTCCATTTTCTTCTTCTTCTTCTTTTCTGTTTCTTCTCTTTCATGATACAGCTTCTTGTTCTACATTTTCACTTTCTCCCTTTCTTCACTTTGTTTCGTTTTCTACTATGTTTTGTAAAAATCATTCATTTGATTAAATCAACCAAATAAATAAAAAAAGTGGTCCATTAAATTACAACATAATATTTAAGAGCAGAGTGGGAAGAGGGAGAGGGATGAACCTACTATGCCTTGTGAGTAGTCAGAACGTGCTATATAAATCCCACGCATGTGTATTTACAGGGAGGCCGGAACTTTCTATGTGGTGGAACGGTCCTACACTTAAGCCCTTTCAACGTCAGGTGGTGCAGTACCTTTGTGAATTTTCAGATTGGAATCTTTCTTTGTGAATCCCACATTATCTACCAGGATTTTTCAGTGTCAAGAGAAAGGGCACTACAACTATGAAATCGACAGTTTAAGCATCGGTTTTTGCTGGACATGTTATTGCTTTGGGGTGGAAGATGCTAAGTACTATGCATGGATAAAGGAAGGGAGAAAATAGAGTGGAGCAAGTTAAGGAAGCCTTTCAGGATTGAAGGCATCAAACCTTCCTGCCTACTCCCACACCTCCTGGGATGACACAGAATTGGACGACCCGGTACTAAGTAGAAAGGTGGGAAGGTAGAATCAAAGAATTTCTTTCCAGGCTGTGGAAAGAAACACATAGTAGATATGAGGGACACAACTACAATGGGCCTTATATTGAACAAATGAAACCCACTGTACCTTTGGTGGAGGTAGCTAGTGCCAGAGAAGTAAGTGACTCTAGAACCCACCCACCATGACTTAATGTATTGGTCAGCTAAAGTACATAACAGCACGTGAACGGTCAACTAATTAAACAGGCTGTGAAGGAACTGACCTGATGACCTAAAGACCGCGTCTAAGGGACACAACAGGGAATCAAAGGGAATCAAAGCCCTGGGAGGATGTAAAGTTTCAGGGAATCAACAAAAGAGTATTAAAGGCTGATAGGAGACAACCCCAGGAGGCCATGGAAGGAGGGGCATGTGCAGGAAGCAGGAGCCCACGGACAGTTCCAGCAGGAAGGCAGAGGAAGAAGGAGCAAGGGTGGGGGATTGCCAAGATAGGATAGTACAAGACCAGGACAACTACACCACAAGTGAACCCACCAGAATGCAAAATGAGGTGGGAGGCAGGTAGGGGTCCATGGACAGGCATCAGAGGATGGGCTGTAAGGGCCAATGTGTGGGGTGAAAATGAGGCACTTCATGGTGGGACATAGGAAGGTCAGACCAATGGGGAAAAGGCCTGAGAATAGTAGGATACAGGCAAAAGCCTTTGGCCTGCGGCAAGTCAGTAGTCAGAACACCGTGATCACTTGACATCAGCAAGCATCGCGCAATGTCAGGGGAGGGAAGCAAGTCAGTGCACAGCATAGCGTGATGTTTTCAGAACAGCAAGCAGTGGCCAGTATCCTGGACAGGAGGCAAGCTAGAACAAAGCACATCAAACCAGAATATAAGTACAGAGTGAAGCGCGCTCGGCCTGGAAGTAATTTAGCTGAGCACAAAGCTTCACACACGCCTCTGTTTACTTTGCCGGGGCTAGCACCCAGGCAAGGTGACATCAGACAACACAGCATGCATTGCAGGCAGAGCTGCCACCATTGGACACATGCAACCACTTGAATACTGTAGCCTGCAGTTCATGCGGGTGGTCCCATAACTGCAACAGGAGGTGCCAGGTCTATTAAAGGATGGGTCTAAGCGATAACAGGGTGCAATACACCACCTGGAATTCCTTATTAGGTGTAGGTTTGATTTCTGGAGTTTTCATGTAGAGAGCAGCAATTCAGATGGCGTAGGGAGACAAGGTAAGTGGGAGCATGGTTTTACCCGCAGCATAAAAAAAAGCAAAAACAACGTGAATGCTGATAAGGGCTTTAATTGCTGGTGGCATGAAAATGCCATAATTGTCACTTTATGTAACAGCACTAGGACTGGGGGTGGATAACATTGTATTCATGTGGAACAAATTAGGAAATTTTTAACTAAACAGTTCTCTTCTTCACTCTGTCAGGCGTGTTCAGGACATATGTTGGAGAGTCAGTGGTATAACTGACCCAGCAGTAAGTGGACTGATGGTTAGGCAATGGAAGACCGACAGAGCAATAGAGTACTGTGAACTGCACATAGCTGTCGACAAGCCATTAACAATAGGAGCCAACTGCACTACTGTAAGATGGACATTCTGCTTACACAATGATGCTCTTCTCCTGATCTTGGCAGTTTAGAAAAGGGTTCAGTGAGCAAGTTAGTTTAGGCAGCAGACATAGTATATAGGGTGAGACGTATTTTGGGAATAACACTGCATCTGCTGTTGTGTGAGTGTGCCAGTGGTGCTGAGAACATATGCAAGGCAACATATGAACAAGCTTAATCCCAGTTGTTTTCTTTCCTCCCTTTTGTACCTAACCCTCACGATCCAACTACAACACAACTGAGCTTTTGCAGGAACGGTCTTGGCAGGCTGTACTCACCAGTACGTGTAGTGCCACCATCTTCCTTACCCACCAGGTTTGTTGGTCTACCGGCAATCCTCCTCGACAGCATTTTGTAAATCATAACTTTTATTTACACATATATAATATCACTTAATGGAGCTTTCTATGTTAAAATTACTCCGGTAGGGATTGGGCCATCTTCACCATCCATTTAAAAAGATTACGTGAGGGCCTTTGACAAGGGTCCCCAGTGCCTTTACCACCCATTCCAGCCTGTGGAACAGGTGGGTTTTGCTATAAACACCCCTGGTTTCCAATCCGGAAACCTGGGGTGCTAAAAGCATTGGATCGCAGCGTCCCGTTCATTGAATTAAAATAAGGTTTTAAGATGGCCGCCATGGATCAGGAAGGCGGGGCTGCTGAAGAAATGAGGTGCTGGGGGTGGGAAGGATGGAACATTTTAAAGGAAAGGGTGGGTGGGAGGCAAGATGGCGGGGCACGGCTGGGGAAGCAGCCATCAGGTTCCATGGAATGTAGGCTTGGATCGGCAGATTCAGCCTGCAATCGAAGGAACCTGATTGGTTGCTCCCCCGCCCCGGCTGCTAATTGAGTGTAAAGGTGTTAGAACTGTGGGAGAATAAGATGAAATGATGAAGAACGATATCTGCTAATTGCAATTGAAAAAAGCACAACATCAGGAAGAATTTGACAAAAAGAAGAATTCATTTCTGTAGAGTGGGGAAAGGAACGAATTAGAAGGACACATGCATCATTCTTTTTCTAGAGACGGAGTCCTGATCTTCGTAATAGGATTATTTGTCCACATTTTCAATTTTACAGACAGCGCTCGTTCACATTGAAGTTACATCTTTGGAATCTCATATCTGCAATGCTGATTTGATGCCAATAGATAATTCTGTTTGCATTCAGTACTTCGAGCCCAATCCCACTTTCAGGAAAAACCTTAATGGAACCCGGTCAGAAGGTTATTGCGCAACTGTTGCGAACATCTGTCTACAAAATAAATAAGTCATGTTTTCATCCTGGAAAGGGCAGGATATACTGAGAAGCACTGAGCTGGTTCATAGAGACTCCAGGCACTGTTTTTACATGTGTTCTTAGGTGCAAGACTGTTTCAGCCATAAACACGCATATGAATTTATTATGGTATGGCGATATAGGGACAGGCGGGATTGGGATCAATATGCATGTTGTGATTTTGCACCTGTGCTTAGTTCTGACAGTAGCTACACAATGTTGTCTTTGTTGTCTTGCCTCAGCTGGAGCATTCAGAAATCAGCATAACCATCCAATGATCAATTTACTGGAGGGTGATGGCCGGGGCTCTGCATTGGTAATGTTCTTTCAACATTTGCTCAACACTTTGAGCTCCAGTTTTGTCATTGGTTGACTGGGTGATGTCAAGGCCAAGGAACCAGTAGGCACACAGGAGGTGGAGCGACCTGAGTGGAAAACCAAGGCAAAGGCTTCAGGAGCTTTCTTTGGGGGCATGATATGTCTGCAAAGGGTTTAGCGACTTAAGAAAGTTTGTTTCCAGACTCATTAACTCAGCTCTTATTTGGATGCGCTTTAAGGTATTCTTACATTGCAAACGCCACTGGTGCAAGGTGTGAGGCGAAGGTGTGTTGAGGGTGCATGAGTGGAATGGAGGCCCGGGTCGCCCACACCCACCAACCCTTTAGATTGGTGGATTCCACAGCCCAGCCTGTTGCTGCGGTGACCTGACGGTGGATTGCCCTCCAACGGTCCGGATTCATCAGAAAGAGATGCCTCCTAGCTATCATATAATGATGCTGAACACTGCAGATTCATGAGCCTGTGGCCGGATTACCAAAAATCATGGTGTGCGTATTTTTGGGATGCATACGTAGTGCACACGTAATATACGCACGTGCAAAAAGCTATTTGCGCTCTATGATTTTCCGTAATCCGGAACCAATTCTGTGAATATGCTTTATGTCTGTTTAAGTAAGTGGGATCCCTGTTGGGCCATTTCATGACTCGGGAGGATAGCTCAGGGGCAAAGTGCTCGCCTTGGAAGCAGGTTGACGCGTAGCAGCACTGGTTTGATCCCTTTGTCCGTGCTTAGAAACCTCTGGGTATTAAGTACGTTATAAATAACCATTCATATCATATCATGTGGAAATTACAGATGAACATACTATGGGTAGACCAGCTTCCTGTGATAAGCTCTGTTCCAGTTTTAATTTGGTGGGCAGAGGCCATCAGTGTATCATGCAGGGGTGGAATGGCCTATAGGGAACTCTGGGGATTTCCCAGTGGGCCTCTTTTGTGTGGTATTTCCAAATGTTCCCATAGGAAAAGGGTTGGGCTTGCTGAAAATGTGTAATATAGGGCTACTTTGAAAATTATTTCTTCTTTTGGTTGCCAGTCCACCCCTGGTATCATGCGTGGAAGAGGGAAACATAACAACAGTTGCTGCACTGCCGCCAGCTGCTTGCCCCTCTGAGTATCCGGTGAGATGAGGGACTTTCTTTGGTCTTAACATTAAACACTGCCTCAGAAGAGACGGATTGATTGGAGAGTTATCACACACAATTCTCCTGCACACCTGCGCATGGATCAGGAGGCAGCAGCGGGAGGGTGAGGCAGTTTAATGGAAACAGTGAATCATGAATGGGAAACTTAAAACACGCCAGGACAATTAAAGCAGACACAAAGAGACAACGACAAGTGATTAGAGTTTAATGCATGAATAATGAACATATAAACGAATGCAACGCTCCAGAGAATACAGCAATGTAGGAACAGACAGGATAAAAGGTATTTTTTAAAGAAAGGTTGATGGCTGCGTAATGGCAACAAGAAATGAGAATGAAAGACAAAAGCAACTCCACGCAAAGAATGCAGCACAATGAAAAAGAGGGGAACAATAGATGTTTGTTATTTTACATTAAATATGTCTATGCATATTATTTATTTGAATGTGAGCTAGTGTGTGGACACACCCACAAACACACTCAAAGACACACATCCCAATCTAAATGTCTTTCATCAACATGCTTTTGTGGAAAGATAATACATTTCCTGGATATGGCAAATGTTCCCGCTGACTGTTCTCCATATCATGGCACAGAATCTCAATACTGCATCCACGATGCTCCAGGAGTTAAACCCAACTTACAATGCGCGCCTGCAAACGAGGAAAAGGAGAAGGGTGACTGCCATTTGTTCAGGCCAAATATCTGTGATAAAAGGAGACCCTGAATGGCAGGAGACCCCTAAAGCCCCTCGCCTCAGTCCTTGAATTCGAAATAGGACGGGGACGAGGAAGAGTAGGATTCCGAGCAATGAAGATTACCAGTAAGAAATCCTGGCATTGCTAGTGCCGACAGACATTCTCATGACATGAACTCTGAGTTAAATTCATCACAGACAAATACATACAGTGTCACGTGTTTTTAAAAAGGTGGACATACACAACAAGGGAACACCTTCACAATATGCGAAAATGAATTTCTAAATGAATGCCAAATCTCCCTTCACAAAATCATGAAAAGTTCATACCAAGGCAGCACTTTAATAAACAGTATTGCCTCTTCCTGTCTAAAAGTGCCATCCTACATGTTGCCTGTACACACATTTAAATAGGTGGTCAAAGAAATAAAAACAAAAAAACTGATTTTTGGAGGTCATGTTATACTTTTCAGCAGTGACGAAATAAACATGCAATGAAATAGCAATGGTTTTCTTTCAGTGTCTGCTCTCATGGCCTAAAAACCTACAGAAGAAATTCAGAAACACTTAGGCACTTTCTCAAAATTCTGCGGAGTTGGGCATCTAAATTCAAATAATTAATTCAATGTTCTTAGAGTGGCGAGAGCTTACAATTCTATCCTTCTTTCTCTACACGTCCTGCCCCAGCCCTCCTGCATCTGTGGTCCTTTAAATTGCACTGTATGACTATGTGCTTGATGTGCAGTTAGACGTCCCCAGATCGTTCATGCATTTGGAACTTGCCAGCAACTGCAAACCCACGGTGTGGAGGAAAACCTTCACATTAACAGGACTGGGCACTCGATAAGAAATCAAAACGCAAATTGAAGTGATGTGGTGACTGTGACTGACTGTCTTCAGCAATTCAAAACAAATAATCTAGGTCAGAGGTCGCCAAACAGTGATCGCTGGCGACTAGTAGCTCGCCTGAGCCTTTTCAGTCCGCGCTGAAGAT
The DNA here is from genome assembly GCF_040938575.1 of Ambystoma mexicanum. NCBI lineage: Eukaryota > Metazoa > Chordata > Amphibia > Caudata > Ambystomatidae > Ambystoma > Ambystoma mexicanum. The sequence continues at coordinate 865,190,858 of NC_090922.1, forward strand.
ACCGAAAAATAAACATTTATCCTAAGTTATATTATTTAATGCTGCGTTTTGCAGCTTGGCTGCTGTGCCACATGGAGCTGCTTGGAAATCCACTGACAAGTGTCAGTATCACGTTATGCTTCTGCAGTCCGCCTGTAGTACCACAGTTGGCCTTGTGCGCCCCCACGACAGTCTTGCTTAAGCAAGCTGCTCTTGTTTGCCAGAGATGTTGGAGGGGCTGGGGCAGGATCATGATCATTGTGACCACGCAATGTAAATATCACAGTAGCACTGCCACTCGCCTGGAAATGTTCAAAATAATATTTAAAAAATGGTGCAATTTCTTATATGTGGCTTCTTTCCAAATTCCACATTGTACATTTCCACCTTAAATCACTTCCATGACACAGGTACACCCACTTTTAGTACATTAAGCGATCCATAGACACGCTGTACAGTAGAAGCCTACCAGGGTAGCTCAGCAGGTTGACAGACCGATGCTGAGATGTTATATATTCAAAACTACAGGTTATTAATCGTATGACTTTTTGCAATGCCTTATAAAAAAAAAGTGCTGTACAATGTGTTTGGCCAGGGTATGGGTTGGGCTGGTTGCTTGCTTATATTCAGGGCTGAGGTGGGGATATTTCTGCCCCTGTAGTGAAAATCAAAAGTTGGCACCCATGAACCCACAGTTTAATTTTCTAAAAACTGCTGTCAGCATAACAGAAGCATTTATTTGTGATCAACCAGTTTGACAAGAATTTAAATTCTTTATAAATATAACTTGTGCTAAAACACAGAGGGGCACACAAATAATGATAATGATGTGTTATTTATATAGCGCCTTAATCCAAAGCGCTTTACAGAGCACATATTTACATGCAATATCACCCAACTGAAATTGGTACTCATTTATCGACCTCAGAAGGATGAGTTGGCCTTGCCGGGACTTTAACCAGCGACCTGCAGATCACGCTCAGATCGCAGCAGCGAGCGCTCAACCCGCTGAGCTATCATACCAGCAAATAACGGAGTATGTGTGGTGTCTGACAAAAAAAATTTCAAAGAAAACTCGTGAACGCAAGCAGCATTTTTCAATTTGGAAATTGCTTTTTTTTTTTTATGGAAGTGTGAAATGCACATTTGGAAAACAATAGTGTGCCTAGCATGGAGAAAGCCTGCATAAAACGCAAAGGAAGGGGCACATAAATTACAGGATATTTGTGTGGAAGTCCAACAAATATCTGTCTTTTTGAGACAGCTACTAATAAATAATAATTCAACAAAGAGGTTTTTGAAGTTCTTAATATATTTGTGAAGGGATTTGTTATTCCATCTGTTTAAAGAGGGGAAATAATGGAGCCAAAATAATATTGGTAAAAATTCTGAGGTTTATAAATATCCCCACCCTGATATCGCCCGCTAGTAGCTCTCCACTGTTGGCCTCCACTACAAGTAGCTCTAGCTAAAGTAAAGGTTGGAGACCCCTGATCTAGGTGAACACGTGGGCCTGTGCAACAGAACGAGCGCACTAGTGCAATGCGTCTTTGCATAGGAACTGCATTGGGACTTAAATTGCCCTGGTTAAAAATGTCAAGGACCAGCCGTTTAATCACACCTGTTGCAAATGGATTAAGTTTATAAATCTGATCTGGGGGAGTTTGGGGGGGGGGGGTTGGTTGTCCAAAGAACACAGGGATATGTATTACATTGCTATGCCCTGGTGACCCTTTGCTTTTTTTAATGGAACAAAGGACTCCAAGTGCAGGGATTCTGCTATGCACACTGCCTTTGTGCAGAAAAGTTAACAATTCTTTAATAGTGACCGGCATCTTTGCCATGTGTTTGTTCCTAACCTCACTGTCATTAAAAACAGTGCAAGCAGCAAACACGACCAACGAGAGCATAACTGCTGCCCAAAAAGGGACGCCGTTTTGACGCCCCAGATGCAATCTTAAGTGAGCAGGTCCCACGGGCTGCTGTGTCACTGCAGCCGCCTTGTGCAACACCCTCCCTGGACACATCAGAGATGAGCCTGCATACCCCGTCTTCAAAATTAACCTGGGTACACAATGCGTATGTATAGCATGTCTGTGTGATACACACACTGGGCCCGACTCATGGAATATGTGCCCGGTTCAAAGTGACTTTCCACTACTGAAAAGTGACTTTGCACTCCCGACACAAACCCTGATTCATGGAAATTTGCAAAGTGTCATTTTGCCATGCAAATTCCGGGAAAAGTCATTTTGAACTGCAAAAATGACCATGCGCTGACTTTGCCCGGACTTTGCACTGCAAAAATACACTTTGCACAGCTGCATGAATCAGGGTTTGTGTCGGCAGTGCAAAGTCACTTTTCAGCAGTGCAAAGTCACTTAGAACCAGGCAAATATTCCATGAATTGGGCCCACTGGCTAGATACGTCTTCGCTCACTCTGTACATGCGCCGTGATACCTCTGGTTTTGGGTGCTATATACATGAAATAAAAACCTCTCTCAGTGGGGCCAGGTTTGATGTTTTTAGGGCCAACATGGCACGCGTTGATTCTGCCTGCCGCCTGTGCACCCACCTAGAGCTGCCTTATTGTAGCGCCGGCACAGAGATTGTGTTGCCTGGTCTTTCTGGGAGCTGCACATTCCCTTAAATAGACATCGATACTGCCGTGTATTCGTGTTTATTGCAGTTTGACATTTGCAATGGCTGGACCCATTCCCTTCAAAGTGTGCTGCTGTGGGGTGTCGCATGCCAATGTGTTCCTCTGTGCAACCCGAAACTCCGAGTCCAGCAGCAGCATCCTTACAAGCTTGGCATTTTTTGGCACATGTTTTCTCCGTATACCGCCTTTCAATTTCCGGTTAAGTCAGTTGTCATTATTCACCTCAATCGAGGTTCTTCCTCCCTTAATCCTAAACTGAATGCATAGTCAAGTTTCCGAGCCTGGGCGTACCCTGCTGCACTAGTACCTTTGCTTTTACTTTAGTGCTTCTTAGTCAGATGAACTAGACGAGGACTACAACACTCAGAATACAACTGATGGCGAAATGAAAGCTCATGCACGGCTCATGCATGGCATATTGTGTGCCAGATAGCCTGGATTTTTTTATTTTAAGTATCACCCAAACCTATATTTCGGCTTCATAGGCATCAATAGCTCATGTGATGACCTGGTTATTCCCTTTTTGATCCCATGGCCCAAAGATACGGGTACTTACTCAGCTGTTGCCAAGTTTGGGGGTAATCGGCTCCATTTAGTTCAAGCCAAAGGGGAATATGGTCCCCTTACTAGTGAAGGCACTGCGCGAGAGAGGGGGCAATTAGGGCGGAAAGAGAACATTAAAAAGCATTGGCTACTATTGCAGTGAGCCTCAACTGAGGATTTGATCCATCTAATATCAACAGCGGAAAGTGGGTGGCAGGTAATGTCTTCCTTTATCGATGCAACTCACCCATTTTTGACTCATCCCACTGATGTCTGCCACACATTGCAGTGTAGCTGTGTCTTAACTCTCTGCCCCATCTCAGAGGAACGGGGTGTGTAGCCCATGGTACAGGTGGACTGGGACTCTGCGTGAGCCCAGTCACAGACTCGTGGCGTGATTCACAAAGAATGTCACTGGAGCAAATTAGGAGGTGCCCATGAGCACCTCAGAGTGGCACCTGCTCTCTTACACCCGATTCACAAAGCCTAAAACTGGAGCAACCTCGGACGCCTGGAGTTTCTGTGGGATGCCCACGTGCAAACGGGATTCACAAAGATTTGCGCCTCCCGGGCATTTCCGCGATGCTCCTGGCATCACCAGATTGGCGCCAGTTCAATGCTTCGTATCAGGTAGCAGGTGCACATCTGAGATTCTCCCAGGTAGGGCTATCTTGGTGAATTGGCCCCACCCTAGATATGCTGCATTGTGTGGGTACCCGAGATGCATAACTAGTGTACGCTTCCTCTGGTGAGGGATTTGTCGTTTACTTAGATCGTGCTCTCTTTAATCAAGCCCACTGAAGAGTGTTGTGCCACTCTCTTTGTATAGGTCGTGTTCATAAGCTTGACTTGGTCAGACCTAAAGCAGGGGGTTAACAAAGTGTTTTCACACTCTTATTCCCAATTGTATTGTCTGATTATATGCTAGTGGGGTGCCTTTTGATGGACTTGTGTGTCAGGCTTTTTAGTTTATTAGGATAAACAAATTTAGATCATGGTGCATACCTATTGATGGTTTTTCTATGAGCATTTGAAAACATTAATAGTACATATTTTGAAACAGCACAATTCGAAATGTTAAAACAATATTTGCTTAAAAAATATTCTCAGCTGTAGGGCCATGTCTTTAACGATCTGTTTATGTTCTGTTTTACTTTTTTCACTTCACGTTTCATGTCCACCTCTTTTCATGTATATGTGTCCACAATGTTTACAGTGGACAGTTTGGTCGCGGCACTCCGATGGCCATGACACGCTAGATACTGATTATCTATCACCGTGTGCTGGATTTGCCTGCATACATGCAGGCAGTCCTCATGTCCTGTGGGAGCTCCTTAACCAGTGCCATTGTTTTTCTTGGAATTCAGTCCAGTTGATTTTCCCATTATAAATCCAGAACCACAAGCTTCCCTTTTTTTTTAGGATTTACTAGTTAATATAATCAGTGCAATACAAGAACGAACGCATGGGTAAAACCATAAAGTTTTAAAAGGTTGGCAACAAGGATGTTGTTGTTCCTCTATGAGGAGGTCTCTTTTGGCTATGCTGCTATGAGGCAGTGTTCTGGTTTTTGGCCTTGTATAGGTGTTAGGAGTTTGTCTTTTCAGCCTGGCCTATAGATTAATTAGGTCCTTTGCAGGAGGTGCACCTTGGCCCTGACCAGGTGTTACTCCTATTCATCCAGGCTGTCGATTGAAGATCCTTTCCTTTCACGGTAGTGCGGTTCCTCATGTCTGATCCTCCTGCTGTTGGTGTAGGCAATAGTGTGTGATCGTACTAGCTTTTGTGTCCTATTGAAATCCTGATTTTCAGGTCACCCTTGGAATGAATATCATATGTTCCTAGCTTTTGGTACCTGGTGCCGCCTTATCAGATAATAGACCCTATGGGGCGTTGTGTTTCAATGTGCATGGGATTTGGTTTGTCAAGAAGAATATAAGAAGGGAGCGGGGATCAAAGCACATGCCCACAATGAAGTCTGGAGATCATAGCTGCTCCAGCCAGTTCCCCCACTGTCTGCCGTGAGCAGGGGCTTCAAACCTCTTAAGTTTATGCTTCTGATAAAATAATTGATGACCTTTACTCCAAAAGGAAGGGACTGAGGAATGTTTTTGTGCATTAGGAAACCAAGTGTATTAACCTCAAGAAGCTGGGCAGAGACTGTCCAAAATCACAGGCGAAGGGGGGCTTCTAAGTGATCTTTGACTGTTGGAGATATTCTTGGCTTTCTTGACCTTGAGTGACCCTTTCTTATGACCAATGACAAAGCACAGTAATCCATGCATTCCCAGGGATCAGTAGCAGCCAGCTCAATGTAGCAGGTTAACAGATCAGCTATCTGTTATTGTGCATTGTCTTAGAAAGGTTGTCACATCCACATTGGACATCTGCCAGGATTAAAAAAGGGTGGGAAAGAAAACAATGAAATAAACACTGAGGATTCCTGCAGGATCTGCCCGCTCAGCTTTTTTTGGAAGAATGCCACATTTCACCTTTTGTGTTCTGTCCAACAGAAAACAACAAGACATATTATGGGAGAGCATTGACCGTGGTTGTAAAGGCTGCCCACACATGCAGGTATTAGATTATAGAGTAGGGTACGGGAGAAAGACAGCAGCAAACTTTAGTTGACTGACCACAAATTCTTCACGATTTTAGCAAACAAATCAATGTATGTGTCAATTGAGTCATACATGTGTCCATATCGATGTGGGGTCCGAATGAGATTTTGAGATAGGAGTATCTAGTCCTTACTTTTGCAAGATGGGAGGAAAGAGATTTTTTACGGGAGTAAACAAGTAGTCATTGTCAAATCAGTGATTTTTAGGCAAGTAAATAAAAATTTTAATTAACAAAAATATTGGTGATTATGTTCAAGTTATTTTTCTGTTATCTTGTGAGCCCTCTTGAGGTTAGATAATGCAGGGGTAGAGCTCCTATGTGTGTTTTGTATAAAAAAGCTTTACGTCTCGGGAGGATAGCTCAGGGGCAACGTGCTCGGTTTGGAAGCAAGACGACATGAAGCAACACAGGTTCGATCCCCAGGTCCACGGTTAGAAACCTCTGGGTATTAAGCGTGTTATAAATAACCTATCATATCATATCATGTGTGAGTCCCTGAATGAAGATACCAAAGTATAGAGCACAGCCCTACACGATCCAGGGCAGGGTCTAATGGTGAATTGGTCAGGCCCAAGGTCCTGGAAAGTTCTGAGTAAATTCCACAGAGACCGGATCAACCAGGAAGAAAGATGCAGGTCTATGTTGTCTGTGAAGAGGTGGCAGCTAGCCTTTACCCACGCTGAATTGAGTTAACAATAACAACTGATTCTTTTCATTGGAAGACGTTGAGACTTTGGAACTGGGAAAAGCAGTGGGTGGGCGTAGTGATAGCAGAAACCATTTGGAAGCAGCAGCCAGCATTATTTCTGCTCTGGAGATAGTGGCCTAGCAATAGACTTCTTTTCTTTGATTGTATGCTTGGCTCTTTCTCGTGGGCAGGTCTTCCTGCACCCCCCTTACGTTGTCTATCTCCATTGTCTCAGTGAATGTGCAGCACTGACTGCAGGATGCTGAGGGAGCCAGATGAGTTTTGGACCTTTGCCTCAGCCACCATTCAAGAAAATATCATTTTCGAGCACTGTGAACATTATTATTTCCCTTTAATCTCACCTCTAAAATTCCTTGGAGAGTTTTTTCTAATTATGAATATCTTGATGGTGTTTGAAATTATGTATTAATAATTGTCATAATAATGATGGGCCTTTTTTGCATGCTTTCTTAGCATACAGTTTGCGGTTTAGAACATGGACTGCTTTCCTCTCTGCTGGTTCCCCGAGGGCTCAGGGGAAGCCCCAACCTCGTCCTCCAGTGTGCAGTTACATGCAGACACCAGGTACCTCAGAATGAAAGAAGAACTTCTAGGTAAGAAGACCTTATAGCATATATCTTCATCTGAGCATGCAATGCTGAGCATGCCACTGGATATGTTTCTGACGGTCTTAGGGATGCATGGGTTGTTAAATAAAAAATTAAGTACATAGAAGCCCTTCAGAAGCAAGCACAACCCTTCCATTGCTATTGACATATGATTTGTATGTATACAATTCTACAGTCTCAGGAGGATAGCTTAGGGGCAACGTGCTCGCCTTGGAAGAAAGACAACACGGTTCCGCCCTTAGAAACCTCTGGGTATTAAGCGTGTTATAAATAACCTATCATATCATATAATCAGGAGGCTCCATTTTTAAGGGTTAACATGTGGTCGCAATACGAGGTGCACACCGTGCTCACTACATCGCGCAACCATCTCGATAAACTTGACGATTCCCTGATTCCCAGACAACAGCTGTGTGTGTTAGGACTAGACTGTGAGTGTATGCTCTTTTCGGTCCGGCCCTCTCTGAATATCTAAGCATCAAGTTTAAGAGACTTATATGTACTTTGGCTTCCAGCAGACCAGTGGGTAGAGGGCTGGAACCTACTGATGTCAAGAGCAGTGGTGGAGGGAGGTTATCGCAGCAGAGGGGGTGGAATGTTCCCCGAGGGCTGAGGAGGAGGAGGACTGCAACTCTCTACTACTGGTCATACTGGTGGGTATGGAGCTCCTTATTCCATATTTAATGGTATATGTAAAATGTGTTTCCTCTGGTCTCCTAATGCAATCTTTCCCTTAATAGCACTTTATGTTTTGTATCCAGTTCTCCCTCCCATGGTGCTTTGCCCCTGGACACGACTTTCTGCACGAGCTGTGCCATCCCTCTTCAGATCAGCAACAGGCATACATTGTGTCTACCTGCACTCACATTTGCACCTGCAAACCGGACACAGTTTTAGGAATTGCCCCTCTTAGATTGTATTTTGTTGAGAAGAAAGTATGACAATGGCAGGTGTGTAGCAAAGTCCAATATCTCACAACCTGTGTGGGCCACATCTATATTTTCTTAAGACTGCATGTGTGAACTAGGCAATAAATAAACCTGTTTATTTTTTATTTACCATTGTTAGAGTAATGAACTGGACAGGATGTTATTCACAGAGTGGTTTTATGCTACTTGGCAACCTGCCACTGCACTGTAAATTGTACCATATTCAAGTATTATTGTGCCTCGTTGTATTAAATGTGTGTTAGTTCAGTTTTGATCATGCCACATGTTAAAGCATTGAACTGATGCGGATGGAGGACATGTGACAGCTGCAGTGATGAACAGGGACTGCAGTGGGCCCTGCTCTTCATGTCACGGCATAGCCTAGTGCATAGATTGTAGTACACACTGCGGGAGCTCGATGGACGCACACCTAGTATTCATCCTGCTCCCCCCACTCTACCTCCGGCTCGTCATCCATCCGCAGGATGAGGTAGGACAGGAGCTGGAAAAGGTTCTGCCACAGCAACATGGACACGTAAAAGGAAAGGTCGCTTACATCTATCTCACAGCGGTCGCCGGCGAAGTTGACGTCGCAGATGCAGTGGAATCTGTTGGGCAGGTTCTGGCAGAGGCCACCGTTCAGGCAGGGATCAGACTGACACTCATCAATGTCAATTTCACATCTGAAAAACACCAGAGATATAGAGATATTTCATAGACAGACTCAATAGTGCACTTTGAGTGGTGGCTGAAGGTCGCTGGTTCCAAGCAAGAACGGGCTGTGACACAAAAGCAACTTGCTGTGTCTCAGAAGCGGACCTGCGCCTAAACCACCACAGCAAATGCCAATCCCTACAGTCTCAGAATAAATGGCAAACAACAACCCAACAACCTCAAGTGCATTACCCTTCCAGAACAGTGCGAAGGTGCATTGGGGCGGGAGGCTGGTCGTGCTACTGATCTACCTATAGCAATGTTGCGATTACACTGCCCACTACATGGCGCAACCCCAGCAAGATGACACTTTTCAAGCAGGTTAGATAGATCTGCGACTTACCTGTTTCAAAAATCTACGTGCAAACTGCATTCACATGTTCGAATCCCAGTAAGGCCCACTCAACTTTTTATCATTCCAGGGTAGATAAATTGAGCACTGCTAAACTAATTAATGATAACACTTATTATCACAGAAAAACGTGTCATGATGCCATAAATGAAATAATATCATTAAGTAAACAGACCTATTGAAATTAGAATGCATTGGGCCTCATTACAGGTGTGGCGCTCCGCAAATAAGGGTGTTGGTAGAAACGTAATGGGAATCTTTTCCGGAACGCCACACTACAAGTCTGCCTGCAGGAGGGGTTGCATCCGGCAGGTCTGACCTTCCGAGTGCATCGGTCTCGGTAGGCAGACTTGTCACGGAAGCACCGGCACCATTTTCAACGATGCCGGTGCTTCTGTCTCCGCACTCCCATGGAGTTCTATGGGACTCCACGGGAATGGGGACTAACATTTTCCAGTGCTTGACTTCCCGATCTGCCGGGACTTGTAATGTCCCGGTGGCACCGGGAAGTCAGGTGCCGGAAAAGTGTTACGGGTCCGTCAGCAACCCGCCGTCCGTCGGTAGCGCTGCCCGTTACCGCCGGACTCGTAATGAGGCCCATTGTCTGTGAATGGGAACTGCAGTTACATAGAACATGTCCAGTATCTAATCTTTGTCCCAGAAAGCATTTCACGTTTCGCATACAGGTTTTCTGGATTTTAAGACTTTTGATTAATCAAAGGCTTTAGTATTTCAAAAAGTTTAGCATTCATACAATTATTGTTCTTACCAGGCACAACATTTCACATGTATTGCTCTTTTATGTCATGTCATTTTTTGTTGTCTGCTGAATTTCGTTGTCATTTTCACCTTCTTTCTCAGAGGTGAACGATGGGCCAATCTACACACCAGTCATCCTCCCTCTCTTGCAACTGAATGACAACTGAAATCAAGCCTAAGCAAAAAGCACATTTTCTGCTTCCCACTGGGATGTGGTCACCTGGCCTGACACAGCCTTTGCTGGTGTGAGGAACCTGGGGTCGAGGGATGCCCACCCACTACCAGAGGCAGTGGCATAATGGGAAATCCACAGCCCCCCCATAGGCTTTATGTAATCCTGTTTCTTCATGTACTAACCTCAGACCTCATACCCTATATCTAAGATCTAATAATACCACATGGAACAACTATATGGGATAGGTTTCACACTCTTCAAAGAAAATATCCCAAAATAAGTTCTAACAATATTGTAACCATTCTCAATATTCACTAAATAAATGCATAGAATTCCATATTAAATGTACTTTGGAATGCAAATTGTTGTATTCATTTTGTAATTTTCTTTGAATGTATGAAAACATGTATGCCACTTTTTATTTCCAGTTTTTTTTAATGTTTTCTTCATAAGCTGCTTTTAAAAAATGACAGATCGATTGACAACATGTAATTGGTGTATTAATATTTACATATAACGATCAAATAAATGCAAATGCACTCGAATATTTAGAATTGCTAAAAAAAGCATTTTGGGATAATTCCCCTGTAGAGTGTATCACTTATCACTTATCCCATAGAGTTGCTCTAGGAGATAGTGTAGGCGACCCAAAGAGAACAGAACATATCTTGACTCAGGAGGGTGACCTATGGCTGCAGGACTATTGTGACATTCCTTGATTGATTCTGGCGATTCCACTGGGTCAACCAATGGGGAAAGGGACCACCCCACGTTAGAGCAGGATATTGCCAGGGGTGGTATGGGGAGCATCCCCTAGTCACCCCCACTTAGGTCACTCCAGGTGAGAAGGGACAGTTAGGGAGAACCCCCAATGGCTCTGATCCTTTAGGCCTCCTCCAAGAAACACTCTCACCTCGAAAAGGGCACCCAGCAACCCCTTCCCAGCAGCTCGTTTATTCCCGGGCCAACCAGACCCTCCCTCTGTGAAGCCTCAGTGTATTGCGGCTGTCCCTTTAAAGACCGACATGAAAGCTATTTCGCTAAATAGGTTGACGCCTACAGAACAGCTCTTTGCACAGTTTGTCTCGTTTTGGTAACACAAGCAGTCAGGAATCATACACCAACACTATCATCCGTCATTTAAGGGATCCCGACATGGGAAGCTCTTCAACATGGATAGCAAATAATTTGTTCCCCTCCCCTTGCCTGATGAGGTCACAATCACACATCAGTGGCAGGGTCAAAGTTCCTACACAACCCCAAAGGATGTATGTTTACACTTTTTCGCTCGTTTTTTTTTCTAATTGCTTTACAGAAAATATGGGGGAGAAACTGCCCAGCTCCCTCACTATCCCCCTCCTCACCCCCCCCCCCCCACAGCGCCCCCACCAATATGGCCTTACCCTAACCATGCATCTACATTTTGCTGGTAAATGACAAGCAAATTAACAAAGGCAAAATAATGTAAGCAATTTTTGGTCAAACAATATGCGCAGTACCTCCCCAAATTTGAGTCCATGAAGAGCTGAAAGACCCAATTGTGCACACTGCAATACGTATTCCGTGGAACCATTTCACAAAGGAATACTGCAATTATTCCCCTGAATTGCTGGTCACTTACGCTCAGGCAGCAAGAGTTAAGGGTAAGATTAACATACTTACCTTAAACAACTACACCAAAGGACCGCAACACACCTCAGAGAAATAGACCAATAGAGATTGAGAAGCCTTGGTCTGTCCACCGAGGTTCAAAAGTGATACACTTCACTGGTGTATTCATCCAGCGGGAGACACTTGCACAGGACCCAACCCAACCCCTGTGGATGGGCGTGCACCTTATAAAAACCCAAGGACTCAGCCTTTGGCGTGGGTGAATGGAGACAGGTGTAACAGGGGGATGATGCAAGTTGGTCGAATTGGAAGGTTATGATAACAGGAAACTGGAGAGGAGGTTGCAGGCTACATTGGGAGACATTTCGATTGTTTGGACAATCATAAAACAAAGTGTTAAACTTCGCTTCGTGTGTTGAATTGTTTAATTAGAGGCTTGGAATATCATCCATTTACATACGTCTAACTGACATGGTATAGGCCTAAGAAATTGACTTGGGAGTTAAGGAGCACATGGAATAGAGTCTCACTGTTGCATTTTACATTAGGAGACAGTGGTGGAAACAGACAAAATAAGGATGAGGCTGGCGAATATCTGAGGAGGTGGTGGGAGAAGAAAAGAAGTTGGTGGGCAAACATCAGGAGGAGGTTTTAGGAGAAGAACAGAAGGAGCTTGACAGAACACAACAGCAGTTCGTATAAAGCTAGCACAGGAAGAAAGAGGAAGCTATTGTAATGTGTGTGAGCAAATAAGCAAAAATAACATGGTGTCAGTGCACAGATATTTTTTATATTCACTTCCAAACCACAATGAAAGTCTAAGTTTCTACGAGCTCAGGAGGCAGACATGATTTTTGCAATGGTTGCAATATTTTAGCGCGAAGTAGACGAGTTCACTCTGTAGGATAGTTTGCCTATTGTTCGCTCAAGGACGAGCCGAGAGGGGAGTCAGAGATGTGTAGGTGCATTGATAAAGGGTGCTGGGAACGAGAGCGCGGGAGACGAGTTGGGTTTTTCCACTGTCTGGATTTTTCCACTCTTGCCTCCCATGCTTGCTGTCTGTCCTTCGGCCGGGGGCAGTCTGGCACCTATGAGGGGCAGGGATTCAACCCCCTTAAAAGGAGAAGGTCCCAATGAAGTGACAGAGAATTGGAACGCCGGGTGTTGAAGTCTCGCTGAGAGGGAGGACGCTCCACTCCAGAGCCCATTAGTTGATGCGTGATCCCTCTGCCTACTTGCCTTCGGACTGGGTAGTGTTGTCGTGGCTGAGATGAAGCTTTGTCCTGCAACTACCCTAATACTTTTTGTGTTTGTCCTTTTCCATGTATATGTCTAACTAGTTGCATTTATTCCATAGTTTCATGTATGCTTATGAAGTGTGAATAAAGGGCCTGTAAAGAGCAAATTATTTCCTAACTGATGGTCTAAGTGTACATTATTGCCTTGCTGAGTCCAAGAACTTTTAGTCCATGTAATTCTTTAGACATGTCTGTAAAGCAAAACAGCTAGTTAGGTCCAAAGCAGGAGGGTAGAACAAAAACCCAGATCTAAAAGTATTGGCCCCATAGTGGGAGAAGGAAAGACCCTTTGGCAGAGCATCAAGGAGAAACAGGAACAGATTGGGATCAGGGATGTGCTGAGAAGGGTAAAGGTCAGGACTCTGGGAGAATGACTTGTCAAAGCCCAAATAGTTCAAGGCGAAGAAGAGCACTTATTTTCCTGATTCTAAGAAGAGAATGGCATTGATTCAGCGGGAGACATTCAACGTGATCTAAAGGTATAGAAGTGGCAGCCATGCTTCTGGATGGCCTTGGTTTTCTCTCCTACTTTCTGTCTTCGGCAAACTGCTTGCTACCTGGTAGTGTTACGATAGATATATTGCACCTTGCTAATGTCATGATAGATAGATATATTGCACCTTGCTAATGTCATGATAGATAGATATTTGCACCTTGCTAATGTCATGATAGATAGATATATTGCACCTTGCTAATGTCATGATAGATAGATATTTGCACCTTGCTAATGTCATGATAGATAGATATACTGCACCTTGCTAATGTCATGATAGATAGATATATTGCACCTTGCTAATGTCATGATAGATAGATATATTGCACCTTGCTAATGTCATGATAGATAGATATTTGCACCTTGCTAATGTCATGATAGATATATTGCACCTTGCTAATGTCATGATAGATAGATATATTGCACCTTGCTAATGGCATGATAGATAGATATATTGCACCTTGCTAATGGCATGATAGATAGATATATTGCACCTTGCTAATGTCATGATAGATAGATATATTGCACCTTGCTAATGTCATGATAGATAGATATTTGCACCTTGCTAATGTCATGATAGATAGATATATTGCACCTTGCTAATGTCATGATAGATAGATATTTGCACCTTGCTAATGTCATGATAGATAGATATATTGCACCTTGCTAATGTCATGATAGATAGATATATTGCACCTTGCTAATGTCATGATAGATAGATATATTGCACCTTGCTAATGTCATGATAGATAGATATTTGCACCTTGCTAATGTCATGATAGATAGATATATTGCACCTTGCTAATGTCATGATAGATAGATATATTGCACCTTGCTAATGGCATGATAGATAGATATATTGCACCTTGCTAATGGCATGATAGATAGATATATTGCACCTTGCTAATGTCATGATAGATAGATATATTGCACCTTGCTAATGTCATGATAGATAGATATATTGCACCTTGCTAATGGCATGATAGATAGATATATTGCACCTTGCTAATGTCATGATAGATAGATATATTGCACCTTGCTAATGTCATGATAGATAGATATATTGCACCTTGCTAATGGCATGATAGATAGATATTTGCACCTTCGCACATAGGGGTTGAATTTCCAGTTTTTCTATTTTTTTTATTTTGGTGTTTTTCTAAGGTGCAAACGTTCACGAGTACTAGCTAACATTAAGGCGAGAATGGAAAAACAGCAACTCCAAATGACTCAAACCTCTCATGAACATTGACATTCTTATTAATCGTTTGTAATTGTGATGGGTTATTTAGAACACTCTTTATACCCAGAGATTTCTAAGCACAGACCCGGTGATCGGACCTGTGTTGCTCTGTCTTGTCTTGCTTCCAAGACAAGTGCGTTGCTCCTGGCTATCTGGCTTCAGTGTGGAACATGCTGTAAAGTCAGCCCTGGTGGAAATTCAGGGCAATGTTTTAAACGTGGCTGATCCAAGTTAAAAGTGATTCTTATGCTGCTCGAGCTCTCTCAAGCTTTTGACACAAGGGCCGCCAGGGAATACTGGAAAGTCTGGCCGAGTGTAAGCGGCTCATGGGATGAGTACTCTCTTAGTCCAAGAACTTTCTAGAAAATCATGTCTAGCAGGGGATGAGGGCTCTGTTTCCTTCTCCAGAAGTCAGACTTACCTGCGACCCAGCCAGGGGAGACCCTGTCTTATCTATTGTTTAATAGTTACATGTGCCTTTTAGCAGAAATCATAACTAGTGGAGGTTTATAAATCCAGCTATAAAACGATCATATACAAATGCTGGAGCCATTGGAAGGGAAAGCTAAAAGGAGGGAAAGATGTTGAAATGCAAGCGCTATGGACGGAACAAACTCTAGCAGGAACCACCTGCGTACAACAAGGGCCAGATTATCTAGACTTTGTCCTTGGGCAAAAAAAAAATGGGGCAAAGGAATAACGCACACACTTTGCTGCCCATAAAATAGGAAAGGCTTTGTCCCACCCAATCTGTATTATCTATGCATGCTTCTACGAGGACAGAATTGAAGCAGAGTGTGGTATGAATTATGTTTACTGCATGCCATCAACAAAATGTAGGCAACACATTTCTGATTGTTACTCAGCAAACAAAATACAAAAAACTGTTTGTTTCATTTTTTTCTTTTTTTGCACAAGGGCAAAGTTGTCATAATGTGGCCCCAGGTGGTCCTGTCCTGCTCTGTTCTCCAGGACCATCTAAAATGGAATTCTAGATTTGAAGGTGGGGCATGAAGCATCTCTGGTGAGGGCAGGTACCCAGTTCTCACATTTGGACTGTTTCCATGGAGCGCATAGTAGTCTCTCTCCCAGCCTGATCAAAATGGGGGTCTTTCATGGTTTGAAGCCATGGCATCACATAACAGCGGCTCTTTGATGCTGCATAGAGGCATTCCATTCAAAGTCTCATGCCTGGGCGCCTGTGCCTGCATGGGATGGACTCTCTGCTCTATGAAGTCCAAAATAGCGCATTGACACCTGCCAATACCTCTATGCTGAAAGATGTTTTCCTTTAAATGCAACGTCCTACAGAATGCCCTTCTCTATGAAGTGTGCTCCCAAGTTCTGTGAACCCCACGACCTACCACAGACTGCTAAAGATCTGGAGCAAGGATACTTCCATGTTGGTTACATTTTGGTTTTCGTAACAAGTTATTAGCAAAAAGTGGCACATGTTATTTATTTATTTACTGATTGTTGCTTTGTAAGGCTTCAACTACAGTGCCCAGAATCCATTGTGGTGCCGCGACAAAAAGTCAGAGGGCGGGAGATTGATAAGGAAGGGGACAGGGGTCACATTAAAGGTAATTCACCACTCTTGCCACACTCAGACCAGTATACATCTGAGGGTGAAGTGACAGGGGAGAGCGAATCATGTTAAGTGGTTGGACATCAAGTGAGTGCAAAGAAGCATAGCGGGCAGTAAGTGCATACCAAGTAAGCAGTGATGCGGGTGTAACAGCGTAAGACGATTCATCTCTCGATCAACTGGAAAGTCTCTTTAACCATCAGAGGAAAGCAGTGGTCCAACGAGGGGGAGGTCTTCTTGAGATCTAAAAGACCATTCAGCTCAGTCTGTTGAGTAAGTCTGCTTGTACAGCTGAGTTGTCACCATTTTTAGTTTGGGCTATTAGGTGTTGCTTGCGAGACCTGTAAGCCGAGCGTATTGTATTGTAATACAGGTAGGGAGAAATGGCATATGAGGAGGGACATACAGCTTGTACCACCAATTGACTGCCCATGGCCATGCCAATCCCTATGCCTTTCCCACCCAGTTCCTGCCCCTTCCCGCCCAAAACACCTCCTCATGGGAACTCTTTGAGCTTGCTTAACAGCAAACTTTGCACTGAAAGGGCCTGGCAGTGTTTTTCAAAGCAGACTTCAGAGAGTTAATGACTTCACTGGAGTTATAAACCCGCTACTGGTGTCATAAAATGTCTTAACTGGCTCTGCCTTCTGCCACTCAATTTATAAGTACTCTGCATGTCCTTCACTGAAGTCATGTTACAACAAGCATTGGCAAAGCCAACCGTTTTGGCTTGTGTATATGTATTAGGCATTTGCCAGGCACTGCTATTAGATGCCCAGGTACTTGCATCATTTTGGACATGCTACTATCAATGGCAAGTTACTATCACTACGGCTGTGCCTGATAAGTGCCTGGTCCATGCCTGCGCAAAGACCCAAACCGTTGGCATTGCCAATGCTTGTTCTGAATTGCAGAAGTGTATCTTCAGTTTTGAGGTCCAGTGGTAGCCCTTTCCACAACAATGTACCTTCCATACTAATCAAATGCAGGCATAGTTTCTTTTTGCTGAAGGTGGAGCATGCTAGCTGTTTCGATGTTGAGGAGTTTAGATTATGGGAAGGGGTAATGTAGTGTGATCTGCTTCCCGTGTGGGCACGTGATGATGCTGGGTACTTTAAAGTCAATCCTTTCCTTGAGTGGGAGCCAGTGCATGGCTTTCAAGACGGGAGAAACGTGATAACAGGGTTTTGCACTTTATAGAGGGACGTTATTCCGTCCATACAATCCCCTATGAAGTATATTAGAAAATGTCCGGCCTCGGGGCCAAGACTATGGATTTAAAATTTTAGATTTAATATTTTGCATACATGGGAAGTCTTAGGCCTGAGATGGAAATTGCGTAGGGAGGTGCATTTTTGTAGATTTTGCAAACTGGAAGGGGTTGAATCTTTGCACCATTTGATTGTAGTATGTCCTAGGTTAACAAAAAGAGGCAACTATTCTTTGAAAAATGTGTGCATTCACCAAGTGCTGTTTGTTCGAAGGCCTTGTTAGCCAGAATGATGTCAATGAGACAGTTGGGTCTATCTCTTGCATTAGTTGACTTTTTAAAGTATATTTTTAGTTGTTTAAATTCTAATGCTGCAATAGATTAGACATTGTACTGTATTAAGCACCATAGAACGTTTTTGTCTTTCCCCTAATAATCATGATCACTGATGTGTTTTAAAACAGACTATTTTAGATATTTATGATGAATTTTTAAGGTATTTTATAATGAAATGTTGAATGAATTTGTTATAATTAATTGCGGAATGGATTTTGTTGTATAACATACCGTATATTCCGGCGTATAAGATGACTGGGCGTATAAGACGACCCCCAACTTTTCCAGTTAAAATATAGAGTTTGGGATATGCTCGCCGTATACGACTAACCCCTCTTCTTCTCTACTGCTGCTGTACTGTATGTGGTACCCAGTATACAACAACCAGCCAATCACGGCAAGCGATGTACCGTACTGGCGAGTGGCTGGTTGTTGTATAGAAAGCCTGCTTGGATTGGTCAGCTCTCCCTGCCTGCCCAGCCCTACCTGTCTCCAAGACTATCAGAGCGGTACTGCAAACACACCTCTTTCACCTGTCTGGCCCGGCCCTTGTATCCTATTACCATACCTCCTTCTCTGCCTCTCAGATCTCGCACATTCGCGCCTGCGCCGCTTCACTGCAGTCCTCAGTGGCCGTCTTTGAGCTCCCCCCATCATATGCGACAACTGCAGATTCTCCAGTCCAGCTCGGAAGTTTCAGCACCCCGCATATAAGACGACCCCCGACTTTTGAGAACATTTTCCGGGGTTAAAAAGTCATCTTATATGCTAGAATATACGGTATAAAGGTTTAATTCTTAACCAAATATGCCGTTAAAAAAAGAAAAAAAGAACACAATAGTCCAAAGTTCAATCATGCCTCTCTATTCTGTACAAGTAGCAGGCTGCGCAGTAGGTCTTTAGAGAAGAACAAGTACAAGGTGTGACAATAACCCAGTCTTGCCAACACATAAGTCCTAGTAATATCCACCTGCTTCTGCATGTCAAGGAAAGGCAGGATGCACTTGAGCATGTGGGGGTGTCAGGATTTGGGTACCTCCCAGATCTCCCCTAATGCCACAACACGGATCACCTCATTCCTCCAAGGCAAAGTTATGAGAGTCTTCTCAGACCTAGCTTGTGCGCACCCCAGCACCCTCCAATGTGGTGGCCCCCAGGGCTCATGCATATCACCAACCCTCTACAACATTTTCACCAGGCCTCTGTTCCACATCCTCGACTCACTAAGCATCACCTATACAAACTATGCCAATGATACTCAGGTCCTCCTAGCACTAACAAGTGACTACAAGGCCGACTCCAAAACTCTTAACGCTGTCTACTCCACCATCCAAACTTGGATGGCTCACTAATGATCGCCTAAATGGAGACAATATGGAACTACTCTTAGTTGGATCTCCTGAAACCCTCAAGAAACTTGACACACAATACAATTCCTTCACCATCGACAACATACTAATTCCAGTCTCCCAGGCCGTCAAAACCCTGGGAGTCTTCCTAGACTCCAACCTCTCACTGACAAGGCAAGTAAATGCCATCGCATCATCAGCTGCATACCATTCCAAACTCCTCACCGCAGCCAGACCCTACCTTACCAAGGATAACTGCCTTAATATAGCTAGAGCTATAATTGGGGCACAATTAGATTATTTTAATGCCTTCCTGGCTTGAACTTCCACTAAGAACATCGAAAAGCTTCAAACTGTCCAAAATAATGCACTCCGGGGCTGCCTTGGATATCCCCACAAGAGAACATATCTCAGCTGCCAGGAAACAAGCCAACTGGCTACCCATCAAGAAACGCGTCCTATTCAAAATACTGTCACTCTCCCACAAATGCATTCACAAGGCAGCACCTCAATACCTTTCTCAGAGGCTCACCAGACCAATCACCGAAAGACCCACTAGAACCCCATACACCAACCTTCTCTCAGTGCCCAAGGTCTCTAGAGCGCGGGCTGGAGGCTCAAACTTCCCATTCATCGCTGCAACCCAATGGAACTCCCTGCCACCCAACCTCAGAGGTATCTCTTCCCATCTAGCTTTCTGCAAGGAAATCAAAACATGACTGTTCGCCTGAAATCTGTGAACACTTACCAACTGCCGGCAGGTCCACTGCCTTTCCTCCAAGGAACTTACCATGTACTTACCATTTCAGCCATGTTCTTGTAACCTCTTGTAACATGTCCTAACATTGCTACGCCTCTTGTAACCAGTAAGCAATGCCGTAACGTGTTACATCAGAGCTCACTCTGATGTAACAGTGTCTTGATGCCCCTGGGCTGCCAGTGCGCTTTATAAATAAAAATAAATAAAAATGAAATAAATATGTTTGTTAGAGGCAGGCCCATGTTGATTGGCCATTTGAAAGGGGGAGTCAATGGAATTTAGTGTTTCAATTTTCAACAAAAAGTATTTCAATTTTGAAAGCACTCCAATCTCGTAGCATATCAAGGCAGGCAAATATGTACTGGGCATTACCCATAAGAATAGATAGTTAAAAAGCAATTTGAGTGTCTTCAGCGATCACATGAAAAGGTGTGGAAAATATCTGGCACTGGTTTTACGTAACAATTAAACAAAAAAATCTGAGACTTGGATACGGCATAGCTGAACTAGAAGGGTGGGGAGCAGAAAGGATGAGAGCTGACCAATGTGATTCTATCTCACGGGACGGGGTGATTGAGGGTGTTGCCTGTGAATCTAAACAAATCCTGGAGTGTCTATGATACAATTTGTGTCAAAGGAGACTGTGGGTTTAAAGAGAAACAGGACAGCAGGTGACCCTTTGTCAAGAGTAGCATGATAGTTTCAGTGCTGTCATAGGGCCAGAAGCTTGATTGGCTAAAGAGAAGTAGTTTGTTGAACTCCAGTATGTTGTGCAGATACTTTCCCTAAGGGTTTTCCAATAAAGGGTTGTTTGTCATAGGGCGGATGGTTGCCAAGATATTCAGGTCAGCAGAAGGTGTTTCAATAATGGTGTAACAGTGGAATTCTTGGGCTCTATGTGCACACCGGTACATTCATTTATTTATTTGCATACATAAATACAGGGAAACATGCTCTTTTGGTCACAAAGGAGCATACACAAGATAAACGGGAGGCAGTGAACCTCTTATAATGGGGTGAGTTAATGGCGTGATGACCAGGTTTGAGAAGGTGTAAGTAGTAGGCTGGAGAGGTGAATCAAGACGTTAACTCATAAACAAGATGGTGGGCTTTCAATTTGATTTTGAATACATCATGGTGGACAGTGTTTCGAATTACAGAGGGGAAGGAATTTCAAGGAAGCAATGCAAGAAGAGTGAAAGAGCGGAAGCGAAAGGAAGCACAGGGCGGGCGAGGTGTCAAAAGGTTGGTGGAGAAGGCAAAGCGAAGTCTGTGAGAGGGTTTCTAGGGGTTGATAGAAGAGGATAGATATATAGCAGTGCCTTACCATGAATGGCTTTATGCACTAGGAGGAATAATTTAAATTTGGCCTTGTTTTGCATAGTTAGCTAGCCAGCCTGCTAATCAATACATAAAGAAGTAAATAAATAAATAAAGACAGGAGGAAGCATAGGTGAAGCGAGGGAGTTCAAATAGAGTCCTGGTAGCAAAACTATAAATCTTACCGAGGGGACAAAATGCATCAATAGTTTGGAAGGCCAAAGAGGGTACTGCCGCAGTAGTCCAGTTTAGAAAAGACAAGAGTGGTTAGGAGATGTTGTGCGGTTTTTAAGGGAAGGTGAAGACTGGTTTTCCTTATATTTAGGAGGTTGAGACAAGTCACTGTAGTGGTTTTGGAGATGAAGGTAGAGAATGTGTGTGAAGTGTCATAGGTGAAACCAAGATTTCTAGCTGAAGAGGAGTAGGGAAGAGTGTCAGGTGGAAACTGGATAGGCAACGGTGGGAGAAGAAAGAGAAGCAGGAAAGAAAAGCACCTCTGTTTTGGAGGAGTTAAACATAGGATATGAAGCCATCCAGTATTTAATGCAGAGAGACAGTCTGAGATTTTGGTTGATAGATCAGTGGAGACTTCAGGAAAGGATAAAAAGATGTGGGTGTGTCATCTGTAAAGATTTGGTACGAGGGGACCCAAGACTGAGCCTTGAGGAACACTAACAGTAGGAGGAGTGAGTTGAGAGGTGGTGTTGTTCCAAGAAACAGAGACTTGACAATATGCCAGGTAGGACTCGACACAGGCAAGTACATGATCACGAATCCCAAGCACAGAGAGATTACTAAGAAGATCAGAGTGATCAACTGTATTAAAGGCAACAGAGAGTCAAGGAGATTGGAATCTTTAGCAGAGGCAATAAAGTTGGAGACATTCATGAGAGCAGTTTCAGTGAAGTGGCAGGAGCAGAAACCAACTTGGAGGGGGTCACGAAGTTTGTGCATGTCAAGAGAATTAGTAAGGCGGTTGAATACAAATATTTGCAACACCTTAGCGTAATGAGGAATAAGTGACACTGGTCAAAGGTTTGTCTGCAGTTTTGGATCAGCACCTTGCTTTTTCAAGAGAGGGAGGGTTGGCCATGGGCATTTTGAAAGTAGAGGCAAAGCAGGCAGACTCGAAGGACAGGTTAAAGAGATTAGCATGGTGAGAGGACGCTAGAGGGGCAATACGTTTGACAAGCTGAGGTGCAAGAGGATCTGATGAGGCACTAGAGGGGTTAACCTACATCAGCAGTGCAAGGACATCCTCCATGTTGGTATGACTGAAGTGTAAGATAGAGGCAGTGAAACATGGTAGAGTAGGTGGAGTGAAGAAAGTAGGAAGATGGTGTAAGAGGAGGGCGATGAGACGAATTGCAGGTATTTGTCCCTTCTCCCCATGGGGGGTCACCCTATTTGATGCTAGGGAGGTGAGGCCTCTGCAAGATTCCTCCCCTAGGGTTCTGGGCAAGTGGGACCTCAATGGGAGTGACTCCCACTTAGGGGACAAGGACTCTCGTTCTGATGAGAAACTCGCTAGTGCAAATACCATATCTGCCTATATGGGACTGCCAGCTATGAAGATTATCTGTCATTCTTACATTTGGCTTCAGGCAATGTGGGAACCAACTAGCCATCCCAAAGAAAAGGAAATGTCTCTTTAAAAAGATATTTGTATATGACTGAGAGGAGTAGCTCTTGTGTGGAGAAAAAGCATGTACATAGGGGAAAACCCAGCTGTGATTACGCCTGGGAGAGGCAGAGCAGAACGAAGTCATGGAGCCTGTGACTTCTGGACAGGTGAGATATGCCAGAGTGAGATGCCGGAGAGCCAAAGCATCCTGTAACGGGAGGAGAACCGTTGCCTGAATTGGAACATGAGACGCGTACAAGGTAGTGGCGTGACCACAGCTGCATCATGGTGGGCAAAGAGCCCAGCAATTGACACCCATACTGCCTGAGAAGGGAGTACCCTGGGCTCCCTGCTGCCCGCGTCCAAAGATAGCATCCTGCTACAGAGGAGTCGAGGAGAACAACTGAGGTTCCCGTGCATTGGAAAAGGTACTCAGGCGAACGGGAAAGGTGGGAGGCCACCAGTGCAATGTATTGGGAGAAGAGAAGCATCTCAAAGTCACATGTATAAAAGTCAAACATGAAAGATGCAGAATTGGAGATATGAGAAATCAATACATTGCGTGGCGAATAACGCTGTTTGTGAAGGAGATAAAAAGTGGGAAAAATACCCTGGGAAGAAAGGAGGAAACCCCCAGGCTGAAAGAGAGGAGAGAGGCAACCACAAATAAGTGTAACAAGTGTGGTGAAAAGAGACTGGCAAGAGAACAGAATCAGCAGAGAGACAATCCAGTACCAATATCCCAGTAGAGGGGGAATCACAATTGGGATAATGTCTTACAAAACCTAGGGAGGATTAACCCTCAAGAAGATAAGAGACAAACCATTAAAGATACAAGGTTGAGGCCAATTGTAGTAAAGTGGAAACAAAGAGAGTACAAATCCTACAAGTATATGGGAAGAGCTACAGAAGCATATGAAGTCTCAAGAGATTATCAGGAAAGATAACTAACAGAATTAAACATTCTAAAGAGAGACATTTTGAATATCAATAACCATAGGATACAAGATACAGTTTGAAGGAGAAAGACACTGGGAAGAAAGGCAAGAAGAGAGATGACCAAGAAAAGAGATACATTCTGTTGGCCTAATTGAGTAATTCATGTTAGTGGTAGGGTCATGTAGAGTAGGGTTGGGACTGAGGACAGTTACTTTTTACGAACTTGTTTTTAATATTTTGGAAGCAAAGTATTCAGCAAGGTCACAAAATGAAAGTGTAGAGTTAATAGTTGTGGGTTTAGGAGGACGAAGGAGTCAGGGAGTCAGGGAGGATAGTTGGAGTGCGTGCCAGTGAAAGTTAGAAATCCCTTTTAGCATTATCAAGAAAAGACTTGAGAGAGTGACGAGCAGATAGGTATAGTTGCAGATCCTCATGAGAGTGGGTGCGCCTTTATCTGTAAAGGAGTCAGTGCAGAGACTGTATATGAATGGGGAGACCCAACGTTGAGGACGCTGGGATTTAGGGGTGGAAGTAAGCAGTGGAAACTGAGGAGAGAAGGAGTCCTGAAGTACAGATCTAAAGGTGGAGAAAGCTGTGTCAATGGAGTACGGCTATCTGGAGAGAAGGAGGAGAGTGAGAGTTGGAGGTCAGAGAGGAAGGGACGAATAGGAGGGAGTTTCAATTTTCTCTTGGAAATGGGAGCGGTAAGTGGAGAGGAAAAGATAGAGGGAGGAAAGATAATGGTGGAATTTAGAGTAGTGCAGGAAAAACAGCGCACTCACACGTCATCCCGTACTCTGGGCACTCGCTACCTCATACATGCAAACAAACATCCTGGACAGCATGCCATGGAGATAGGAAAGATAAACACATTACAACAAAGCATTCATTGTGGCACAATAACATCAAGGGCCACTTCATGAGCTATGGTAAAAAATCTCTACACTGTAAACAAGCTTCTAGGCACAAGGATTTCGTCAAGTGACCGAGCGAGGACACTGAGATGGAATGTCTTGTGATGATCGTAATAGAGACAACAGAAGAAAAAAACATGCTATAACTGCAACTTGCAAAAAGCAGAATACATAGTCCGAAATGGATGCTTATTCTAATATAAAAGCTTTTGGGAAGTGTTTGTCTGCATTGTGAATTTGATGTGTTTAAGAACAGACTAAATCAGTGACTCGCCCCCTGAACTGTGCCTGAAGTAAATTTTTAATGAGTAGCAATCATTTTATAGAATTCCAGAAAGACACATTATTTGTTATTCCTATTCTTTCTTATTTAAGGTCACTGCTCAAAGTGGTACACTTGTGGAACCCCCTGTTTTTTTTTAAGAGGCCTGAGCAAGAAGGCCAGCCACTCCAGAAACAAAGAGCCATATGGCGCTAGCCTGAGCACAGGAGCTTCCATTTTTAAAAAGAAAATGCTCTTTCTTGCAGGAAAGCCACTATCAATGGCACAGCCACATTCAATGATCAGCAGTGAGAAGCAAATGACCCCAGAAGTGAAGCCGTGACAACCGCACCTTCCATCAGCACCAGCAGCGGGAAATCCCAGCAGAGAGTAACCAAACAAAGCAGCGGCCATGGGTGGCTGAAAGCGAAGCTCCGTGGCAATACGAGGGAACACTGCCACATAGACGCAAGCCCGTGAAGACTCCCTTGACCACCAGGGGCACAGTGGGGAGCCATACCCACCCCCACTGGACAGACTTACCTTGAGACCACAATTGAACTGTCCTGGAACATGAGAATAAATATTGGCCCGCCAGGGCCACCATCTTGGAAACACTGCATGCCCAATGCAGAGAAAGTAGGTGAGGCTTGGCCCCCTTTTTACAACTTCTTGCTACACATGCATGTCCCGGCTGGGGAAGTCAGGCCAGATAGATCAGAAAGAGTCATCCAATCGCAGTAGGGGGGGGGGGATTTAAGCAGCGAGTAAGAGGAAGCAGGAAGGTTGGGTTTTTCAGAGGTGGAGGGCGACCAGGAGACTAGCAGCAGGAAAGAAGAAATGGTGGAGTGTGGAAGAGATGTATTGAATAAATAAATGAGGTATTGGCTAAGGAAGTGGAATTGGTTCTGCAGGTTGAGTTTGTGTGGCAGGTCTGTGGACATGGTAGTCCATGGACTGACTGTGAAGCGAATGTATGTGAGTGAAAGGATGACGACTGAGTAGTAAAGAGTACTGAGCAGTAGTAGTGTGGAGGAGGGAGTGGGAGTGTGGAGAAGGGAGTAATAGTGTGGAGGAGGGAGTAGTAGCATGGAGGGGGGAATTGTAGTGTAGAAAAGGGTAAAGTGGTTTGTAGAAGGGATAAGCAGAGGGAGGAGTGGGGTAGAGGAAGGAGGAATAACAGCAACGTGTCAAGGCGATGGCTAGGAGAAGTGAGAACATCGAAGGGACAGAAGAGTGGTGGGAGGAGTGAGCCAGAGGATAGAAGAAGGATGATTAGAACAGGAAGAGGAGAGTGTGGGCACGTTAGCAGAAGCTTAAATCTTACAGGGTGTTAGTAAGGCAAAATCCAGAATCCCTGAAGATCAAAAACAAATGGATAAAATAGGAACAGTTAGGAAGTCCCAGGGGGGGCTGAGCCAGCCAAATTTAGATTACCACCTTTAGCGCAAAGGTCAGCTCTTTAGACAATAGGGGTTAACCTTCAGCAGCACTAACTAGGGGTTTAGGGATGCCTGGGGTAAGGAGGAAGTTCATTACAAGATGAGAGAGAGAAAGAGAGAGAGAGAGACTGCCCTAGGGCACCTCAAAACATCAATAAGGACCCTTAAAGGATAGTTC
Organism: Ambystoma mexicanum; assembly: GCF_040938575.1. Taxonomy (NCBI): domain Eukaryota; kingdom Metazoa; phylum Chordata; class Amphibia; order Caudata; family Ambystomatidae; genus Ambystoma; species Ambystoma mexicanum. The sequence goes on from NC_090922.1 coordinate 865,217,478, forward strand.
CGGGACTTTTTTTTATTGTCCCTACGGTTCGGCCATGCGTTTTTAAGCATAAATCGGTAGATCGTAGAAAACTTTCCTATGGACCTTACCCGACTTTTCGTCCATTAACGCACTCGAAATCAGTCGCCATTTTGTGATAATCCTATCATTTCCCCCCATCGCCCTGGCTCACCTGCGTTTGCGGCACTAAATCAAATCCCCTGCCCCTGAAACAGACTTTATCAAAACATTCATATTCCCTGCCTCTCTCTGTGACGTTTCTGTGCTGCGTAGGCAAACGCGCCAAGGCATCTTCTACGCGACTCCACACAGAACCCGGAAACCAACACAGATCAGCTCACAACACAGCGCGCCACAATTCGGAATATGAAACTGTACTTTAAAATCAAACAGCAATACAGTACATTTGGTAAAGTACATTTATTGGACATCAAATGTTTAGAGAATATTCAGCGATTTGCATTTTTCTTTGCTCTCGATCCAAAATAGTTCGTCTTGAGGCAAGCGATGTTCGTGTGCGGTACACAGGGTGTTGGTTTACGATAAAATAAGCTCTTCGGTCGCACTGATAATCGCATCGCTGTTCCAACAACGAGGCACTAGGCCACCACAACGGTATGTATGTTGCATCTAGCCATTAGTACCGCGTAAGGGCATACTTGTACTTGGCGATCGTCCCATAAAATGGTCAGGGTGGTAACGTTGTTCACGCGGAGAAGCAACTGGCGGCTGTAAAAGCCATCCGCCGGTGTCTGGTACTCGTGACACAGACAATAATGAAGGATGTACCTGTTTTAAAAACATAAAAAATGAAATTAGTCTCACCATCAGATCTTTATTAAAATTATTCATTTTATATATTAGGTCGGGAACTTATTTCATAGCTAGGAGAGTGCAACTGGGTATTATACGTCATTTCCAGTAACCCACCTCCTCTCCTCCGCCTTTTTCAGACCCGCCTGAGCGCCAGTGGACCACTTCGTCACTGATATGATATAATATGGCATTTGCAGGGCCAGCTGGTGGCGAGTGCAAGGTAAGTGCAGAACAAGTGCTGGGAAGGGGGGGCTGTAGGATACTGAGACAGTCCCCCAGTGCAGGGGTTGACAGGGAGGCAGTGCAGGTGGAGAGTGGAAGGGCCCAGGACCGAGGTCGCAGACAGTGGACCAGTTGTAGCAGGGGAGAGGGAGAGAGAAAGCAGAAGCAAAGAGGAAGGTTTTGAGGTGCTTCCGTAAAAGGAGATGGTTCTCCTCAAGATAGTGCGCGGTACAAAACAATATGCCACATAGAACGAACAAGTACAACTTAACCCGTCTTTAAAGCTACTGTATAGTAATTAAATTGCGGTATAAACTCATCTAAAGAGTTACTTACATTATATTTGCATTTTCCATTGTGTCTGTGCGTAGGGCAGCCACGAAATACCACTCCTTCTATGCTGACGTTATTTCTTCTAATGAACGAACATTAAATGGCTTTCGTTTCTGAAATTTTATTCATTATCGTTTCTTACGTTATTGCACCACACCCCCAAAAAGAAGTCTTTCGGGATGGTCCCGGCCTGTCAAGGTCAAATAACAATAGAACCTTATACTGAGTCGTGGGCCATTCCGGCACCCGAGCAAAAAATCAAAGCAGCTGACCTTCACTTTGAACGAGCACACATTCCTAGTTAGCTACATTCAGTGTAAGGCCATCTCACGGGACTTGAAATTTACACTCCATCTTTGCATTTTGTCTGCGTGCTTTGCAGCCCCAGAGAACCATAAATACGGAGACATTCTATATGTTTTGAAAAATGATTTATATTACTGTTTGGTTTAATTTAATGCGCAAATGAACAAGGTTGGATAGACACATTGCATGTACACTGAGCAATCACTTTTATTTACACAATACATAGCTACACATATTCAATGGGCCTGCGACATGAGGAGACTCGAGAGAACAGACAATCAAATTACAATCATTTAAACCATGATGTGTATTTCTCAATGAGCTCTGCTTTAGGTGGACATGGAACAGAGGCAATGTTGGGTGGCAATGCAGTTGTCCCCTGCACAGGTTCGTTCACAACTCCATGTATGTGCCTATCTAGGACATCAACAATAAGTCTCTCAATAAACTCATATTGCATATCCTCAAACACTGGTTTGATCACCCATTGTTTACTTCTTTTAGTGAAGGCCTTATTGTAGCGAAGCGTCCCTAAAGTTCCGGTCGTCCTACTTTGTTGACGGCCAACATTATGGTTATGTGCCAAGACCGCTAGAAGAGTCCGATTTATCATGCCCTCCATGCCAAAATGCAATCGTTTTGGCCTGTACTTTAGGCACATATTGTGGAACACCTCCAAATCTCCTGTGTGGCAGAATTCCGTGAGTCCCCTCAAATCTCTTGTTATAGTTTTATCAAATACAATCTTTTCAATGGCTTTGTGAGTGGGTGATGAAGAAATCAACCACTTCTTCTTCCGTGCCTCCTCTGTGGACAAATGGCCATGTTCACAATTGTGGAAATGTTGGTTTGTGGTCCAGCGGTGAACGTTGCTACAGTGTAGCATTACTGACCGCCATTTTTCCAGTAGAATTTCCAACGACCCTTCACATGTTTTTGAGCTCCACCAAAGATGGTTGCTGATTGACTTGGACCACTGTGAAATACCTTGCATATCTTTTTTTTTACCTGCAGCCGACATTTTTTTATTGATTGTTTTTGCAAGATGCCATACGTCAAATTGGTGATTTATATTTTTGTACTCTTCTCTCATTGTCTTGGCAATTGAAACGTGTCTGTCCATGGCTATCAGGTCGATCACCATTCCCCGCGATTGTAGTTCTTGCAATGATGCTACAAAGCCAACTTTCTCCATGGCCACTGAGGATGTACTTTGTGACACCTGCACGACCACCGAACTCACAATTTTCTTACTTTCCATGTCCTGAAAGTGGTAGGTGCAGTACTTGGCTGAAAATCCTGGGCTGTCGCACTGTCCATCACCGGCTAACCTGAACCGTTTGCCCGCGAATGTACTTTCAATAGACATTTTTTCCATTCTCCAAGCTTCGCTAATGGCTGGAAATAGATAATCGGTTTGGTATTTGTAGAACTGAGTTTTCGCAATGAAATGGATTCCCACAAACTGAAAGAAATACTCTAACTTTTTAAAACTTGAACCACTAAAAAGTGCGGCCGCTGCACAAAGTAGATTGCCTGCTGGCAGTTGCCCCAGCATGGGTTGTGCAGACCATGAGAATGGATGATATTGTGTACAGGTGGCATGTATTTTAAGGTTAGTGCCTCGAATGGCACGAGTCACATTAATCAATGGCTCCCCACATACTTCCCCACCAACCGAATGCCCACATTTCATCATAACAATAATATCAATCAAACAACTATCGAATACAATGAATTTGGCCTCTTTCCTTATACTGTCACTCTGCATCCCAGCTGGTTCGGCCTGTAACGTTGAGGACATGTCACTCACATTAAAGGTACAATCTCTGATATCGTCTTCCGCTATGTTCAGTGATATTGATGGTGTTTCATTGTCGTCCATTTCATTCTCTTCCATTGCAACATCTGTTCCTTCTCCGGCGATGGGAGAATAAAACAATTTCTTCAACTTTCTCGCGTTCTTATTTTTTGCGGGTGTGGATTCTGTGAATTGATCTCCGACTGCATCCGAACTACCAGGAGGACATTCACTATCAATGGCTGGTGGTGGTATAGCTCCGTTGTCAATCACTTCATATTCTTCCCATTGGCACGATGCATCTCCAGTCTCAAGTCCCTGCCAAAAGGTTTGACAAGCAACATCTCTCGTTCGTTTCACTGTCTGTGTAGATCTAGTTCGTACACCCACTCGCAACTAGAGGACAGATTGGAAAAGGGATGTTCAGTTTAAACACAATTTACAGTATTGAACTATTAACAGTGAAAAACAACATAATATAGTGACCGGGACACTAACCTTCTTTTGCTTTCTTTTCTTTGAAACTTTCTTGCCTCGAACTTCAACATCTGGACGCTGTTGCTCCGACTCGTGTGTGCATGTCTCCACTTCCTCTTGCGCTGCAACGACTATATTTTCATGATAAGCACATCCATCACGCACTGACGCTCCATCGACTCCCTGAAACATAGAACTTTCATTACTATGTATAATAATATTGAAAACACAAAATGTACTTGGGGACCAATACCCACGTACATCTCAATAGCAAAACGCGAATGAACGCATTGTGTAGAACATTCAAACGACAATTATTCACGCATTGTTGATCTAGTTAGATGGAACTGTCAAGATCCATACCTCGGGCTCAGCATAGACTTCCATTGATGATATTATTGAAGATGACGCTTCAGCAACTCCCTGAAACACAGTAATTGCATTAGTATGGTTTTCTATTTTGTTAAAAAGAACATAAACTTTGTGCAGGCGTCAACGGCTCATCCTTGTACTTTACTGCTTTTTATCGTGTGTTCTGGCTTGTTTTACATGCAATAGTTCATGTGGGACTCCTGGTGGTGCAGCTCTCTCTTTTGGTTTGGTGTACAGACCCATGGGATACCCTTATGGCACCCATGGGTGGGGGTAGAACCCTGTGCCCCTAGTGTATGTTTTTGGGCACCTATGTGTGGCCCACAGAGCAGGGTATGGGCTGGTGGCAGCTCTGTGCTGAAATGACTAGTGCCCTGAGTGTCCTCCATTTTGGGATGCCCAGGCCCTGTCATTGGAATCGGTAGATTCCTGATGGGGACAAGATGACCCTGTGGCCTCTTGCCTTCCATCGCCTGTTACCTTGGTTTTCCCGAAGTCCCGGGAAGCCCTGACTCTGTCCCTCCCCCCTGACTGGCTGTTGGGTGGAGGTTCCATATATGGTAGTGTGGGGAAGTGCCGACCAGACTGGCTGGAGCCTTCCCAACGGCCGTATGTTGTGGGTACACCTGTGGGTGGGATCTGGGTGAATGGAGTGTGTGACGAATATACACTTCTTGGTGTTTCACACAATGAGACTGAGACAGTCCTGCCCGAAACTGGTATGAATGCAGTGTGTAGTGTTGAATGGTGTGGCACTTGTCCGAATCCACACACTGTGTTGTGAGTGTCTGGATGGAGAAGAATGACCTGAATGTACTGTGTGCCTGATTGGCTGACTGACTGCTGAATGCCCTTCTGAGGGATTGGTTGCCTGAGTGTGACCCAGCAGAATGAATGGGAGATCAACAGTATATCTGGGGGCCTCTCAGTGCTAGAAATCGTTCAGAAGCTGAAGAGAAACTGGAGTTGAAACTGAAGCTTGACCTTGAAGCCCTGCTGGAAGAGAAGAAGTGCTGTTGCTGTACTTCGCCGATCTGAAAGCAGTTATGTCTCCAAGAACTGATCCAAGAGAGGACCTGGTAAGGAGACCTCTCCCCAAGCTACGAGGGACCATCGTGCACCAGCCGATCTTTGCCAAAGCTCTCTGGTAGACAGACCTATGAAAGGCTGCCGACCGGAGACGGGGACTGCCACGGAATCCCAAGGAGAAGCGCCCGGACTGTTGTCCGTCACCGTCGATGACCGCTGTCGCCGACCGGAGCCGCAGTGCTCCCGTCACCTAAGAACATATGATTTCTGGACGCGCTCGTCCGCACCGCCGACCGCCTTATCCCACCGCCGCCGAGGAGCATCCACCGGTGGGTTTCCCACCACCCAAAGACCGTAGAGACGCCAGACAACTTGGCGCCCTTGCTGGGCCACAGTTCTTCAAATTCTTTGCGGTCCTGAACTATCGACATCGATGTGGCCCGCGCGCCCCTTCCTTGCAGGACGTCTACGCTCCGTCGTCGACGAGCACCGCTAGAAACGTTGCTGCCACTTCACCACCGTAGTTCACCCTGTTCATCGCTGGACGTTCGATGACCCGTGGCTCCTGCCTTAAAGGGAATGCACTCAAGAAGGGCCGTCAATTTCTCAACTAGGAACTCTACAACACCAGCTACTTTGGGGTTACTGAACTTTTGAAAAAACTCTTGTGAACAATATATGGACTGGGCTTGTAGTATTTCTTTATTTTACAGGTTGCCCAGGTGGGGGGATGTCCACACAGAGCTGTGTCTAGGTAACGGGGCCAGTATAAAGCCAATTGTTTTAACCAACTGCTTTCCTCTTATATCTATTGCTGGTTTCCTTTACAAACAGATTTGTGTGACATTTAACCGTACAGTTGATGCACTTTAAAGAGCTTGAATAGTAATTGTGGTACCTCGTAGAACTGTATAGATTTGCCATTGAAGATAACAGAGTAGAGAGTGTGTTATTGTGATTGTGTGTATAACCTTGAACCTTTATATAAAGACTGTGTTTTAACTAATAGAGTGGCGGACATTCCTTTGTGGGTGCGTGGGCACTACACTGTACTTAAGAACCAGCCCACATCACCTCCTGAGAAGCTAGGCCTTGATTGCTCGTCCATTGCTACCGACAATAGAGAATCTTGGCTGGGGTCCTCTTTGACTCTCCTCTACCATATAGAGAGCAGGAGTACAGACACCCCCCTCCAGCAGTTGCTTTACAGTGTGAGTATCTGGGCAGGTGATGCAAAATCTATAAAATGGCAAATGCAGCTGGGCATATGGTAGCAATAGATAGACAATTGTGTAAAATCCTTATGTACGATGTCAGTATCTTGACTATGGAAAAGGTTCCTGAGCATTTGGTAGCAAACCCTTCCAATGGTGTTAGTGTGTGGAAAAATTATGGCAATAGAAATTCCTATCAATGCTGTGAGTACCAGGGCTTTTACTGGTAATAACTAACTTTGGTGCAAGTACTTTGTCTTGCAATGGCAATACCAGGCAATATTGTCAATAAATAATCGTTTGATGGCAAATCCTGGCATCTGTGGGGGTACTCAGGATTTTGATGACAATATCTCGACCAGAGCATGCCATTCCTGATAAATGAGAGGGCCTTAGCATATCATGGCATGAGTACTTCCCCATATTATAGAAGAGACTGTCATAAGCTTATGCAATGCCCACACAAAGGATACAAACTGTGGCTTTGTTATTACCTGTGAAATACAGGCCCTGGATTTCTCACCTTAAAAAGAAATTCCCATCATCGGTATTTGTGAAAAGGACAAATACGGCCTACAATTATGCATCTCACAAAGAATTGTAAATGTGTGAGAATCAACGAGGATCCTTTACACAAGTGTTACCAACTGATGGGATGTTGTGTATGATGTCACTCAAGTCCCCCATGTGGAAAAAACCCTCTTTTATACCCACCAGAAGTATCTTTTCTATTGCCCAGGAAGAGATTTGTCTGTGTGGAATCTGAGTCATAGAGAACTGCCTTAATCTGCATTATGTTTAAGATGATCAGTGACAGTTGGAGAAGGCATGCAGTGCTGATGGTGACTCACAGAATAGTCTATGATGTCACTTGAGATCCCAATGTGGAAAGCGCCCACTTGTTGATGTGTTCTATGTTTCGTATGTACCCATGGAAACCTTTCCAAGCTCCCCTATTTACCAGTACTGCAGGTGGTTTACAGGGAAGTCTTAGGGGTGCCCATGCACTGCATGTTGGGATAAATGCTTGAATGCCTGTGACCCTCTCCACCTTTCTGGAAGACCCCATCAAAGAAATTCAATAAATACCTGATGTTGTGACAAGTCACCCATCGGTTTCCTCCCCATTTCCAAAAGAAATACACTACCCTCATTAGTCCCCTCCCTCAAACCAAAATAGAATGTCACCCTCCCCCAAATCCATCAGCTTCTGTTAGCCCTGCTTCCCCCCACGGCAAATATTTCTAATAGAGTTGATTGAAGAACTGTCACAGTGACAGACCTGCTGCCACTGCTCTCTTAAGAGCAGATTATTGGTGGGCAGTAGGCCTGTCACTGGTCTATCCCACTGATAGGACTACTGCAAAGCGTGGTAGCGTGGTATTGCCCCAAAGTATTAAGGAACTGCATTGAGCTTAGCAATAGTTGTCCACTGTGACAGCTGACCTATCAAACGTGCAGTAGCTTCCTGTGCAGGGGACCCAGGAACCTTCTCTTTCCTTGGGCCTAAGGAAAGCGAGGATTGCAAAGAGAAATATTATTTGCCAGCTTGATGCCACTCCAGTGAATAATAGAAAGAGAGAGAGAGAGAGAGAAAGAGAGAGAGAGAGAGAGAGTGTGTGGGTGTGTGTGTGTGTGTGTGTGTGTGTGTGGGTGGGTGGGTGGGTGGGTGGGTGTGTGTGTGTGTGTGTGTGTGTGTGTGTGTGTGTGTCTTTCAGTGAACCTATATGCAATAATGTTGCTGTAATGGGATTCAGTGGCTATATGTTATGTTTACACTGTATCCATCACCACCATAGTGGTTTTATGGCACCAGACTTTGCCCGAGGGCTGGCATTTTGTGACCCTGCTAGGGTGCTGCAAGACCTTAGTCTATGGATATAAAAGAAGAATTAACAATTGTGTGGGGGGGGACACATATCACAAACAAAAACCACACAGAATTATGAAACCCATAATACTCTGCAGTGATGTCACAGATTCCCCTACAATCCTACCAGTGCAGCCATGCTCTTATTGCACAAACACTCCAATGACTCCTCTCTATGCAGCAACAACACCGCTCCACCCAGCAGACTCTGGGTCATGTCCCTCCTCAAACCACTCCCTCCGGCACTCGAATGAGATGCGCCATAAAGTGAACACAGGCCAAACCCTGTCTACCTTAGTTAGTCAGCCCACGCTCCATACCAGGAAACAACGCCCCATTTGAGAAAAGGATCTTCATTTTCAGTCGGCTCACTATCAGCCCACCCAAAGTGCTAGCAAGCAGCAATAATTTGTTTAAAGTAAATCTGCATACAACATAAAATATACATGGATGACTATCAACTAACATGCAATATTGCACCATGGGATCTGAGTCACGTGATAGACTCAGAACATCTGTGACCCAGAACCTTAGTTGATAGTCACCCACCTATAATTCTGTTTGTTATTCAGGAATGTACCTGTGCTACGATAAAGAGGCAGAGCAAGTGTTTGAAGCATATATCTCTACCAGTACTGCCCAAGTACACTCTCCAGCCCCTCAGGCACCCGAAACCACTCGATGCTCCAAAACTGCCTCGGAACCCCATCACATATATTAGGTCAACACATCTTTTTCTCTGCTGCCTCTCTGTAAAGATACATTATGCTATGATAATAGTCTTTTGTACTGTACGAATCACCACCATAGTAGTTTTAGACTAGAGTGTCTGTCAAGTCCCGAGGTGTACAGACTAAAAAGAAGAATGGAGAAGATGATGGTAAAGCGTGTTGAAGAGCAACAGACCTTGGGAGGCAGTAATGTAGTAGGGAAAAGGAATGCTTGTGATTGCATCTGAACCCGATAAGGAGGACCACAGAAAACAAGGAAAGTGCCTTTGTATCACAGTCGATCAGCGCTGTGCTCCCAACACCCTGGTGTCTATCCGGCAGTGAACATAGGAACCCCCCTACCAGTCCACATCCAGGAATCCCGCACTGAATCTGCTGTCTCACCACACATCCTCCACAGAGCTTCCACTCACACCAGGACCCCAAGTCTCGAAAACATAACTCGTTCACGAGCAATCAGTCCACGAAGCCCACCAATACCTGTCCTTGACTCCCCAATCTCACCCATACATGTTGCCTCGGGGAAGCCAATAATTCCCCACTGTCCACAGTCCCCGAAACCCTCTGCCCACACCACCAGCACATACCAGAACAAACAACACACAATTTGCACATCCCCTCCCCAATCCAACTGCTTGCTGGCCCAATCATGTGCTCCCCACTGCACTACACACCCACCTCCCCTCTCCAACTATACCAAAGTTTGGAAAAAGCAACCCCCAGGGCCTTTCCACAGTCAGCAGGTGGGTACAAACCCACTGAACCAAACAATGATGCCCCTGTCACAGTCTCTGGGTGCGGATCCGCTACTAAACACCCAAACTGCGTCCCACCTTGTCCTGTCAGGCACCCACGAGAGCCCACATCCCTTTTGCTGTTCCACTGATCCAAATGTCTAAATACATTCTTTCCAGCTGCGACCCCCCCAGACCCCTACATGACAGCACCCGGCACACTATCCCCTCACTTTGCAACCTGAACAATACCAAAACTGGAAAGAACTTAGTAGCACTGCCGCGAAAAAATATATTCATATCCACCAGCCCCATAACCAAATAATGGACTGTCCAATCGTCCAACAACCAGAACGAACAAACACAAATCCAGAAACATTGAGAGCTCTTATCACTATGGTCAAGTAAAGAACTGAGCAGCTGGATGCAGGATGAACCAAGGTCGAAGACGCAGGAATGATTTAAAAAGCCAAAGCACATAACAGGAACTCCCACCACAGCTCCCCACAAAGGTGCACGCTCCTACCACTCTGGACAAACTGACAGTTAACCTGTTACCGTGTCCAGGGACCTGGCATCGGTACGTGTCTAGCAGCAGAGTGTGGCAGAGCCGCATAGCGCTGGTGCGAGGGTGGGGATGTGGGCAGGGCATGTGTGGCCATTGGACTCTGCAAGCTGTGTCTCCAGGGCTGTGCACCCAGTTCATGCAGCCTCTCACTCCTCTGGAGCGCTTAAATACGGCGTGGCACCAAAATGGGGACACAGCCTGTGCAGTTGCTGGCCCTCTGTAGGGTGTTTCTCTAGCGCTGCAACCCCTGTTCAAGCAGACTCTGCCTCCTCTCCTCCTAAAGCAGTTGCCACACTGCACCTGCCATCCCATTGCCCCACCCCTCGGTGCTGGCACTTAAACTGCTCTGTGGTACAGCATCCTCATCCCCCAAAAAAGTGGAAAGGGGTGTTGTGAAGTGTAAACACAGAAGTCTGCTTCCTTGAAAACCTAACAAAATGTTTTTTTTTTAACATATTCTGCAGGTTGGCTCTAAACAGTACTTCGAAGTACCTTCATGGTAAGAGCCATAGCTGGGCTTCACAGGCCTCAGGTCATTCTTCAAGTCTGTTTCTTTGATGTCTTATCTTTCATTATTGGGGTGGGGAAACACTGGTGTGAAATGGAGTGTGATAATGGCCCCTTTTTTCTGACAAGCAGGGCTCACTGGGGAAGGGTCCTTAGATTCCAAAGCCCCTCATTCTGTGTATTCCCCACAGTGCATGCCTGCATCACTTAGGCCTGAAACAGTGTAATGCATGCACAATTGCACGTTTTATTCAGCAGATAGATATGTTCATGCGTCAGGGAGTTCTAATTGTTTATGGACTCCTTGATTTCGGGAATAAGGAGCATTTCAAATGAATGCTGAAAACAAGGAAAGGGGATCTTTTATTAAAAAAAAATGGTGACAAGCATAGGTGCAACTTTAAACTGATAGTGCCACCGACCTGGGTCCCCCTCTCACAAATGCCCAGGTAAACACGCTGGGGCAGCTGCAAACACAAACTCACCCTGCCCGCCTCCCAGCTCAAGGAGCCAGAAAAAGTGTGTCGTTCAACAGAGCTTCACCACACTCCCATCCAAGCCCACACCCCCGCCACAATTCTCCCCCACTCTCTGGTCCCTGCATGACCACCCCCAGTACAGCGGTCTCTGTCCCCAAAGAAAACAGAAAAACGACAGTCAACAAACAGACAGGCAGAAACAGGCATGAAAGTTCCATGAACCGCTGGCACCTGAAAACCCAAACCCCTAAAGTCAGCTATGTGCCAACTCTGCAAAAGCTCAGTGCATCACGAGTTTGCCCAAACGGATATAGCTTAAGTGATTTTGCATGCAAAATACCAAATAAAATAAATATATATCCGAACAAAAGTCGCACAACACCTTTAATGGACTAAGAAAGGGAAAAACATTAAGGTCGGATGACTAGGTTTCAAACAGATAATGAATGGATTGCCTTGCCATGTTTTGAAACAGCGAAAAGCATTACTTATCTGGTGGCCATCTTGCATAATAGGCCAACCCTCATTTATACTAATACAATACTTTAGTCCTGTCTAGTTCCAGCCTTACCTAGAAACTCCTTTTCTGCTTTCCCCTTCTCTCATACTTCACCCTTGTTCATGCTATCCTTCCAAGCAGACTGACGTTGTGTGACCCCTGGCGGGGGCACAATAGGCTATGGACAAGGATTCTGCACTTTGAAGTGGTTTGCTGCAGTACAAAAGCATAGTAACACAACACCTAAACTAATAGAAAGATTATAGAGGAAAGCAAACAATGCAAAGTTGAAAGTGAGGATAAACACAAATGACAACTACTGAATAACCAGAGATGTATTTGACCCTGTAAATACCAGTGTCTCGATACAAAGAAACCGTTTGAGCAATAATGTGGTAAAAGCCAAAGTTGGAAAAGTGGGTCAGAAGCTCACCGTTCTCCCATGAAGCCTGGCAAGCAAATGCAGCGCAGCTCGTTCTTGATCTCAGTACAGTTGCCGTAGTTGTAGCACGTGAGGTTCCTCTTGTCATTTCCACAGAAGGAAGTGGGCAGTCTGCTGTGTCTGGGAGAAAGACAAGAGAGTCCACAGTAAACTGCCCAATCTGAGATTCTACCCACTAAGCACCACCTCATTACTTAACCTAGGTCTACAGCTGAGCGCACCATAGAAGGTCAAAGGAGAGCACTTCCATGTCTGGCAAGTCTATGGTCTGAGCACATGGCTGGATATCTTACACACACTGAGCAAGCACAGGAGACTTTAAAGCTGTGAGAAGCACAGAGCAAGCAGGACTCAATCTAGTCTCTCTTTCTATCGGCTCCATTACTTCACCTACTTTTATCGTGTGTGTGCGCTAATAGATAACAAAGCTGCCCACGGATGGCAAGGACCATTGGTCCTTCCTGGAGACCTCTCTGGTGATTTGATGAATAGCATTCAATTATTATACTCATTTCCCCTTTGGACAGACGCCTAGAGGTTGTTCAGAGGGTGTTAAGTAAATCTAAAGTCATCTGTGAGAAGCAAGATTGCATGACAAGTGAAAACAATGAACTGGCTTTTCCTAATAAGCATAGCTAAATTGAGATGCAACGTGTCTCTGGTCCTTATCTGAATTGGTGCATGATCTTGACGCATCCGTGCCCAGAGATAGGCACCCAGCTGGTCTACTCTAACATACCCAGTGCGATTTTTAGAGAAACCCTTTGGGTCCTATAAATACCACCAACTCTCAGAGATCATGTTGGTTTAGCGGGTTATCCAACTCCAGGTCTCAAGGGCCGGAATCCTGACGGGTTTTCAGAATTTCGCTCATTAATATTCATGAGAATACATTTTCATACATTTTAAATTGTTGTATACAATTTATTTCATGAATATTAATGAAGGATATTCTGAAAACCTGCCAGGATTCCAGCCCTCGAGGCCTGGAGTTGGGCAGCCCTACAAGACATGGCCACTCTGCTCCTTTAGGAAGTTGTCACATTTCTATTTTGCTATTTTTTTATCCCTCCTCAGTCTGTTGCTACGCAATAAATAATACTCATTACTTTTGATTTGTGAAGAGTTGGTACAGTCATGACTCCTAAGAGGGGAGAAGTCAATGGGCCGCAATAAAGTGCTTTTGTATATTATATAGGAATGAAAATCTTTTGGGCAAAATGTGGCTTTCTTGAGGTTCCTAGAAGTTTCTGAGTATATTTTGTTTGGGAAACTGCAAAAAGTGTGTTGCAGTGCTGCTTTGTGAATTTCGGAAATTGAAGGAACCAAAGGGGCAACACGTTTTCCAAAGGTTGAAATTCAATTATCTATTATTGAACACGCTTATCAATTTTTGTCATTGGTCTATCTAAACTTAGTTCCAGCATCACTTTTTTGGAACGTCTATTTGTGCTAGATGGTAAATATGCTGGTGTAGCATCTTCAATTTGTGTATTCAAATGTTGTTTAACCTCTCGTTGTCATTAATTATTTCCACTGCCCATTATATCAGATGCACAATATTTTTCTGCAGGGATGTGGTCTCAATGATTTAGGGTTATCAGCCCCCAACTGTCTCAATTATTTAAGAGACATATCAAGTTCTCCATATTTTGCAGCAATAATGTGGTCTCGATCATTTTAGGGCACAAGTTGTCTCGGGTTACTTAAGAGTCGAAAATGTGCTTTGCGCATTCTGCAATCTTCAGGGGCCCCTGTGTTTGCCGTATCAAGAACAACCTGCTAATGTTTTTGAAATTAGAGTGCAGACTGCCTCTTGTGTGGAGAGAACAGATCCTGTTAAATCTCGCGTGTAGGTCTTCGTTTCTGTCCTCTGGTGTCTCCTATTACTCTTGGTCCCTATGGTGTTTGGGACTTTTTTTATTGTGTGGAATGAGTTCATCAGTCTTGGAGTACCTTGGTCTCTCTCTGTCTGGATCCTTGAACCCTGAGGGGCGTGCGCAGAAGGGCTTCACCGACTACCCTACACCACACATTGAAAGCAAGCACCTGTGCCTATTCATTGCTTTTGTGCTTGGAGGCATCAGTCACCATATGAAAAGCTCATTCTGGTTACTCATTTGTATGTGATTTGTGAGTCAAAATGGATGTTATGATGAAAAATAAAAGGGTCATGAAAAGCCATTGTGAATAGAGGGAAGAGACAGTCTTCCTTTCCCTACTGTATCTTCCAGCCCCCTACCCCAGAAGAGGTTCCAAAGATGCTGTCACTATGAGAGATTAGGTATGAGGATACCAAGCATTGCCTGCATTCTAAATTCTTTGTCTGCCCATAATGCAATGTCAAAACACAGGGCTGAAGTCTCTGGTGCAAGATTCACTTGCTTTTGATTGGCTCGGTGCAATTACAGTATCCTTCGCCCAGCGCCTAATGTCTACAAGCATTCATTTAGGGACTTCTCTAATGCACCCTCATCCATATAGCCTTTATCCTGGGATCTTTTGTTGCCCTGGAGCTTCATGAGAAATGTGTGAAGGAGATCCTCGACCACATAAGACACAATGTGGGGTCTCCTTCTCTGGAGAGTTGGGAAGTCACTTCATTCAATGCCAACAAAAATCAAGCAGCTCCAGATTGCTCCTTTTTTCACAGGAAAAACATGCACAAATGTTAACGGATCTTGGATTCCAGTGACTTCATGTTCTTTCAACCTATCAAGAACTCCCTATAGCGATCTAGTAGAGTTCATTGCTTTACAAGTGAAACAGCAACCTTGATAAGATCATATAAGAATAGATATTTAGAACTTGGATTTTAATTGGATGCCAAAGACGAAACTGTGCCTGTAAATGAGAAAAATGCTACAAACATGAAGGCTGTATGGGATTCTTTCAACCGTAAGAACAAAGCCACAGAGAGAGAAAACCATAACCATACCCTTCAGGATAACATTATGGGGATCCTATTCTGGCTTATGCAGAATACCACTTGCCCTCGCCTCCTTGGGCATTGATTATTGTATATTTGTTCATGGAAAACACATGGATTCTCGGACATCTTAGATAAAGGAGTGTCTTTAAAACTATTACTGGAAAAAGATATTTTTCTTTTGCAGGAATATTGGCTACCTTCCGAACTCAGGCTGGATGGATACCAGATTTTACAAATGTTAGCAAAAAAAGGCACTAGAGGTCGGGCCGTTTGGGGGCCTGGTGTTCGGGGTAAAAAATATTTGGAGGGCAGGAAAGCTAACAGTCGCTGTTGAAAATCCATCCATCCCGGCAAAAGAATTAGTCACTTGGACCATCTTAAGAGGTTAAATGTTAATAATGTTTATGACACTCCTGATTTGCTGACGACAGAATGCATTATGGAGGCAGCTATGGAGCTAATTTCAGAATTAGAAAGTTCCTGTGAACAGGAAATTGTCATTTTGGGTGGTGATTTTAATGCCCGCTGCTGCTTCCACCATATGGTAACTGAAACGGATTATGTATATAGCACGTCCAATTTGAATAAGTCCGAAGATTCTTTGATGGGCAACATATGGATGGAGATGCTGTCTGAATGGGACTGCTATTTGCTGAATGGGTGGGTTAGAGGAGACACCTGGTAGAAACGCCAGGAAGAATGGTTCAAGGGCATCGACCTTGGACTATTGGTTCTGCAATAAGCCTGCCTTGCTGGACATTAGACAACTTGGGCCTCATTCCAAGTACGGTGGTAGTCATGGCGCTATTTGCGCCATGACTACCTCCCATACCGGTACCGACTCTGACCTGGTTCAATGGGGACTTACCAGTGTAGTCCGACCTTTGCGGGACCGGTAAGTCCCTATTGAAAAATCCATTCCCCATTCCCATTTGAGCCTCCATAGCGCTCAATGGGAATTGGGAAGTAGCTATTTGCCGTACTGTTATTAGCTCTGAAATCCCTTAACGGGTCCCGTCCATAACGCCTGGTCAGACCAGGCGTTAAAGGAGGGACCCGCTAAGGGACCTCGTAGTAGGGCAGTAAGGGATTACCGGCACTGGTCTCCTTAACGGTGCCCGGTATCCCTTATCGACCCTACTCGAATGATGCCACTTGAGTCTATAGAGAACGTCTTTAGTGAACACTCAATGCTCACTCTGCTAATGAACTATGGTGCAAATGGCAGCATAGAGAACCAGGTGGGGGATTTAGTTATTAACACGGCGGTAACCGACTAGCCTGGTCTACTAGAAGCATCCAAGCAGCAAATGATTTCCATTTTGAAAACGCTGAATTCTTATTATAACAGCCAATGGCATTGAGGAACTACAAGCATATGTCTAGGTTAGCCATTCAAAAGGGTTCTTCTGTGTATTTAGATCAGCCTAAAAAAGACATCATTTTGATTTAGCGATACAGGATGCAAAAAGCGATCTGTGAAGTGAATTGCGCGTAATTAATAATGCGTGCCACTCACTTAAAGACGTTCAGCATGCCGTCCAACTAGCAAAGAATAGGTATAGAAGGTGGGTAAAATCATGCTTCACCTCGGAAAGAAACGCACAGTGGCAGTATTTGATCGCTGTGGTAAACATTAAAGATACCCGCAAGATGTGGAAGCTGTTGAGGTCATTCAACAGTACACAAGAAACTCGGTGGTGTGCGGAATAGGTGAACATGAATGGCCCCTCCACTTAAAGGAAGTGTTCCAAGGTCATGAAGTTGTAGCCCCCCACCGACTTCCTAATGCTAGGTTTCATATAACCTTTAATATAAAAGCTATCACAGTCAAAATTGCAAGGCTGAAGGAGTCAAGCGCACTGCCATCGAATGTGATTGTCAACGGTGCCCCTGATTTTTGGGCTAGGCTGCTATTTAACTTGTTCTCTAAGGCCTGTGAGGAGGGGCGCATTCCCATAAGTATATAATAAATAATAATAATTTTGCATTTATGTAGTGCTACGAACCCTCAGGTATCTGAGCACTGCTTATTATTACCCATGGTGTGTGGTGCTCATTTATCGACCTCGGAAGGATGAAAGGCTGAGTTTGGCCCTGCCAGGATTCGAACCTGCGTCAGAAGGCTCTGCACAGATGTCAAAGTGAGCGCTCTACTGGCTGTGCCACTTGACCGATATTTAGGTTCCAATATACAAGCATGGCAGAAGATCCTTGCCAGAAAATTATAGACTGCTTGCCAGATGCTTGATATATCAGGAAACATGTTTGCCTCCCTGTTACTGGATGAGCTAGAAAAATGAGCCCACTCCTTGGAAGTGCTGGGTAAGTTCTAAATGGGGTTTAGACCGGACCCGGGCACTACCCATTGTCTATGGTTGATGGACTTGCTCACGAGGAAGGCACAGATAAGGGGACAGCCCAATCTATGTGTGGCCATGATAGACTTCCGGGCAGCCTTCGAAACTGTTAATGGAGTAAAGCTTTAGAAAATATTGAGGCGTGTGGATGCCCACTATTATTGGCCATACAGGGTCTGTACGAGGAAACATCAGTGCAGATCAGATTAGATAGTAAGGGTTTGGCCTCTCAGCCTACAGAAACTAGACGTGGGGTAAAGCACGGGTGTTGAGATAAAATGGATTCTTAATGCAATACGAAGCAACAATTCATGTAATCCCAGAAACATGGTAATGAAATGATGCGCAGTCATGTATACATGGGTTGTAGAATAACTAATTAAAGATATTTCCGTAATTTTGAAGAATGTGTAGTGATAACTAATTCATGGACGACTGTATAGAGCTGAAATACATAACAAAATGTTAGCTCGTTTAATTAAAAAGAGGTATATCCAAAATTCTGCTGATCAACTGCATACCAAAAATGATACACGACCAACCAAACACATTTTGAGTATTAAAAGTTATTAAACGAGAGGGACTGTTTGGTGAGGTAAAAAAAAAATACCCTCTAGTCTTATTAGTTTTCTAGCGACACCTCTCTCTTACCAGTACAGGCCTTAGCTCCGATTAAAGGATTGTCTCCCTTGTGGTACACAAAGTGAAACCACCTTCAATGCAGGCCTTAGCTACAGGATAAAGGGTCATCTCCCTGGTGGTACACACAGAGACACTGATCTCCTGCCAATGCAGGCCTTAGCTATAGGATTAAGGCCTAATTTACAGAAGCATTTTATAATGGAAAAACCCTATTGGAAAATGCTCTGTGAATAAGGGCCAAACTGCCATCTCCCTGGTGGAAAACACAGTGACACTGTTCTCCCGTCAATGCAGGCCTTATCTACACGATGAAAGTCAATCTCCCTGGTGTTTAACACAGTGACACCGCTCTCCTGCTAATACAGGCCTTATCTACAGGATAAAAGATCATCTCCCTGGTGTTTAACACAGTGACACTGCTCTCCTGTGAATGCAAGCATTAGCTACAGGTTAAAAGTTAATCTCCCTGGTGTTTAACACAGTGACACTGCTCTCCTGCTAATGCAGGCCTTATCTACAGGATAAAAGATCATCTCCCTGGTGTTTAACACAGTGACACTGCTCTCCTGTGAATGCAAGCATTAGCTACAGGTTAAAAGTTAATCTCCCTGGTGTTTAACACAGTGACACTGCTTTCCTGCTAATGCAGGTCTTAGCTACAGGATAAAGGATCATCTCCCTGGTGGTGCACACAATGACACTGCTCTTCTGTCAATGCAGGCAATAGCTACAGGTTAAAGGGTCATCTCCCTGGTGCTAAACACGGTGACACTGATCTCCTGCCAATGCAGGCCTTATGTGCAGGATATAGGGTCATCTCCCTGGTGGTACACACAGTGACACTGTTCTCCCGTCAATGTAGGCCTTATCTACAGGATAAACGTTAATCTCCCTGGTGTTTAACATATTGACACCACTCTCCTGCTAACGCAGGCCTTATCTACAGGATAAAAGATCATCTCCCTGGTGTTTAACACAGTGACACCGCTCTCCTGCTAATGCAGGCCTTATCTACAGGATAAAAGATCATCTCCCTGCTGTTTAACACAGTGACACCGCTCTCCTGCTAATGCAGGCCTTATCTACAGGATAAAAGATCATCTCCCTGGTGTTTAACACAGTGACACCGCTTTCCTGCTAATGCAGGTCTTAGCTACAGGATAAAGGATCATCTCCCTGGTGATGCACACAATGACACTGCTCTCCTGTCAATGCAGGCATTAGCTACAGGTTAAAGAGTCATCTCCCTGGTGGTAAACACGGTGACACTGGTCTCCTGCCAATGCAGGCCTTATGTGCAGGATATAGGGTCATCTCCCTGGTAGTACACACAGTGACACCGCTCTCCTGTCAATGCAGGCATTAGCTACAGGTTAAAGGGTCATCTCCCTGGTGTTTAACACAGTGACACTGCTCTCCTGCTAATGCAGGCATTATCTACAGGATAAAGGATCATCTTCCTGGTGGTGCACACAATGACACTGCTCTCCTGCCAATGCAGGCCTTATGTGCAGGATATAGGCTCATCTCCCTGGTGGTACACACAGTGACACCGCTCTCCTGTCAATGCAGGCCTTATATACAGGTTAAAGGGTCATCTCCCTGGTGGTAAACACAGTGACACCGATCTCCTGCCAATGCAGGCATTGGCTACAGGATAACGGGTCATCTACCTGGTGGTAAACACAGTGACGCCACTCTTCTGTTAATGTAGGCATTGGCTACAGGATAATGGGTCATCTTCTCGGTGGAACACACTTTGACACTGCTCACCTACCAATGCAGGCCTTAGCTACAGGATAAAGCGCCATCTTCTTGGTGGAACACACTTTGTCACTGCTCGCCTGCCAATGCAGTCCTTATGTGCAGGAGAAAGGGTCCTCTTCCTGGTGAAACACAAGGTGACATTGCTGTCCTGCCAATGCAGGCCTTAGCTACATGATAATGTATCATCTCCCTGGTGATGCACATGATGACACTGCTCTCCTGCCAATGCAGGCCTTATCTGTAGGATAAAGGATAATCTCCCGGGTGGCACACACTCTGACACCACTGTCCTGCCAAGGCAGGCCTTATCTACAGGTTAAAGGGTCATCTCCCTGGTGGTTAACACAGTGACACCGATCTCCTGCCAATACAGGAATTAGCTACAGGGTAAAAGATCATCTCCCTGGTGGTTAACACAGTGACACCTCTCTCCTTCTAATGCAGGCCTTATCTACAGAATAAAAGATCATCTCCCTGGTGGTTAACACAGTGACGCCGCTCTCCTGCCAATGCAGGCCTTATGTGCAGGATATAGTATCATCTCCCTGGTGGTACACACAGCGACACCGCTCTCCTGTCAATGCAGGCCTTATCTACAGGTTAAAGGGTCATCTCCCTGGTCGTAAACACGGTGACACTGATCTTCTGCCAATGCAGGTATTAGCTACAGGATAACGGGTCATCTCCCCGGTGGAACACAAGGTGACATTGCTGTCCTGCCAATGCAGTCCTTAGGTACAGGAGGAAGGGTCCTCTTCCTGTTGAAACACAAGGTGGCATTGCTGTCCTGACAATGCAGGTATTAGCTACAGGTTAAAGGGTCATCTCCCTGGTGGTAAACACGGTGACACCGATCTCCTGCCAATGCAGGCATTAGCTACAGGATAACGGCTCATCTACCTGGTGGTAAACACAGTGACACCACTCTTCTGTTAATGTAGGCATTGGCTACAGGATAATGGGTCATCTTCTTGGTGGAACACACTTTGACACTGCTCACCTGCCAATGTGGTCATTAGCTACAAGATAATGGGTCATCTCCCTGGTAGAACACAAGGTGACACCGCTGTCCTGCCAATGCAGGCCTTAGCTACAGGATAAAGCACCATCTTCTTGGTGGAACACACTTTGTCACTGCTCGCCTGCCAATGCAGTCCTTATTTGCAGGAGAAAGGGTCCTCTTCCTGGTGAAACACAAGGTGACATTGCTGTCCTGCCAATGCAGGCCTTAGCTACATGATAATGTATCATCTCTCTGGTGATGCTCATGATGACACTGCTCTCCTGCCAATGCAGGCCTCATCTACAGGATAAAAGATCATCTCCCTGGTGGTTAACACAGTGACACCGATCTCCTGCCAATGCAGGAATTATCTACAGGACAAAGGACCATCTCCCTGGTGGCACACACTGTGACACCGTTCTCCTGCCAATAAAGGAATTAGCTACAGGGTAAAAGATCATCTCCCTGGTGGTTAACACAGTGACACCTCTCTCCTGCTAATGCAGGCCTTATCTACAGGATAAAAGATCATCTCCCTGGTGGTTAACGCAGTGACGCCGCTCTCCTGCCAATGCAGGCCTTATGTGCAGGATATAGTATCATCTCCCTGGTGGTACACACAGTGACACCGCTCTCCTGTCAATGCAGGCCTTATCTACAGGTTAAAAGATCATCTCCCTGGTGGTTAACACAGTGACACCTCTCTCCTGCTAATGCAGGCCTTACCTACAGAATAAAAGATCATCTCCCTGGTGGTTACCACAGTGACGCCGCTCTCCTGCCAATGCAGGCCTTAGCTACATGGTAATGTAACACCTCCCTGGTGGTGCACATGATGACACTGCTCTCCTGCCAATGCAGGCCTTATCTGTAGGATAAAGGATAATCTCCCGGGTGGCACACACTCTGACACCACTGTCCTGCCAAGGCAGGCCTTATCTACAGGTTAAAGGGTCATCTCCCTGGTGGTTAACACAGTGACACCGATCTCCTGCCAATGCAGGCCTTATCTGTAGGATAAAGGATAATCTCCCGGGTGGCACACACTCTGACACACTGTCCTGCCAATGCAGGCCTTAGCTACATGATAATGGGTCATCTCCCTGGTGGTAAACGCAGTGACACCTCTCTCCTGACAGTGCAGGTCTTACCTCCAGGATAAAGGATCCTCTATCTGTTGGTGCACATGGTGGCACCGCTGTCTCCTGCCCATGCTTAAATACACATGGGTCATTAAACTACATTGCATTTGGATGTCCCACCCTCTTGCTCCCTTCAAATCCCTCCTAGCGAGCCCTGTATTATGGCTAATGTGCAAGGATAATGCACCCTACCTCAGTATAACCCCCATGGTCTGACACTGTTGCTGGCTTTTTCTAGCTATAGCATAAGGGATTGCTTAGATGGTGGCACACACGGAGACATGTGTTACACTCCAAAGCTTTAAGGGATGTGTAGTGTTGGCCCACGCTGCTTTCATGTCTATACCTCCCTACAACACACACTACTTACCTCCAGCTATCTCGTGTGTCTCCATTTGAGAATTACTTACCACTCCTATTATTGCTACTGTTTTCCCCCAGTCTAACCTCTAGCTGTGTTTTTTCTGAGAGTGCCCCACAAGTTTTCACACCTTTCCTCTCTCTTTCTTGGACAGGCACATGACAACAGAACGTTAAGGACTTTAACTCTGACGCCCCGTTTATATTGTCTTTCCGCTTCCTACATGTTATGGTATCCAGGTGACTATCCTTGCCGTCCTTCATCTCTATACTAATGACTGCCTATTATGCCCGCCCCTTCAAGCTCTGGATGTGGCCAACTCATTTGTTTAGACAGTGTGCATAAGTAGGTCAAGTGTTGTACCTTCCGGAAGTAGCCCCTTCCATATTCTTTCAGATACCCCTGGACCTGAGGAACATATATGATAGTCGATGAAACCCATTGTGTGCCCTCTTGCGCTCACATCGCATTTCATGTTGTGCAATGCTCTGTTGTTCAAAGGGGCCAGAATTACGGCTGGTGAAAATATGTAATTGTTTGTCATAAGCATTTCTTCCGTTGTGCTTTTCCTCAACACGTGTTTTACTGTTGTCAAATTCTTGGGAGAAATAATCCTAGATGTATAAATCTTGTTTTCTTTCCCCTAACATTCTTTGAAATACACAATGCCACTTTTTCACACATGTGCCCCGGAGAATATAGCTCCAAAATGCGAGTCTAGGCGCTTCTGTCTGGGTGACCATGTATCTCCATTGATGGTTCGGCACTGACACCTTGGAGTTCAGCATGTGCTCATTTATTATGCTACTCAATTGAGCGGTATCCCCGGCAGTATTACCGCTGGGGCTATTAGCGTTACCACTAAATCCCCGGCACTATTAATGCTGGATCACGGGTTTGGCGGAAGGGTAAGTCCCCATTCCACATTGAGCCCATTCGGGAATTCCCCATTTCCCACTGGGCCCAATGGGGAATTTTCGGTGCTACTACCGCCGGCTGTATTAGCGCGGCGGTAATAGCGCTGAAAATCTGCAAAATCGCAGCAGATTTGCCCCCAGTTCAGAGCTGGGGGTAAATCCTGCCGGACCTGTGATTTGGCAGACGCTTAAATGAGGCTGTAATAGCGTTACCACCGCATTTAAGGGTTACCGCCAAACTCGTGACGAGGCAGAATGTGTTTGTATTAACGGACACTCACTTTTAGTTCATTTCAGTGTTATAAAGTGTGTGATCTGATATCCCCCCGCCCTCTGGTGTGGAGGAGTTTGCGGCCTAATGTCAGCAGCTCTAACCAGCACAGATAATGACTACATTTAAGAAACATATTTGAATTATTAATGAATTTTGTAAACAAAACAATAAAGAAATGCACCTTCTCCAAGCTCTTTTCAGTATTGCCCGGTTACTAGCCTTCAGCAAGTGCTTGTGCGGGTACATGGCAAGTTTTAAGTTTTTTTCTTAGGGTTTTTTGCACACCAATTTGGCATGTTTCTCAGTCGGATCACTTGCTTTAACTTGCAAAATTGCAGCATCACTATATTTCCATAAAATTGTCATTTTCCAAGGAAAATCTTAACTTTCTTAAAAACACAGAGTCATTACATGGTTCCCGGTCTGGCAAAAATGCTGTAAAAATTGCTGGTAATGCCGGCACCGGCATATTCAACCGGATGGGGGAGACACAAGTTTGCTGGATGGGCCACGGATTTACCTCCATGACTGACCTGCTGGTAGATCAGGCCCCCACAGGCAAAACAATGCCACAACTGCCGGCACCGGTACTACCGGTGCCAATAATTGTGGCAATCCCCTCCATGGAGTCCCATGCGACTCCCTGGAATGGGGAGTTACTGACATTCTCGCTTCCTGTAATGTCCCGGTAATAACAGGATATTAGGCAGCGGGAATGCTAATTCCGTTTTGGTGGCACCCCGCCATATTACCGGCGGGATACTACCAAACTCGAAACGAGGGCTAGAAGTGCAGATTTGACCGCTTTAGCAACACACACCCTATCTATCCCTCACCATCTGCAGTAGAACGCATGCTCTAATTTCTGAGCACATTAATGGCTGTCCTGGCGAATATGACGTTGCTTATCAAGTTCAACGCTGCCTACAGGATTTCTTTCTTTCTGTGTTCATTCAAGCATTTGCAACTGTATAGCAACATCATCAAAGAAATGGTACTGTTCATTTCAATGTAATATAATTGGTTGGCTGGTTGCCTTGGTGGTGTCCTTCTTCTGTTTTTTCAAAATGTTTTTTCTTTGCTACTGGCAAATATAATCCATTTCAAGGGCACAATCGACACATCTGTCTTTACTCATTTTTATCGTAAAAATGAGTATTTTGCTTCAGAATTTACTAGAAAAGTCAGGATTAACAGCATACTAGGTCGACTCTTAGAGGGGGCGTCTATCAGCAAAGTAGACAAAAGCAGAACGCTTGCAGTGGCTACGACAGGTAAAAAGAATGGCCGGAGAATGGTACGTACATTCTTACCACACTGAGAGCAGAGGCTTCAGGCAAGGAGTACACACTGCGAAGGACAATCAGAAATGCACCACAGAAGGAAGAAGGCATTAGTACAATTCAAACGGCAGGCAGCTTCATCACAAACACGCCATTGCAATGCGGCGGCTGGAGGGGAGCAGCTCTGAAAAGGGCCTTCACAATCACAACAGGGTAACGGATTACAAAGGGCGGAAATAGGATTATGAACTCAGCATGTAATCTGGAAGGAAGCACACGCGGATTATGGCAGGGGTGCAGCCGGGGAAGAGTTCTTACAGACACAGGCTTTTTTTTTAATTTTTTTTTTTACTGTCTCCTCAAACGTATGAACAGCACAGAAGAAGACAAAGGATCGAGGTCACGTGGGGAGATGCTTTCTGTGAAGTGTATTCAGATGCAGGCTCCCTGCGTAAACCTGAACACACTAACAATGGCGGTGGAGCGGGTCTGGGCCACCACTGCGAACACGTGATGGAAGCAAAGCCTGCGCCTGCACGCAGCCTGCGTTGAGAAGGACAGGCTCGGGGCCAGATGACGCGCGCCAGCTCAGAGCTCACGTTAACACATCCTTTCTTTACAAAAAGGCTTTCAAGTCTAAGAGACCAACGTGTGTGGCCACGTGAGAAGCACAGATAAACACAGAGGGAAACACAGCAGCAACAAGCATCCACATTGGAAGTTACTGCATTAGGAGGCTCAATTTGCCAATACTGTACGAAGCTCACCCTACGGATGGTGGTTAGAAATAGGAACAATGGGGGAAATATGTTGTGATGGCCATTACCCCCTCACCTCTCTTCGCTGCCCCAGTAATTGTGAGGTAAGCAGCCTCCATTCTAGGAATCCTTCTTCTAGCTCTATTCCTTTATTTAGGACCAACCTCCTCCTCCCGAGGGTACAATACTCCTCATGTTCCTCCATGCATCAATTAAAAAAATGTCCTGCCACAGGGAGGGACCAAGGAAAACAGTTTAGCTGTTTTCTGCTTTGTAATCCTTTCCTTGGTGGGCTTGGAGGGGCAACTTGGAAGAACCCTCCAGCCAGGGCCTCCCTTCAGAACTCGGAGGTTTTTGCCACAGTGAATTGAAGTCCCGGGGCCCCTGCTGAGGCTTTCGGTTGATCAAGAAATAAGAGAGACGTGCCACTGCCGAAATGGGGCTCATTATAAGTGTGCAGGTCCGGTAAAAATGCCGGAACAAATGCTGGCTAATACCGGCTCTGGCATTTTTACCGTACTGGAACACTCTGAGTTTGCCGGTAGGGGCAGTGAATACCGACAGGCCTAATCTGCTGCGAGTTAAGGGCCCTACCAGCAAATAATTGCCACAATCACCGACACCGGTAGTACCGGTGCCGGTGATTGCGGAAAACCCATGCGGGCACCTGTAATATCCCGGTGATACTGAGATATCTGGCATTGGTAATGGTAAAATGGGTTTGCCGGTAACCCGCAGGTATTACAGGCGTGTTACCGGCAACCCGGTAATGACCCCTATGTTTTCAGTGTGCATAGATGAGCAGAACGCAGAACGCCAGCCTGCAGACACATCCCTGGGTAGTGGTGAACTGACCCGGGCATTGGTAAGGAGGCAAGGGGCTGAGGGGATATGGCTCGGTCATTTTCACTGCTTTATGGGTCACCATGGCAGCAATACGTGCTGCCATTTTAACCGTTAACCGTCTTAAGAGTCGCACAGACGGCTTCCCATTTCTGTGTATATGAACCACGATGATGTTTGTCCATGGTTTGATTATATCGGGACATGTGGATGAAGTTTTGTACAAAATGGGTAAACGCTCAGAGAAAAGCCTCCATCTGGATGGATGTGGAGAATTCCTCCAGCTCTTCATCCCATGAGAGGCCCAGGAAAAAGAAAAGGGTGAAAATGGGGATTTCTGAGAAAAGTCTTCTTGTTCTCTTTAAAAAGGCCATTAAAGAAGAGGGGTTTCAAAGGGTGAAACCTAAGTCGACACCCTCCTCATCCTCAGGCTCATACTTATTGTCCCCTGACATATCATTAGATTCCATATCTTCCCTGGAAGAGCAGAATTGAAAATATTTGGGAAAAGAAGCAGTTGCTTCTGTATTAATGCAGTTGGCACATGGCATGGGGTTCCCAGACTCAGAGCCCCCTCCCCCAACGGAGAATGTTACGAGGGTACCTCATCTGATTTTAAACATATGTTAAACGCAGGTCTTCCCCTTGTGGCAGAAGTAAAAGATGACATTTTAGGAAACTGGGAAGACCCAGAGAATGATATGATATGATATGGCATTTATAACACGCCTATAAACAAGTGTTTCAAGGCGCGAGAAGATGGCTATTCCCAGATTACTAGGTTGTACCCCTAAAAGTCCACAAGTAGACACCATCTTCCCTAGTTTGGTGGGAAGATCATCAAACGCCCTTGAGGAGGCCATCCAAGACTCCACAGACAAGAAAGTTGATGGAGCTTTAAATAATGGTTACGTGGGAGCCCGCTCGGTACTAAGAGCTGCTACTTATTCTTCTTACACTGTCGAGACGGCTCTGGGGGCTGAGGTGGGGCTTTAAACAATTGCCAAAGCCTTAAATTAAGGTATTCACCCTGTCTCTCTCCTATAAGATATCAGATCCCAAATAGAGCTTATATCCGACATCGTCTATGATGCATTAAGGGCTCTGCAATGGCCATGGGGTCCATCATAGCAGGCCGTGCCTCCTACACATACAAATCTGGATACAGATTCATCAAAAGCTTATAACCTTGAAGGCTGTTAAGCATGCTGGAAAACTGAGGAAGAAGCCACACTCAAAATACAGACCTTCTTATTCTGCACAAAGGAATGACCAGGCACACGCCTCAAGTTATGTCTCACACAGACGCTCCGGTGGTGAGCGACAGAGGTGGGCCCAGAAAAATAAGACCCCATTATCCCTCAAATTGCAGAAGTTTTGATGCCAGGCGAGTCGGGGGCAGTCACAAGTGGTTCTGGGCGGAATAGTGCAAGGTTTTGAAGAACACTTGGATCAACTGACTACTTCAATGGGGGTATAAACTAGAGTTCTGCTCTCCTCTGACACCCTCAGGGATCATTCGTACTCCCCTGCCCACAGGCTAATCCAAGAGAAAAGCTACGTTACAGGCCAACTGGGAACTGGTCCGGAAAAATGCCATCAGGATGGTGGCTGGGTAGGAGAGGGTTTAGGGCATTTACTCCATTGTATTTCTAGTTCCCAAACCTTCAGGGAAGGACAGACTGACCCTAGCCCTGAGGAAACTGAGTCTCTCTTTAGCCACGCAGCATTTCAAGATGGAATGTTTTCAGCAAGTGATTCCCTTTGTTCAGGGCAACGACTCACTGACATCCATATATCTATAGGAGGCTGACTTTCAGATAACGATTTGAAAGAAGCATCAAACGTCCTTGAGGTTTGCCCTGGCAGGAGTCATTTTCAGTTCAGAGTCCCTAACTGTTGGGCTACAATGGGTTCCCAGAGTGTTTATGAAGGTCCTGGCGCTAATAGTATCCCTGGTCCACCTGAAGGGGATTCAGGTCTTCCTCTTTCTGGACTGCCTGGTCAAAGCATCCCCACAGGACCTACTGATGCATCATGTGGACCTAACATGCAGGACACTGCCATCGGTAGCATTCACCCTCAACCAAATGAAGTCTCAGCTTCTTTCCTCATAAAACCTCCAGTTGACTGGTGCAAGATGCTGCATGGCAAGGGGGAAGATGATGCTGTTTACGGTCAGGGCAGACAGGTAACAAGTCTCCCTAAAAATGCTGCCAACCAGACCACAGGGGACTGCAAGAGAGTTCCTGCAGGGTCAGGGACACATGGCCACATGTGTTTTCATGGTGCCCTGGATGCGCTTCCATGTGAGACCTTCACCGCAAATACTGGAAGGAGGATACTCAGGACTTCAGGGCCCTGGTCCCGGATCCGCAAGACTGAAATCAGGTTTGCAATGTTAGTTGCAGATGGACAACTTCCTGAAAGGATTTCCTCTGATTCAGCCCTTGCTGACCCTTCTTACTACAGATGCCAGCAAGATGGGTTAGGGGGCGGAGATGGAAGATCAAATGCACCAGGAGGAATCGATAGCGCAGAAGGCCTCCCACTCTTTCAATTGGATGGAGTTGGCAGCAGCCTCTTGGGTGCTACAGCTTTTCTTCCCATTACTACAGGAAAAAGCTGTGTTAGCTCAGACAGACAACACTACAGCTATTTCGTACAACAACAGACAAGATGGGATACAACTTAAAATCCCTGGGACTTCAAGTGGAGGATCTGGGGATTTGCAGAGGAGAACTGTCTGTCCATCAAGCAGTGCGCATTAGGGGCCCGAGTAACATGGAGGTGGATGACCTATGGATATTTCCTTCTGCTGAGTGGGACGTCCAGAAGAAAGTTTTTCTCAGCATGTCCAGGAGATTTTGGACATGAAGTTTAGATCTCTTTGCATATTGACGAAAAGGAACGACACCTCCGTTTTATATGAGGTCCCCATTCCCAGAAACCTAGGGAATGGATGCAATGGTCATACCGTGGCTGGAGATCCTGTTGTATGCCCTTTCTCCCTTCCCCTGATCCTAAAAGCAGTTATGAAGATCACAGAGTCAGTGACAGAAGTCATTATGATAGTCCCATTCTGACCATGCAGGGGCTGGTTCCCCCTAATCCTAGAGCATGAAATTGATCCAGAATTTCTTCTCATGAACCATCCGTGTTCCATAAAAAAGTTCACAGATGGGCAGTGCTAACACATCTGATCTGGGGGCCCAGAAGTTGAGAGGGAAGGATTACAGATCCAAGGTGTGTCCTTCGAGTTATACCAGGCAATCCAAAATGATAAAGGACTCTTGACTTTGATAGCTTATGATAGAAATTGGGGCAATTTCCAGGACTGGTGTGAGAAGAAAGGTGTACTAGCAGTCCAGTGCCATGTTCCAGTTGTGCTTCAATTCCATCAAGAAGGTTTCAATCTGAGGCTATCGGTCTACACACTTAGTTCCCAATAGTCAGCTATCAGGGCATTCAGGGAAGCCGCTGGAAAGGAATCAGAGGATCGGGCTTTGGCAAATCATCTGTTATTCCTCTTGAGACCCAGTATCTGTGTCCGAGATGCCCCTTTGGACCTCCCTCTTGTTTTGAAAGCATTACAGTCGTGCCCCTTTGTTGAGCCCTTGGAATAGATATCACTAAAACCTATGAGCCCTAAAAACAATATTCTGAGTGGCCGTCACTACTGCCAGAAGATTTTGGGAAAATCTGTGTCTTGACATGCAAAGCTCCCTATCTAGTGGTTCAGGTAGACACTTTTTTTCTTAAGCGTAATCCAGCTTTCCTCCCTAAAGTAGTGCCATAATGTCACATGTCACAAGAGGTTGCCCTCCCTTAATTCTTTTAAAACTCCTGTTACCCAGAGGAGCTAGAAAGGAGTCTCCGAAATGTAAGGAGGACAGTTCTGATTTTTCTGAAAAGATCAGGGGCCTATCAGATTTCAGATAGTTTGTTTGTAACATTTGGAGGTGCATACGTAGGTCAAAAGGCCATGGTATCCACAGATAGTAAATGGGTTAGTGAAGCTATCTCATTGCATTTGAGTCAGCTTGGGCCAATTCTCCAATGGATTCAAGGGGGGGATCCATAGGGGTGATGTTTGCTTCCTGAGCAGAGGCCCTGGGAATGTCCATTCTGGACATATGTCGATTTGCCATCTGGGTAGAGCCACGCACATTTATTAAGCACTACCGGTTGAACATGCACAGACAGGGGACTGGTGCTTTTGGGACTGGTGTTTTGAGTGACAGGTCACTTTGAATTCACATGTCTGGATTTGGAATAGTAATCATACATCAGTGATGGGTGGTGTGCATAGCACTGGCGTTCTGCGTGGTTAGTTAAACCCCTCCATCCCATTCAATTGGTATACCCCACAAGTAAGTGCTTGGAGAACGATGAGGCCAATGGAAGTAATGCATGGATCAACTGTAATCTTTATTACTCCTAGTACTGCCCTTCCTCGTCACAGTACTCATATCCCACTTCGCCCACCCGGCATGGATTTAGTGGGCCCGTGCCAAATGAGTGGTAAATAATTGGAGCATGCTGACACCTGGGGGGCATTGTACCCTTGGGAGGTGGAGGCCGGGTAGGAATAAAAGAATAGAGACAGAAGAAGGATTCCAGGAATGGGAGTGGATTACTTCACAAGTAAATACTGTGACGTGGAAGAGTAGGACTTTGAGTAATGAAGATTATGCATAGGTGATCTATGCATTGAGGCTCTTTCGGGTGTTGCAATTTATTTTGCTGGATATCGAAAACTGAGTTAAAGCGGCTGTCTTGCATTTTTGGCATTGACAAGTGTGTTTCCAACTGTGCTTATTTTGTGCAGACCAGTGGAGGTTTGCCCTCGTGGAAACCGTCTAATTTGTAAAGATGCATGTGTTGGAAATTAATTGTACTTTCATACACTGTCACAGCAATTTTCTAGTGTAAAAACTGGAATAGAAACAATTGTTTTTTTATTAAAATAGATATTGAAACTGTCACAAAGTTTGTTGTTCTCTTTAAAGCCCAAGCGCGCTTTCCCTCCATTGGCAGAGTGGAATGAAACAAGTAATTGTGCCGTGTCTTTCTTTGTATGCATTGCAAAACTATTGCATGTTCATATTTATTCATTGTTTATTTATTGGACATTTGTATGGTGCCTTTACACAGATGTTTCCAGGCGCCACAAGACAAGATGGGGGATTGAGGGGGGCATGGGAAACCTAAGAATACAACAACAAAGAAAGGAAAACGGTTCTGTTGGCTTTGTGACAATCCTATCGTGCAAGTGCATGGCAAGGTGATAAGTGCAAGGGGGTGGTGGGTAGAGGGAGAAGTGCAGGAGTGGGGGGCGGGCAAGTAATGGTCAGGCCAGGGTGGCAAGTGCCAGGGGAAAGTAAGTGGGGGAGAGTGCAGTGGACATGGAGGACTATGTTGGGGTAGTCCAGGAAAGGGAGCCCGGGGTCAAGTGCTGGCAAAGGATGCTGGGAAGGACTGGTGAGGGGGTGATCTGGTCCCTGTTTGACTCTGAAGGGACTAGGCCTCAGTCGCAGTGGCAGGTGGAGTGTTTAGCACGGGAGGGGAAGAGAGAAGGAAGTGGAGAAAATGAAGTTCTTGAGAAGTTTCCGGAACTTAAGAAGATCTGGCTCAAGTGAGCCTCCTTGGCTGTTCAGGGTAGGACTGAGCTAATTGTCTTGGCACACTGAATGACAGCAGCAATCGGAGCACTGTCAGTAGTGCACAAGGGGCAGTGTTGCAAAACGTATATATATTTTTTTGAACAGGAGATGTTGACAGTCATTTGCCATAATAAGGAACACGCGAAATCTAAGAGTATCCCTCTGAGATCTGTGCCTCCAGTTCATTGGATATTGCTGGGTATGGTGTGTCCAGTTAAATAATTATATGTACGCAGGACAAAATTGGCCCGCTGGTACTGCAGGAGGCTGGTCGACTGTTCTGCCATTTATTGAGCAACACTCTGTGATGGCACCCTCTGGGTTATGCTATGACACAATCAAGCAGTCGATCACATTGTTTTTAAGTGTTTTGTTAAGGCACTGTATACTACTTTACAGACCCTTGAAGCACCGGTTAAGGAGTACGGGAAGTCCAAAAAGAAGACAATTTTCAGCAAGGTCAGCCATGTGTTCAATCTGCCCAGGAGGGAGCCTTCCTGTTTATCGAAAGCCTCTGCATGGGCTGCATTACAAGAATGGTGGTGCAGTAAAAAAAGTGGTGTTAACAGGAGTGCCTTCACTTTTACCACACTACCATATTAAAGGTTTATAGGGAGAGTGGAGGAAAAATCTTGAAAGTGAATAAAATACCTCCAGCACTTGACTGGGGGTATTTCTCTTACTTTACCTTCAAAAAATGGAGCAATTACCAGCTGGAAAAATATCACCAGCAGTAATTACTACAAACCCCAATGGGGTTCTAAGAGACTCCATAATCGAGAACAACACCCCACCGTGGAATCCAAAGGATTTACTTCCAGTTCTGAGGAAGAATTTCCAAAGTTAATTCTGCCATACCCATAATGTGGCCCGATGAAGGACATCCACTAGACTCAGGCCTCGAGGGCCGGATCCATGTCGGGTTTTCAGGATACACCTCATTAATATTCATGACATAAATTTGCATACAATGATTCTAAATGAATGCACATTTTTACTCATGAATATTGATGAGGAATATCCTGAAAACCCCTCAGGATTTCGGCCCTTGAGGCCCGGAGTTGGACAACCTGGCACTAGAGGCTTGTGTTTGACATTCATAGATGGGCTGGTGGGCCCGAGGTTTGGCAGCTGACCTGCTTGCCACATTAAAATTAATTAACTTGGATTGCAAGATCCGTTGTTATGTCATGTTACCTTACTTTATGTTCTGTACCAGCTTTTGCCATCGGCACTTCAGGTCCTGAAAGTTATACGGTGGGGTACAGGTGGTTTAGTGCAACCAAACCATTGGTTGCATTAGATCGCCTGTGTGAGGTAGGCCAGGAGTTGCTGTTGCCTGCACGCGGGTTTGCGGGTTCTTTGTGTACAATGTAGGATTGTTTTCTTGCAGTGTGATTGTGTTTGGTCTGTGCATGAAACCATATCAATTTCCCTGAATATCTATCTGCGGCTCACTGAAATAAAATGACTCATGCATTTTGCAGAACTTGTTCAAGTCAGTGCATTCTGTTGTCTGATTCTCTCGCCCCACCGCATGCACTACTTACTTGCAGAATTTCCCAGTAAAGTTTCCGGGACATAGACATGAGTAGCTGTTAGTGCCATCAATGCAGGTCGCCCCATTGGGGCACTGGTGTCCCAGGCAGTTGTCGACGTCCTGCTCGCAGTGGGCACCGGTGTAGCCGCGTTCACACGTGCACACATAGGAGCCGACTCTGTCGGAGCAGTTTCCATGGACACAGGGGTCGGAAAGGCATTCATCCAGGTTGATTTCACAGTGTGCGCCCACCCATCCCTGGGGACAGGCGCACTGGTACGTGCTGTACAAATCCTGACAGCCCCCGCCGTGCATGCAGGGGTCGGACTCGCAGGCGTCGGCCTGCAAGCAGCCCGCCGCCACGGGACTTGGGGACGTTTTGAGGAATTGCTCTTCCTGGGGTTTTTTCATGCGCAGGGCAGCGTCGTCCATATAAGGAAGATGAATGGCGCCAAGTTGGAGCGTGCTCAGACAGCCCGTGAGGCAGCCCGTTAGAGCCGCGGCGTCGTCAGAGGCCCTGTCACCCAGATAAATGTCGGTTTCGTCCCTCAGAAAGTTCAGATTCCCGGTGCTGACAGTGCTGGTGACAAGGTCCTTTGGCTCGTCTATCTCCATGTGCCACCTTGATGACTGGGACAAGGGATCTGTCATGGCGAGAGCCACTCGGTGCCACTTGCCATCATTCACCCGCTGGGGGCTCGCCAGGCGCAGGACGTAAAAGCTGTTGCCACTCTGGAGTTGGAATAATAGCTTGGACTGGCGAATGCCGATCGTGATAAATTCGGGCTCTTTCTCAGCGTGCAGCAGGACCACTTCCGAGTCTCGCGTCCGAAACCCAAAGGTGACATTGGTGAGGTCTCTTGTAATTTTACCGTTGCTTCGGTAAGATATGATGCTGTTTTTCCCATTAAATGATGCAGTGGCGACACCTGCGCAAGAAGAAAACACACCTGGTTAAAAATGTTTTAATTTATAGCCTGCAGCCATTTTTATTACTGAATATTTCCAAGGACATAGGGAGTGTGAAGGGCTTTCTCTGCTTAGAAGTCACCAAATTGCAATGTATAAATGGGGCTCTGTGCTGGTCTTGAAAGCAAGACCACACAAAGCAATAGAGGTTCGAATCCCGGATCCGCAATTAAAATAAACACTGTTTCAACTGTTGGGTGTTTTGGGTAGGTGCACGTTAGATTATGTGGTATTGCATGTTGTGTGCAAGCCCAACCCAGGGTGGCCGTGGGTTGGGGCTGCTTTAAAACGTCGGTCCAACATTGCTTACCCAATGGCCAGCACACGCCCTGTTCATTAAACGAAACGAACATTCTCACTACACCATTGCTATTCTATCAGTTGCTTAAATATTCAATGCAACATTTGCAGAATTAAGTTGCTGAAAAGTGCTCTGTGCCATTTTTCGTGTCGCCGATCCTGATGAGAACTCACAGTATGGTAAGGGCACACCGAACTGGGCATTCTGAGCCATTGTATGCACTACTTAGCATCTGCGACCACTGTTGCCCCCCTAATAAAACTCCACATAAAGAAATGTGGGAATCCTCGTGCCAGCCTAAGGGGCACAGCAGTCCGATCCCCGCCAACAAACTTCTTTTGTGCAGATTAGGCCTGCTTTTCCTCTGCTAGGCGAAAGCGGTCGTGACCACCATGTTTGTCATGGCGGCTTCCAATGCAGATCTCCCTGTGTGCATGCAAGTGTGGTGGCGATCCGGAAACATCTACTCGGTCAATGCAGGAAAAGGCATGCCTTGGGCATCATGGATGCGGCCATTCTCTGATCCTTTTCTGCCCTGTGCATGCATGGGAGAGAATGAGGGTTAAAGTGTCTGGCCTGGTGAATGCTCGAGTGGTGGGACCCCATCCCCCTCATTTAATGACTCCCTAAGAATACGACCCTTGGCTTACTTATGAAAAGTTAGTTGTGACATCTCTAATGTAATCTTATAGTCCAAGCAAGTTAGTTGTGACATCTCTAATGTAATCTTATAGACCGAGTCAGGGCGCATTATCGTGGGCTATTGTTATGGACCGAGTCCAACCAGAGGGCCATAAGTTGGGGAAGGGTCATTATCGCTCGTGATAATGACCCCTCCCGTGGTCTATAAGGCGATGAGCACATAGTGGTAATAGCAATATGCGTTTTGGAGCTTTGGTGGTGAAGTAAAAATGTTACTTTAATAGCGAACAAAGTAAATAGACAAACTGAGTTTTATTTTGTAATACTTAAATACCATGGTTTAATTGCAAACTTGTTTAAACAAAAGCAGGTTTAACATGAGCATCATTAGGTGCCATGTAAAAGTAAACGGTTGTTCTATAAGAAAGTGAAAGCATTTTTCCATGTTTTGGCTTTCTATTTGGTGTCTTAAAATAGATGTTGCAGCGAAAAAGGTCCTTGAGAGGAAGTGTCTTGTATATCCTGGAAATTGCGTTGTTGTTTCCCTGTTTGCTTTTGAAGATAAAATGTTCAGAATGGAATCAATCCCAGAAGTTATTGACTGCACTCTGAAGAGTCTGATTGGCTGAGAGGCGGTCAATAATGATCTCCATGTGCGGATAGCTTAAGGACACTTGGTTACAGGTTAATTATGACCACGGAATTGTAGTAGTGATGCTCCTGGATGGAACTCTCTGTTTCCTATTTTATTCAATCAATTAAACGTATTGTTCCACCTACATTAGGAATGTCTTGGCTATGTTGGCAAGGGCCATGTGGAAGGAGGTGAATGCTCCACAGTGCATCAATACCAGGCAGTGGTAGCCTTGACATTTGGAAGCCTCACTTTCCACTGTGATAATAACTACCTTAATGAAAACAAGTAAATGGAGGATAGGCATCATAAGCAGATTAGTTGAAGCGCCGCTGGTTTGAAGGTATAGCTAGACACGTGAAAGGCTATACAGACTTAGTATGTACCTGCCCTGAAACAAATTTCTACCTTTCCTGATGCATTTTCTTGTCTATTTTGACCCAGTGCATTTTGCATCCTTGAAGCAGGCCCAGAGTGGCTCAGTGGGATGGCAAGAGATTTCGCTGTGGAGCGCCGCTATCTTGGCCCTCTTTTGCATGGCAGTGTGGTCCAGCGCAGAGGCCCATTTGAGCAGGCCCTGTTTGTTTAGTTGTGCATGTAGTTCATCAAAAGTGAAAAAAACAGAACACATGGAGAGTTCTGATTGTTTTTCTAACATAAATAACATTAGCATTGACTCGCACAGACAATATTAGACTCCATCAGTTGGAGATAGCAGGCCGAGGGTCAGGGTGTGGAGTTGCACTCGCCACCGCACCTATGCATTGTTCAGTGTCACTGCACTTGGCCTCATAACGTGCAGGCAAACCCCTGCCCTTGCAACCTATCTCCCTGCTGGGTTCTGTCTGCCGACTTTAGCCAGGAACGATGACTACAGCGAACCTAGCAAGAGAAAAACAAATGGAGGAATCGAGCAGAGGCGGAGGAAAAGCACGAGAAGAACATGGCAGCACAATGTGCTGAGATCATAGAGAGCAGCAGTGGTAGACTGGGACACGAAAAGTGGTCTAGATGTATTGCACCAGCAAGCAGCTTGGAAACCCCAAACTGGAAGCAAACAGAAGAAAACGAGTGACTCTTCTAGGATGATCGCAGTGCCTTTATTTCCAGGTAAGAAACATTCATGGAAGAGCCCCACAGCACCAACAACACAGTCTCCCTCTAACCTTCTCTGACCAACTGTCTCCACCAGAACATTCCGACCTTCAACCTTCCACATTCCAAGATTCAACCCAGATGGAATCCACAGTACAACAACCCATTACTAGATTACATTACTACACATCCCCCTCCCCTCAGACAAAAACAAATCACAACCCAAAAACCCTTACATTCCTTTAACCAAAAATAAACTATATACAAATCATAGTTTTTACTAAATAACAGTAATGCACCTGCTAAAACATGGTGCTTTCAAAACAACAAAAATGCAAAATTACTAACACATAATAAAATGCATGACATCATATAGTAACTCTCTTAACATTCATTTATATACCACACATTCTTTGAACCTAGCCGGCACTTTACACGCCCTTGCACTTCTTTTGGAACTCCTTAGAGTGATACGATCACCCAACAATATCCTCTGAGTTAAATCACATTCATTGTTAGTGGTGCAATTACCTTATGTACTCACATTCATACCTCTATCATCACATCTACTTTGTCCTCTGAAAGGATAATCCCAATGATTCCACTTTGTTACTACCACATTCTCATCTCCTTTCACCCTTTCCTCCAACATTTTGAAAACTCTATTAGAATTCCAAACTGTTCCTCCCTCAATTCTCACTGCATTCTTGAAACATTTGGATTCACCCTTCGTACACATTGTTCCCTTCTTCACTTTCATTAAATCTCCCACACAAAACTTCTCTCTCTTCCATGCTATATTGCTCTTGAATTTCCTATTATGGTACTTCTTACATTTTTGGTGACTGCGTTTAATATTATTATCCACCAAGCCTTTGTCAACCCCAGGCATCCCCAACTTATCATTTAGCCAAAATGGGCACAATTTGCTGTTTGGTTCTCTGCCTCTCATTAACCTGAAAGGGCAAACCCATGTGGTGCTGTGTGGAGTTATCTTTATACTCCACAATAAGTCACTAAGATTTCCCTCCAATCCAAACCATTGGCCAACACCAATTGTATGCAATCACCAATTACTCTGTTCAACCTTCCAACCATTCCATTACTCTCAGGATGATACATCAAAGAATGTTTCCACTGAAAACCTATTCTTTCCACATACTCTATTAACTCCTTACTGCGAAACCGAGAACCATTGTCACTTAAAATCACTGTTGGTACTCCTTCCTTTTAAAAAATATTTTCTGAAACTCAATCACCTTTTTGGTCATAACACAATACATAACTGGTACCTTGGGCCATTTGGTGTACCTGTCCCCTAACACCAACAGAAATCTATTACCATGTCCTAATGCTTCAGAGGGACCAAGCACACCCACAGCCAACTCCTCTCATGGTCCTTCTGGAATAGGAATAGGAGTCAAAGGTGACCTCTTAGTAACCATATTCTTATCACAATTGTTACAAGCCACACATTGATATACACATCTCTCCACATGCATGTCCATGGCTGGCCACCAAAATGGATCTCTTATTTTCCTTTTAGTTATAAATAGACCTGGGTGCCCCTCATTAGCTAGTTTTATGATCTCCTCTTTCAACAACTCAGGTGGTGCCACCTTGCTTCCTCTCATAAAAGATTCACCCTCAATGGTTAATTCATCTCTGCCCGCTGCATAACCCTTGAACTCATCATCAACCTTGTCTGGCTACCCTTTCATTATCCATTCAATCACTTGACTCAGAATCTTCTCCTCTGCACACTCTTTTCTCCACCTTTCCACACTCACAGCTTTAAGTACCCCACATATTTTCTCATCAGATGTACATTTAAGAATTCTGCACACTTGTTCATCAAAATGATCCACCATTCCCTTTGTATTTACACCAGTCAAATTCTCATCACAAGGCATCCTAGATAGGAAGTACGCAATACAGTTCCTTTTCCTTGGAAGATATTTAGTTTCACAATTGTACTCCATACGTTAAAGGCCTAATCTAGTAATCCTAGGTGTATCTTTTGACATGCCTTTGACAGTTAGAACTTCCACTAAAGGTTTGTGATC
Organism: Ambystoma mexicanum; assembly: GCF_040938575.1. Taxonomy (NCBI): domain Eukaryota; kingdom Metazoa; phylum Chordata; class Amphibia; order Caudata; family Ambystomatidae; genus Ambystoma; species Ambystoma mexicanum. The sequence continues at coordinate 865,257,073 of NC_090922.1, forward strand.
CGTTTTGACTGTAAATTTCTCTCCCCACACATATTGCCTAAAATGTTCTACTCCTCAACAACATGCTAACAATTCTTTTTCAATCACAGAATACCTAATTTCAGTATCACTTATGGCTCTAGAAGCAAACATTATTATTTTCTCTCTTTCTCCCTCACTTTGAGATAGAACTGCACCCAGACCATTGCTGATGGCATCCACGGTGATGGCAGACTTTCTTCCTAGAATAAAACCACCCAACAATGGTTCATCAAGTATACACTTCTTAACAGTATCCACACATTTCTCATGTTCACTATTCCACATAAAGCCTACATTTTATTTCATCATTTCTCTTAGTGGTTGGGTTATTACAGCAAAGTGTTCTACACATTTGTTTCAATACTCTGCTAAACCTAGAAATGACCTCAAATCATCCTTAGTACTAGGATATGGTGCTTTCTCTATAGCTTCCATAGCTTTAGCTTTGGGTTTATAGCCTCCTTCAGATAAGGTATGTCCCAGGTAATCTACCTCTCTACTACCAAACTTACATTTAGTGTATTCCACAGTTAATCCTTGTAAAGACTGGAGGGGGGTTCTGTACCTCTGCTCTCTATATGGTAGAGGAGAGGCACAGAGGACCCCAGCCAAAAGTCTCTATGAGGTAGCAATGGACGAGCAATCAAGGCCTAGCTTCTCAGGAGGTGATGCAGGCTGGTTCTTAAGTACAGTGTAGTCCCCAAGCCCCCCACAAAGGAATGTCCACACACTGTATTAGTTAAAACACAGTCTTTATATATTTAATAGTCAAGGTTATGTACACTATCACAATAACTCACTTTGTGCTCAGAAAATCTACAATGGCAAATATATACAGTTCTAAAGTGTACCATAATTACTATCAAATCTCATTAAAGTGCATCAACTATACTCGGGTCAAATGTCACACAGATCAAGGAATAAAAGTAACCAACAATAGATATAGGAGGAAAGCAGTTGGTTAGAACAATGGGCAGAATACTGGCCCGGTTACCTAGACACACTTCTGTGTGGATATCCCCCCACCTGGGCAACCTGTAAAGTAAAGATATATCACAAGCCCAGTCCATAGATTGTTCCATAAGTCTTATTTTCTTCTACAAGGTTTCTACCTGCCCCCCAATGTACCTGGTAGAGCAGACGTCTTCGAGGAGGCGTCGATGGATCCTTCTTGAGTGACTCCCTCTAAAGCAGGAGCCACGGATCGTCGAGAGGCATCGAAGAAGATGAACTTGGCATCAACGGCATCGATGAAAAGTTTGATGGTGTCGAGAACACAGTGTCGAACCAGGCGGTGCTTGTTGACGTCCTGCGGGGATGAGGTGTGCGGGGCACCTCGGCGTTTGATAGTACAGGAGCGTAAAGAGTTCCTGAAGAACTGTGGCCCGACAAGGGCGTCGAGTCGTCAAAGTCTTTGTGGTCTTCGGGTGGTGGGAAACCCACCGACGGATGCTCCTTGGCGCATCGATGGCCTGGCCTTTTCCGGCGGGATAAGGCGGGTGGCGGTACGGACAAGCGCGTCCATGAATCAAAAGTCTTAGGCAAAGGAGCGTGCGCCTCCGGTCGTCGGCGACACAGCGTCAAGCAGTCCCCTCTTCTGGGCAACATGGCTTCGACGGGGCTCCAGCGGTTACGGCAATACCCTGAACACTGGTCGACGGCAATGGACTTCAACAGCGTCAATGTCCGGGTGCTTCACTTCGTTCTCCTCGGCGGTCCCTGTCTCCGGTCAGCAGCCTTTCAAAGGTCTAACTTCCAGGGAGCTTTGGCAAAGGTTAGCAGTGCTCGATGGTCCCTCAGAGCACGGGAAGAGGGCGCCTAACCAGGTCCTCTCTCAGATCAGTCCTTGATGAACTTGACAGCTTTGGATCGGGTCGAAGCAAATGCAGCAGCAGTTCTTCTTCCAGCTGGGCATCAAGGATAAGCAGTTCCAGTTACTCTTCAAGTGTCAACTCAGCTTCTGAACAATTTCCAGTGGTGGCGACTACAGGACAAGGACAGGGAGGCCCTGTCCCTCCAATGCATTTCCAGCATCACAATCCTTTCTCCTCTAATCTTTTCAGTACCAAACACAATGTCTGGTCATGTTCTTCCGTGCCCGAACCACACACCAATATGTCATCCTGAAAAACATATACGCCAGGTATTCCCTCCAATAAGTGTGACATCACTCTTTGAAACACTGCTGCAGCTGAGGCCAAACCAAATGGCATACTAGCATATCATACAATCCAAATGGTGTAATAAAAGTAGTGAACTTCTTAGACTCATGGTGTAACTGTATCTGGTGATACGCCACTGATAAATCAAAAGTGGAAAACATATACTCTCCAGCAATTAAATGTAGCATTTCAGAGATGACTGAAAGTGGATACTTCTCAGCAATTATAACCTTGTTAAGTTATCTAAGGTCCATGCATAATCTCAGTTTACCATTGGATTTCTTGGCAACTACAATGGGAAACCCCCACTCAGATGCATCAACCTCTTTGATTATTTGTTCCCCCTTCAATCTGTTCAGTTCTGTCTTAACCTCCTCTCTCAAGGCTGTGGAAATATGTCCTACAGTATGCATCATGGGCTGAACATTGGGTTTCACTAAGATCTCATGTTTATATCCTTGCAACTTTCCTATTTTTTCACCAAATACATTTGGAAACAGCTCTCTCGCTTTACCTCTAACATATTTAAAATCTCAATATCTCAATACTTAGACTCAACCCCTTCATTGTTGGCTACCACAATAGAAATTGGTTCTACACTTCCAGAATTCAACTTGATTTGTAATTTCACCTGAACTTCATCCCAACACATTTGCACCTTTAGACGCTACATATACTTTAACTTCAGCCATTCTCCCTTTGAACTCAATAAGCACCAGGATTTCTTATGTCTGACTTCCTCAAAACAGGATTTAAACCCTTTGAGCATAACTCTTGCCTTCTCTGCTTCGTTATGATGGTGTATTTGTGAACCTGAATCCACAGTATGTTCCGACACTATGTCATAAATCTTAAAGGCTGTCTTGGGAGTCGTTTTCTTGTTGCCACTCCTCACTACCATGACTATGTCCACTCCACATTTCTCTTCCTCTTCTTCCTCCTCTTGTATGCACTTAATCCTTGCGTTGCCCCTCTTGCACATGGCACTAAAATCACCTTTCATTCTACAGTTAGAGCACTTTTTATTCAATGCTGGGCAATGTTGTGAATAAGCATAGTGTTCCTTTTTTCCACATCTAAAACATCATTATTTTTATGTTCTCCTCTTCTTTCCTTTGTGCCGGGCATTTTCTCACTTCTTCATTCTTCCATTCCTTGCCTCTCACCAAATTGATCTCTTTAGAAACTTTGTTTTCCTTTACTGCATTCACTTTAGTCAGATAGATTTCTAGATCATTCTCACGATCTCTGATGGCTTTACTGCATGTTGATGTGTGTTCCACCTTCTTAGCAATTGCTATTGACTGTTCTAGAGACAGATCACCACACATCCATAGTCTTTCTTGCACTACAGTACGGTTTGTATGAATAATGATTTGATTGCAGATTAATTCATCTTGGGTCACCCCTCTTCCAAAATTGCAGCTCGTGGCTAATTTCTTTAGTGCATTGACATAGTCATTCATGCTTATGCTTGCCTCCTGTGTCTTGGTATAAAACTAATATCTATTGACAGCCATATATGTCTTAGGTTGCTAATAATTGTCAAGGGCTTGCATGGCGAATTCAAATTCATCTGTCCTGTCACCATCTCCATCATCGCTTTGACTCCCTTTAGGGGTAATTCTCTGTAGATTCTGTGCCCTTCAGGGCCTAATGAATGCAAAAGTAACTTCTTCTTTTTGCTTGCCGTGTAGGTTCCACTATCAATGGTATCAATATAGTTCTTCCACTATTCCTTCCATTCTTGCCATGGAATAGAAGGTTCGCCAATAGTAGCCAAGAATGGTTGGGGAGAGTGGACAGTTACTCCCTCCATCTCTTTGGCCGTGTAGGGGGAGAAGAAAACAAACAAAAATTATGATCTCCTTAGTTGACCAGGCATGATGTAGAACTTCAACTAATATGGGAAAATGGTGCGTGCCAACATCAATTCTCAACTTAAGCGATGTTCAGAACACATAAATGTGTTAAGGAGTTAAACTTTTGTGTACAGTCACGGACAGCATGATATCATTACTCTCAAAACAATAGTGCACTGTCACTGACAGCGTGGTTTCATTACTCTCAAAACAATAGTTGGAAAACCAATAGCCCTCACAATCACTTCCTAAGAATTTGTAACATTGTAACTCCTCACTCAGCGGTACCACCATGATAATTCAATTGTTCGAGTTTCATACAGTCATTAAATACTTTTTCCAGGCTGGCCACTGCTTCTCACTGATACCATGTCTCGAAGGAGAGATTACTTCTGCCTGTCCCAAAGATGGCCACTGCAGGGCAACAGTTTACAGGGTGCCTTCCTCTAATTGCATCGAGGCCCCTGCATAGATTGGCAACACGGGTAGCGGGGTGCTCGCGTGCATGCATGGTGCCAAGCTCTTACTGGGTTTGTAATAAGGGCTACACATTTAGGCCAGGCTAGCCCTCATCCTTACTGCAACCTTCTGGCGTCGCACTCAAGACTGGCTGTAGGCAGCCACGGTATGGCTGTGCACAGGCGGTATTGTGGGGCTCTCTTGGCTTTCTTGGATCCACTTATTGTGAGAACGCTGCGTGCATCCCATCCTTGTCGCCACTGGAAGAAACTGAGTCACTCTTCCAGGATGATCACAGTGCCTTTATTTCAAGGTAAGAAACATTCATGGATGTACCCCACAGCACCAACAAAACTGTGTCCCTCCAACCTTTGCTGACCAACTTTCTCCACCAGAACCTCCTGACCTTCAACCTTCCACATTCCAAGATTCCACCCAGATGAAATCCACAGTACAACAACCCATTGCTACATTACATCATTACACAAACAACCTAAAGTCACGAAATACAGCAATGCCTGCAGACTGTGAATGGAAACACCACTAAACAGCACTCAACACATCAGAGAAACAGACTACTCACCCTCCAGACAGAAACATTAACTTTTAGCCCACAGCATGGTAGAGAAATCCTAAACAGCTTGAAAAGGGGGCAGGGCTTAGAGGGATCTTTAAAGCTTCCCAACTCTGTAGCCTCCTCCTGGTGAAAAGGCAAGCACTACTTGGTGCAGGGAATCAGCTGAGCACTTCATCCAATGGGTTAGTGAGGCAGTTACTGCATACACATCCCTGCACTATAAAAACAGACAGCAGCAGAGGCAGAGTGTAGGTTGTATGGATGAGCGTGCAGGTGGAGGTGAGACTTTGAGAAAAGGTGGGCCGACTGTGTGTATTTGCGGAGGGTGCATGCATGAGTGTGGAGAGAGTCTGAAGATGAAGACAAACGATTATTATAAAGACAGAAGTGTAATACATTAAAGGGGAGAGGGGAGCCTCAGCAATAGGATACCCTAAGGGAGATGAAGGGAGGGGCGAGAGAGGAAAAAGTTGAGAGAAGGGGAAAGCAAAGCATGGAGGAAGGTGAGTGGAAAGAAAGTAAAATGGAACAAGATGGAGAAGAAAGACAGGGTGATCGAAAGGGACACAAAAAAAGAAAGAGCATGAGAAAGGGAAGCCAAGAGATAAAGAGGGGTGACAGCAGTGTTACCCTGAGGAAACCAAAGAGAGTAGGTTATATTTATAGGGTAGTTCAGACATTGGCAAATAAACAAGGGAAACTAAGGGACTTGACGTGGAGGGTGAGAACGCAGCAGAATTATAGAAATGGAGGTATGCAAATAGAACACTGTCCATGGCGACTTGGGAACTTAATGTTTAACGTCCCAGATGAGGGAGCAAATTTAGCAGAAGGGTGGAATTGAGAGAACAGATCCCTGGCTGGTAAGACAATGCGACACGAAATGTCCCTGTGCAATCTAAGAAAACAATACTTCATTTGTCATGTTGTCCTTTTATTATTGGTCGCAGCCAGCTTGGGATGGAAATGTCTTTTTGGCCCATCCCATGTCTGGCACCAAACACCTCTTGATAAGTGTTCCGGCCAAACTGGTATATTACATATTATGACATGTGCATGACCACTAAGTCCCTTTTGCCAATCAGCCCTAAAATAGAGGGCAGGAGTACAAACCGTGGAAAGATAATGATTTGATTACCAATCTTCTTTATTCCTTGTACTGCTCTTCCTCGTCACAGTACTTACCTGTGAGGGAGTCACCCTCCCCTGGCAGGAACCCCCTTTCTTTCTCTTTTTGCTAATGTCCTTCCCCTTTACCTGAGAGCATAATACTACTCATGTCCCAGTCTGTAAGGGTTTCTTTGAGTATCACCAAGATGCTGGGACCCATTCGATCTCTTCGGGAGTGAGAGGTGAGTCGTAAGTACTGTGACCAAGAAGAGCAGGACTAGGTGTAATGAATATTGCTGGTAAGTAATCAAAGGTTACCTCCAAATCCCTCTTCCTCATCCCATTACTTAAGGAATACCAAAGCTCATGGAATGGGTTGAGATATCAGACTCTGACCAGAATGTATGCAGTGTCATACCCCACCACCATTTTATATTTGGCATAGCCACACCATCCGTGAAGCACCTGCACTGAGAACACCTATGCCAAAGGAACTTGCCCCTGCAATGTTCAAATTCAAATGATGTCTTGTGAACGTGTTAGGGTCTGTCTAGGTTTCAGGCCTACACATGCCCTCCATGTCCACTCCTTAGGCCTCAGTCCATGATGCCGACCATCCGCCTGATGGAGCTTTCCTGCACTCCCTTGGCAGGGGAAGCCCTGAATTTTCATGTGCAAGCTTAATCCTGCCTCTTATTCAATGATTGATGGAAGGGATTGTGGATTTCCTACCAGAATTGGTCCAACAAATGTGATGCATACATAGGCCTATCTCACTTACAATTTGGGGTCACCTTGTCAAGTATGTAAGCACTGAATACCTTACATTCAACAAGTGCCAACAAGCTTTCTCCGGGGATGTTGGAATAAAACAAAAGGACTTAAACATTCTTTCGTACAGCCTGTTCTGAGGCCAAGGATGACCTCACCACCAGACCTGGCAGAATGAGATCTGTTGATACTAACTGGGTGAAGGACTTCTCCCCCTCTCAGGTGACACCGTTTTTCAATAGACATGGGGATGCAGGCTCTCTCCAGGTTCTTGCATGTTCATAGCACTTCCTCTAACTTCTTCATAAAGAGGCAACCCTGTCTAAAGGGTATGCTTGAACTGTAGCAATGTGGGGCCTTCCTTGCCTTTCCTCACACATTACAACAACTTACTCCTGGAAACCCATATACATTGAGACTTGCAACAGTACCCTAGCCATAGCTTATCTGTCCGAGTATTTCCCTTTGGAGTCCTTTTCCTCTGCATCTGTGTGCGAGGAGGAGGAGGATGAAGAAGGGCATAGGGCAAAAGGAAGAAAAGAGCTAAAAGCGATTCTTCTCCTTCTTCAACGTCCTTCAATAGTCACTCTCTTCCTTTTAGGCTGTCATTCTCATTCTGGAGAATTGGAAGGGAAGAGGAAGCATCAGTGTCCAAGTGCTTCCTCGTTTCCTTTCATTTTGAGCTCATATTCTACAAAACACACTGCCCGCTTCCTGAGCAAAGCCTGAGTCTGTAACTCTCAGGAGTTTCTTGGAAACAAACATGTCAGGAATTCAACATTCCTGGCATATTTCACAAAGCAACCGTCTAACTACGTCACAACACCTTGGAACCTTGTCTCCCAAATCAAGACGGCCACAGATCGGCTTAGTCTTCATTGAGCTAGTGCCTGCCCCCCTTACCTTTTTACCTTGGAGTGGCAATTCCACGCCCAGGGTAGTACATGTCCTCGGCAACTGCAGCATTTCCCTGACGTGCTGCAGCCCCTTATCACAACAGTGCCCTGACCTGATTTGAAATGAAGAAAATCTCACAAAGGGACGTCTGAATCATGGTTTTTGGCAGTATGGACAATCTCATTGTTTTATTTCTGTAGGGGTGCTGAGTAATGGCACAGATAGACTATACACAATGGAATGGAATGCCAATAGGAACTATTCCCAGTATTTAATCAGCATTGGGTCAACCTTTTCCACATGTCTATTGTGACTTGTCTTAGTGAGCCCTCCTAAGAGAATGCCCACACATGGTCCCTGAGTTTGCTGTGCCTAGCAATAAAAGCTGCACCTCACTGAAAATGGCATATAAGGCAAAAGCAATCTGGGTTTCTTATGGTCTCGCGCTTCGCAGACCTGGACAATACAGCTGGGGGCCCTTGCTTCACACATCAAAAATGCCTCGTGGTCAAATGCCCGCGTCCCTCAGCAGGATGTGTTCTGCACGCACCACTCGTCACGGGTCATCGCCAGGTCGGGAGAGCTTAGAGAGATGGTAGGTAAAGGCCACTCTGGCACCGGATTCTTCAGACTGTACTCTTCTGGCTTGCTCTATCTTTCATGGGCAAGCTCTGATGCTGCAGCTCTCACAACAAAACAGCTCAATGCTTGTCTCCGCCTCTTCTTCAAAATCACTGCAGTCCAGCAAGCTTCCTGTCTCTTTTCTGTCCCTAACTTAAGCAGCTTACTGTTCAGAAATGATTAATCTGTAGTCCCACTAGAAAATGGGTTTCCTAATCAATATTTCGGCGAGGCAACAATTCAACTGAATTACACTACTCAGCATCGGCCAGGGTTCACATTGTAGTGTTGAGAGACAGATAAATGTGTCATTCATAGTTTCTGCCCCTCCCTTGACCCTTTATCACACAGGTGAGAAACGTTACCCACTAAGACAAATGTACTGTCGATATCCCAGACAGGTACGGGAGAATGGAAACCCAGTGATTTAAACTAAGGATGGCGAGAATAAGCAAAGTGTACATTGAAACCATCCACACAAGCCTGCATTTGACATAAAGCAAATATGCACTCACCATGAAGAATAAACATTAGGTCAAATATGCACTTATACACAAAGAATTCTGATTGCATCCATTTATACATGAAGAATACTAACATAAGCAATGTTTATAAAATGAATGCAACACAAACAATACAACTGTATAGTTTACTATACATAGAAACATGACAGTACTGAGCAGTCATCTTTTCCAAAATGGATGCTGCAACACGCATTAAAGTAAATGAAAGGCCTCAAGGCTTCACGAGAACCGAAAAGGCTGAATCTACTGAAATACAATATTGTGCAGAGCTAGACAAATAGCTATGCACAGCAAGATTACTGAGAAAATAGGGAGGGTCGGGACGGCTCAGAGAGAACATGAGATAATAATTCCCAATGCACATGTCATATATTCTTAGATTAATGAAAAGAACAAACAGCCTTTGAAGGCCAGGTGAAGAATAACTAAAAGCTGAAGACTTTATAGGGAACAGATCAATCAAGTCCCTAGTGGTAGTGGAAACCATGACACCTACATTAAAATTTGCTAAAATCCTCATAAATGCAGGGTGAAATAATTCCAAATGTGGTCTCATCACACGTGACCCAACTTGAAGAACAATGTCCACTCATTAGCAATAGACAGAGATAGGGAACCTGCCTTACTCCTTACACATATTCCCAGACATGTGTAACCATACAAGACCAACTACAGGGAATCACTCTGGCTCGTGACCTAGGAGTAAGAAGAGGTATCTTTTTTAATTAAAAGTAAGACAGTTAATGGACCTCTGTTCCCCCTACTCCCTTTTTGGCTCATATGTTAATGACCTGACAATTACCTAAGGTTGGTCAGTAGAAGGCCAACCAATCAGGACCCTCAGTGCTGGGCCACCCAGTATGTGCTGTGCCAACCAATGAAACATTTTAAAGATGACATGTATTTACTATTATCAATTTGGAGGTGGTTCCAGGTGGAGCTATCAGATATGTGTAACCCAATCAAATGTTTAACACATATGGATCCTATATGCAGTCAATTCCCCTAACCAATCCCCTCGTCCCATAGGTTTTTTAGTATGATGTCATCATTATGATGTGTCTTTGTTTAATAAGGTATTGTTTTGTATGAGAGCTCTGAGAACTGCAACACTATTGTTTGTATGCTGTCCATGCTTTATTTTGGATGTTAAAAAAACTGGGTTTTGCCTTTCACTTTGACTATTTCCATCCTTGAGTCCGAATTTTATTGGCTCCACACCTATTGCATAAATCTGGGGATTTCCAGGGCATCATTACAGATGGTAGCAGAGGTGATGGTTGGCTAGGTTTAGTCGGATTGTCAAGGGATCCCCCTGTTGGCCTGAAGTACTACGAGGTGACCTGCGAAGAGGGTTTACACATGAAAACAGAGAGGTTGGCAGAAGCACTTTTGGAGAAAATTCATGTCCGATCACTGCAGGATTCCCCATGAGGCGCAGGGCAACTGGCGATTGGGGGAGACTCGATACCAAAAACCCTCAGCTTATCCACGGAAAGTAAGTATATCATTGGCCTGGCAAATCGGGGTGTATATTGGGGGAATTGAAATGAAGTAATGATGATGAGATAACCCTTCAAAAGGTTAAGGAAGATTATTATTATGTAATACACCTTGTTTGAGGTATTAATGATGAGATAACACTTGACAAGGTCAAAGAAGATTATGCAATACACCTCTTTATGGGGTAATATTGATAAGAGAAGAAAAAGTCACCAGGAGTTGGGAAGATGGCCATAGTGTATTTATTTGTGTAGTGATTGTTGGCACCAGCCTTGTGTTGTGAGATAGTTTGGACTCTGTGAAAAATGTATTTGTGTATATGGTCTATATTGTGGAGGGCGTGATGCTGTGGTTTTGACCCAAAGGGTGTGATCCGATGGAGGAGGGGTGAATTGGTGCTGCTCTGGGTGTGGACGTCATAAGTGGTGTTGTTTGGAAGTATTGGGTGATGTGGAAGGTGTTTCGTGGAGAGACACACAGGGAGAAGTATTGTTGGGGATGGGAGTGAAAGGTATTTGAAATAAACATCAGGTAAGCATATTGGGAAGGTAAACTGTAGTGTGTCATCATGGGGGACACTCCCATTGTTCCTTTGTGTAAAGCATTGCCCCGGTACAATGACAAAATCGTTAAGTACCACGCCCAATGGGTGTGGGACAGTGTGGGCAAAATGTTCATGCCTTGGCCGCAGGAGGGCACGCACTCAAAATCAGAGCTTCAAAACATGACAACATATTTGCATGATGCATACAAAGGGAACAAGTTACAGAATAGACTAACAATTCTGGAATTGTGGAAAGTGTAAGTAGAGGATGCTGAGGATACTGAGGACCCACCCGTGCGAGGGGGTCATAGTGCCCATGTCTCCTCCTCTTCCTCCCAAGAGTAGGGATCCATCTCCTGAAGAGCAGGGATTATATGCGCTATGAGAACTAAAAGCAGTGGCAGGATACACTAATCTCATACATGCGCCCAATGTGAATAGCAATGAATAAATTATAGAGAGGAAATTAGTAATCGAAAATCAGTGCCCATCTGTGATGAAAACAAACAATGTGGTGAGTTATAGACAAGGCTGGCAGAGACCATGGAGGAGGTTCTGAGACAGAGAGATAGACAGGGTGATAGGGAGGAGGCAGCAATATTGAATCAATGGGTAGGAGGACAAATAATGCTCACATTAGATGGAAAGGGCATGGATGATTGTAAGGAAAGGGAAAAGGAAGTAGGAAAAAGACAGTAGAAGGACGAACAAGAGAAAAAAACACAAATGAGAACTAAGAGGGAAAGGAGATACAAAGCAGAAAAGGAAAGAGAAAAGAAATGAGAGGCAGACAAAGAAAAGGAGCGAAAACGAGAAGAAGAGAGAGAGAGAAAGGGAATGGCGAAAGGGATGCAGAAAGGGAAGAAGAAAGGCAGAAAGAGGAAGAAAGGGATAGGGGAAGACAACAAGAAATAGAAAGAAGCAGAGAAAAATTAAGGAAAGAAGCCTATGAGATTATATGGGGATGTACGCTCCCTGAAAAAGAGAAGAATCGGAGACAGGAAGAACGAGAAAGAGAGAGAGTTTAGAAAGATGATGCAATGAGGTATATGCGTTCCTTAGACAGCATACCCTTCCAGATGAAGAAGGAGAGATTAGTAACTTGCACAGGTATACAAGGGATGGTACTGGCAGTATGATGGAGAGCAGAGGGTCCTCGCAAAGTGGGGAAAGAAATGTATTGGAGGAGGTGATGAGTGGAATGTATATAACAAGTCGCCTCAGAAGATTAGATTCTGAGGGCAGGGAAGATGATGTAGGAGATGATAGTGACAATACTATGTTTGGAGGTGGTATGTGGCTAGGGAAAGAGATTGCGTGGCTAGACTTGGAAGAACCATTGAGGCGGCCAGAGCCCAGTCAATACCCTAAACTTCCTAAACTGAGATTAGGCAGTTCAGAGGATAAAGCACCATACGTGAATAGGTTGAGAAATCTACCAGGATGAAATAAAATTTGTATGACAGACGTAGTGGCAGAAATGACGGGAGCGGCTGTGCTGGGACAGGGTCCTGGGTTTACACAGATCCCTTTATTAGATAAAGGAAAATAATTTGGTTTGTCAACTTCCAACACTGACCGGGTAAATGGATTTATGAATTGGAGAGATGTTGGTACTCTTGTTCAGAGAAGAATTGCCTAGCATTTTGGTGTTGGACTGCCCCAGGGCAGGACAAAGACTGATCTCCTCTGTGAAAGGGACAGTTAGCTAAATACTTTGTTGAGACTCTCCCAGGGGCCATCCACCCAAGAACAGGTCAATGGGCTGTGTCTGTGCTGGATAGACTCCCAGAACCCCCTTTGTTTTGCATATTAAGTAACTTTGGGTCGCACCCTAAGTTACCAGGGGAATCCAGACGTGGACCCCTTGCTCACTGTTCTCAGAGAGGCACAGCTCCACCGCACGGATGATGCCCAACAAGGCTGAAACACATGTATGGGGTTGCTGTTGGTACTCTTGTTCAGAGAAGAATTGCCTAGCATTTCGGTGATGGATTGCCCCAGGGCAGGACAAAGACTGATATGCAGGGATATTTCTCCTCTGTGAAGGGGACAGTGATCTAAACACTTGGTTGAGACTCTTCCCAAGAACAGGTCAATGGGCTGTGTTCGTGCTGGTAGAGAGACTCCCAGAACCCGTTTGTTTTGCATTTAACATATTGAGCAGGGATTTGACTGAACATGACAATGTCATTCACTGCACAAGAGTTTATAACAGCAATTGATGAGCACCACTGGACCCTGAAGTATTCCTTTATTGGGTACACAAAGTATTCACATAGTTTCCGAGAATACAGGGCAGACTATTGCAACTATCCACAGAATTCTTGTTCAGACCAGAAATACCCATGGACGAGGAGGAAGGGCAGATCATTGCAATAGAACTAGAAGCAGCAATACAAATAAAATATCATATCATATCAATAGTAAGGGAAGATCTAGTCATTCTGCGTGGAGTTGGCGAGGAAGGGATAAACTGGAGAACAGTGATAGCTCTTGATGAAGTATCTAGGCTGACTGACTTAACAGACGAAGACTTGTTGACAGACAATGACTGAGATGATAAAGTGATGTTTCACATAAATCTTACGTATCAGCTCAAAATTGAAAACCGAGAGATACCCCAGAGAATGTCAATAGTAGAAAAGACATCTGACTTTTCTCCAGGAAGATTTGGCAGAGGTTCCAAGTACATTGTGGGCCAACAACCCATATGATGTTGGTTTACTGAGCTGAGTGGGGGCAGTTAAAATTAAATTAAAGCACAGAGCCATTTTACCACGGGTAAGTCAGTACCCGTGTCAAAGGAAGTAGACAAAGGCATTTATGACACTATTGCTGCCCTGGTGAGACAAGGGATATTGGTGCCATCAGAGTCGCAATGTAACACAGCTGTGTACCCAGTGAAAAAAGTGACAGGGGGTCATGGAGATGTATTCAGGATTTACACCCCCTGAACAATTTTGTTGAGGCTGAGTTCCCATTGGTCCAGAACCCTGCCATGATCTTATGTTATAGCCCATCGCAAGCTAAATATTTCACAGTGATTGACTTAAAGAATGCCTTCTTTTTTATGCCACTCCATTAGGAGTCCCAAGACTGAACTTGTTTACCTATTGCAGAATAAAGTTAAAACACACTTGTTTACCTCAAGGGTACGGATGAGTCACCCTTGGTCATGCCCTATTAGCGAGAAGGCCAAAAGTACATTGACCACCCAGAGAGCCTCTGGGTATGACGTTATTATATCTTACCCATCAATCAAAGTTGTCAGGTGTCAGGTGGTAAATCTGGCTAGATTCATAGCAGAGCAAGTGAGGAGGGGGATTGCGTTCAAGACTGTACTAAATATATGGAATATTATGATGAGATACCACAGGTCAAGGAAAATTCCCTAGGAGGAGGCACAACCATCTTCTTGACGGGTCCTCATTGATAGACCAGAGCATGGGTGAGTGACATAGTGGGACCGTAGTGATAAAATCAGACTTGATTGATACATTTGAGACAGTTGTAAGTGCAAGATTGCCAGTGCATTTCTCAGCACAAGTTGCAGAATTGGTCTTTTTTAATTTTGGCACTTGAAATACATGAAGACGAAGCAGTAGCAGTGTACTCCGATTCCGCCTATTTTACGTCAATAGAACATGTAGGACTGTCACGTTGGTCACAGAAGGCACATCAGTGCAGCATGCAGCATTATTGGACTGGCTCATAGACGCACTCCAGCTCTCATCAACCATCGACATGGTCAAGTGCGCAGTGCACATCAAAAGGCGCAAACCTGATTTTTCACTGTAATGAGGCCGCTGATCTTGATGGCAAAAGAGCAGCATATTTCCCTGAAATACCTGAATTTTAAACAGCACCGAATTGTGTACGCAATATGGTAATAAAAGAGGGGTTTAATACATTGCCCTTAGTACAGATTACAGAACTACAAGGAAGAGCACCACTAGAAGAGCAGGAATTATGGAAACAAAGGGGGTGCTTATTGTCCCCCACAGATGCAATGTGGCAGCAGGTCAGCACTGGGAAACCAGTTATGCCTTTATGGCTGCTGAAAGTAGCATTAGACCAACTGCATTATCCAACACATACTTATAGAGAATGCCTTGCAGAATTGATTGCAAATGACTGGTTCGTCACAAACCTGATGGAGCATGTCGTAGATTGTGTGGAAAATTGTCTCATTTGTTAACAATTCACTGCTGGACACACTTTGCAAACAGCGAGAGGAGCAATACCCCGTCCTACTGGACCATTTCAGCATTTGCATATAGACCATGTAGATATGCTCCAAACATGTAATGGCTACATATACATGTTAGTAGTCGTATGTCCTTTTTCCCGAATCCCGAAGGATTGAAGCAGGTCCATGCACACATCCCGATGGTACATGTGCCGTGAAGTTCCTTGTACGTGAGGTGTTTCCAAGGTGGGGAATGTGTGAATTACTCTAATCTAATAATGGACCGCATTTTGTAAATGAAGTGTTTGAACATATCACAATTCTGTTGGATATTAAACAGACATTTCCGCCTGCTTATCACCTGTAAGCAAACAACATTTGCAAATGGCATTTGGGAACGCCTCAACGGCCTCCTAAAAGAGTGCATTGCCAAGATAAAAGTGGCACTGAAAAAGGCTTTCTCCATTGCCTTACTTTAGCATTATTTGCACTACGCAATCAGCCCGGCTCAGACTATCACCTGACTCCACATCAGCTGGTGATGAGGCACCGCATGTGCACACCCCTTGCTCCTCCCACTCACACTCCCACTGACGCAGAAAGTGCATCTGTTGTAATGGGTACTGCGTTGAATGATTATTTGATGGCTGTGACGGAGTCTGTTAAATTTATTTCTCGACAGCTTCGAGCACGTGCAGGGGGGTTCAAAGAAGATTGATCAAGATACTGAACACGTTGATTCAGAAATTTTGCTAAAACCTCTACTGTTATTCCCAGGGGACAGGGTCCTCTGCAAGAGTTTTTGTAGGAGGTGGCATCAGCCACTCTTGAAAGGACCCTTTGTGATGGAAGAAGTGTCTTCCGACAGCAGTAAAGCTCCAGTGAAGAAGGACCTGGATCCACCTCAGCGATGTAAAGCTATACAAAGGAGAGAACCCCCCCATGCCAGTCCCCCCAGAGGGTGAAGGTGAAGAAGAAACAAGAAGAGTCCAGATGAGGTCCATGGCAAGGGCCAATCAGCAGCAAGAAGAATAAAAGGATGCTGATAAGCAAATATTCTCACAGGGATACTTGTGTGAAACAGAACATGATATTATACTTTGAAAAGAAAAAAAGAGAAGAAATAAACCAATGCTTATAACCAATTTATACATAACCAATGCTTCCTTTAACAATCTTATTTATTTAGAAAACACATATCCTACGCTACGAGTGCAAACCATTAGCCTTGCTGTGTTGTCTATTTTATTTTGGAATCTTTTTTTCCAAATGCAAAATGTATGCATCAGCCCCCTACATCCATGATCGAAGGGATCCAACATGAACCTTTACATTGTACCAATCCTTCATTTAATGCATGGTTAAAGGAGTGTGTAAAAATACTTGAGAATTTGGAAAGTCAAATGGCAGATTTGCGCTGAACTCCAGATACAATAAAGAAACAGCAACGTTCATGAGAATCCGATTCAACCAATATAACAGTAGGGAAACCACTGCTGCACGAGACTCTACACACTCTAAGAGCTCTTCATGCAGATTCTGTAACCAAGATGACACATAAGAAATGCTCATGCATCTCTTTACTATCTTTACTCACTTCTCAGAGCAAAGGACATTTCTTTTGTCCATTTCCTAACTGATTATAAAACAGCAATGGCAGATGGCTGCGTGGTGGAAATATATGCTAAGCCGACTAAAAACATCAGTGATAATCGCTATGGTCGGCCTCTGTAGGAATGTTTTGGAAAAAGCGCTTGCAATGAAAGCCACCTCCGACAAACCTGAAATTTAGGTTGTATGTCCATGTTGAGAGGGGCTCGGAAGTGATATGACAGACTAATATCAGGGTTTTCTCCTGTTGCTAAAAATATTGTGTAAACTGTAATGCAAAAAAATGAAATAAAAATGTTCTTGCTGTATTAATGCAATATTTCCTGTAAATACTGATTTTTTGAAGAAACAGAAAATTACCTTTTGGGGAGAACAATTGGACTTTTTCATTTTGTTAGATAGTCACTGTGTGCACATAGAATTACTACTCCTAGCTATTTTCAAAAGGTAGACACATTAGCAATAATGCTTATATCAACTTTTTCACATTTTGCAGCCTTTATTTTATTATTTTAATGGCACTGCAAGAGTTGGTCCTTTATAATGTGGCCAGACCAGTATATAGCAATATAATTCCTATCACGATGGTAAATGAAAAGATTACTCAAGAATTTCCTATAGTAACCAAGCAAATGAGGAGACTGAAAACAAAGTGTGACAGATGATTTTGAGCACATGAACACACATAAGACCGAATCCGCTCAAGTAAGTAATAATGTGTGGTATTCACATATGACCTCAGTGGGAAGAGAGAAGTCTGATGAGAGCTGTTATGTATGCTCTCTTATTCCCTTTGTCAAAATTTTTATAGCAACAGAAGTAACCGCAAATACAGCACAATTCCTAACGCTACTTGTGCTTTGTATGACTAGAGGAAAATTGCAGAGTCAGACAGCTTCAGTGGTATGGGTGAACAAAGAGAAATCCACACGAGAAGATATTTACATACAAGAGATGAAGATGATGATAAAGGCTGAGACACGGCACGAGGTTATAAAATATATACCATCCGAGACAAATGAGCAGGGATTAGAATAGAAGAAAATAAAATGCTGCAGTGCAACAATAAGAAAGGTAAAGACATACCTGGATGTTGGGAAAGAGGCCAGTTACAAATAAAAGTGACCGTACTCACACCAGAGGGATGGAGCAAAGGATTGGTGGTGTTCAAAGCACTATCACTTTTGGAGCAATGGGAAGAGGTTCTTATAAACGCAAATGCAGCATGGCTTGACATGTGGGCCAAAATCACAAAGTTACTTTATATGGATCAATAATAAGGGGTACCAGTGCGGATATTACCCCTGAAAAATGCTAGCGTATGCTTCTAAACTAATGGTACAGTAAACATTAGAATTTTCAACGTACCAGGTAAGAAAGTAGGAACATCAGTATTGATGGACCACTACTGGACTTGTGACTCTAAAGCTTATATGCAATTGCCCCCAAACTGGGGAGGCCTATGCTCCATAGTACTAATAGGTACACCAGCTCTAGTAGTACCCTAGAATGAAGTTCAAATTGGTGACTTGCCTCAAATGGATCCACACCTAAGAAACATATCGTCCCTCAAACGCAGTAAAAGAGAAAAGTATTTGTCAGTCAAATCAGTAGAGGCCTATGATGACATACCAGATGAGCACACGCTGATCAGCAGGATGGCAGTGTTCTTTACCACCTTTTATGCTCCCAGTTTACAGGCATCAACAAATGCAAAATGGTTACAAATAACCAAATGTGAGTTGTTACAAACAATAAATGCAACGTGAAAGGGTTTAACGCCATAAAAGAGGAAATGAGGGCCATACGACTCATGACCCTCCAAAACAGATATGTCCTTGTTATAATAATGGCCACGGAGGGTGGCATGTGTGCAAAAATGGTGCCTTCTTGCTGCACATACACCCTGCCCACGGAGGGGAAAATGGCAGTTGGAATTGAAATAGTGATAAATCTGAATGCCCAGGTTCATGAACATACACAAACCGATCATCTACCTCATGTTCACGTAAGGGAAAGCCCTATTACTCCTCCAGGATCAAAATGTACTTATCCCCAAGACCCTCGCAATTATGTTGGACGACGGATATATTGCAATTTCAATGGGGAGTGCTGCTATATGAGCTGGAGTGTGGATGAACACATAAGACGTGCAGGCAACATGGGGGTGTGTGATTAAAATATGGGATACAAAATACCCTATGCAGGGGAGGACATTAACCGTACCAGCCATATCCCAGATGGATACAACAGAATAGAAACACAGGGCCCGATTCATGGAATTTTTGCACGGTTCAAAGTGTCTTTGCACTGCTGGAAAGTGACTTTGCACTGCTGACACAAATCCTGATTCATGGTACTGTGAAAAGTGTATTTATGCAGTTTAAAGTCTGTGGATAGTCGTTGTGTACTGCAAAAATGAATATGTGCTGACTCTACACTGAAAAAATACACTTTGCACAGTTCCGTGAATCAGGGTTTGTGTCGGCAGTGCAAAGTCACTTTTCAGCAGTACAAAGTCACTTTGAACAATGCAAAAGATTCCATGAATCGACCCCTCAGTGATTTAAACTAAGGATGGCGAGAATAAGCAAAGCATACAGTGAAACCACACACATGCAATAGACACAAAGCAAATATGCACTCACCATGAAGAATGAACACTAGGTCAAATATGCACTTAAACACAAAGTATATCGATTGCATCTATTTAGACATGAAGAATACTAACATAAGCAATGTATATAAACTGAATGCAACACAAACGATATGACTATAGAGTTTACTAACATAGAAACATGATAGTACTGAGCAGCCAGTTTTTCCAAAATGGAAGCTGCAGCACTCATTGAAATACATATTCAAGCAGAGCCAGACAAATAGCTATGCACACAAAGCCAAGGTTTCTGAGACAATAGGGAGGGACCGGACGGCTCAGAGACAATAATTCCCAAGGCATATGCCATATATTCTTAGATTCTTTAAAAGAACCAACAGCCTTTCAAGGCCAGGTGCAGAATAACTATAAGCTACAGACTTTGTAGGCAGCGGATCAAGCAAGTCGCTAGTGGTAGTGCAAGCCTTAGCACCTACATTAACATTTGCTAAAATCCCTATAAATGAAGGGTGAAATAATCCCAAATGTGGTCTCATCACAGGTGACCCAACTTAAAGAACAACGTCCATTCCTTAGCAATATACACAGATCGGGCACATGCCTTACTCCTTACACATATTACCAGACATGTGGCTCAATGCAAGGCCAACTACAGTGGAATCACTCTGGCTCATGACCTAGGAGTAAGGGATGGATTCTTTTTTTATTGAAATGAAGACAGTCCGTGGACCTCTCTTCCCTTACTCCCTTTTTGGCTCCTGTGTTGACAACCTGTCAATTGCCTACGGTTGGTCTGTAGAATGCCAACCAATCAGGGCCCTCGGCACTAGGCCACCCAGTATTTGTTCTGTCATCCAATAAAACATTTTAGAGATGAGATGGCATGTAATTACTATTATCAATGTAGAGGTGGTTCCAGGTGGAACTGTCAGATATGTGTAACCCAATCAAATGTTTAACACATATGGATCCTATATGTAGTTAATTTCCCAAACCAATCGCCTGGTCCCATAGGTGTTTTAGTATGATGTCATCATTATGACATGATTTTGGATTATACGTATTGCTTTGGATGAGAGCTCTGGGAGTTGCAATCCCATTGCTTGTTTGCTGTATGAAAATTAGGTTAAAAAGTCTTCAGTGCGCTGGCACTGTTCTCAGTATTGTCTTCAATAGAATACGGAAAGCTGCAGGAGGAGTTATATCGAGCTTTAGCCTGTGCCCTACTATTAATAGTAATTACTTGAAATAACTAAGACTCCACACTAACTGATTATCCACTAAGAATGACTTTGCACAGCCTCAGAGGAAATACAGATAAGTACAGTTATCTTAGTGCCACACAAAGTGGCACTTTGTAAACATTAAATGTTGGAGCCTTATGCCACACATGGCAAATTGTCTGCACTGCCACCTTGCCCATTAATTCTACTCCTATCTCCACCGTCTCTGATATCAAAGGAAAACATTACTCTGCCATCTGAAATGAGGGTTACTCTTTTATACTAAATTTATGTTCCAAATTTGTTATTACCTTAGATAGAAACAATCTCCACTTTCACCTTCATAAAACCTTAAAGAACTGCTTCCTGCTTCTAACCTGTATTCCCAGATCCCTGACAGCAGTGTAGCGCCCAGCAGGGCACTTCCAGGACAAGCAGGAGATGTGCCCAGTAGAAATGGAAACTACTTTTCACGGCAAAGCATCAAGCTGGATCTTCCTCTTTTATACACCTTATCCTGCAAGTACTTCGCATGTGATTCCTGTTTTCGCAAAGGGCGTGCGGCTTTCCTTTGCAATAATCTTGCTCAACATAATTATACTACTCTTCTGTACATGCTCAGTCGAAACGAAAACAAAGCACAGCCATCTTAGGTTATGAACTACTGCCACTGTCATTGGACCACTGCCAATCAGGCTTTTGCTTTGCCCCTGACAGATCAACAAAACTGCCCAGATCAGTTAACTGACCAGGCCCTCTCAACTCTTATGCCCAAAATATATAATCATACCTGCCCCTTTCAGGGATGGAAGAGCAGTCTGCTAGTGTTAAAAATGGACTGAAGTGGATATGTATTGGATGAATGTCAACAATCTGAAACTTTACAGTTCGAAAACCAAATCCTCATCTTGAACCTCAAACATCTGCTCTGTCCCTGCCAGGATGATTAAGTAGGCAGTTACCATCCAAAAATGTGCGCAACCTTGGTGTTCTTTGGGATGTCATTAGGAGTATCAATGAGCAAGTCATTGGGAAAGGATGAGGTCATTTCCCCACATGAAAACAATAAAAAGAGTCCTTTCATTTTCAATAAGAATCACCCAAGGATAGCTGGAGCTCTAATCCACTCAGGATTAGACCACTGCAACAGCCTATATGCTATCCTCCAAGGGTTCCAGATCTAAAAGCTGCAAAAGGTTTGAGACAATGGTGATCCCATCTTCAGCCTGAACAAGCACCAGCCAGTTTCCCCAATTCTCCTAAACCTTCATTGGCAATCGTGGAGCATGTTCTCTACCTTGCCTTCATATCAATCAAGGGCATGGCATGACATGCCTGCAACATGAAATCTACCTCCTTGACCACTTTCTACAATCCACAAGAGCCAATGGATCCTGTTTCCTCAGGATATCTGCATATGGTGAAGAGACAAACAATTCTCAGTTCACAGACTGCCTCTCTGCAACTAGTGCTGTTAGCCAAGTAATATCTTATACAATGTTATGTAGCCCCCGAAAATACACTTTTTTGGTGTACTGCCCCATCCTTTATAGGTCGAATTGAGGTTCCCCAATGACCACCTTGTGGTGGAATGGCAATGTGTCAACAATCACAAAGGGGATCACCACATACAGGTTCCTGCTGCTGTGCTATCACTACTCCCATCCACTGGATCTTTGTTACCTCCACCCCACTGGTGTGTCTGTACCCTGCTAAGCTTAAAGAAACAACCTTGCTTAAAAACAGGGGAGAAACTGGAAGATCTCGGTGCAGAAATGACCTGCTCCCCGGACTTCCTTGACCCCCTCCCATATTAGAAAGAAATCCTCAAAATACCTGTAAAAGATGTAATGGCTGATTTGCTAAGGAAGCAAATGCACAAACAAGGAAAACACATAACGTTGAAAATAAAGAGAGAAGAACCCAGTCAGATGAGGACAAACTTCTCTTGAAATTCCAAGATAATGACTATTGCACCCTAATGGGAAGATAACATTTAATTCTTTTTTTTCAAATTTGGGTGTCTGAACCTGTAAACAGTACCTCTAAGCAGTTTAAAATATTTTGAGGGATAGGTTTTCCCCTTCAACCTTCGATGGGATTAAAACCATCACAAGAGATGGTAGACAAGGTTTTTTACAGATAATATTCTAAAAATAAAAATTGCAATGCTAAATAAAGAGAGAAACAAAGCTAAACAATGGTTGGAGGTCCAGATCAGACCTTACTCCCAGGAAGGGGCCAAACTTCCTCCGCACCAACATCATTGAAGGTCCTTAAACAATGCTCACCAAGGATATTGTA
This sequence comes from Ambystoma mexicanum, assembly GCF_040938575.1. Taxonomy (NCBI): domain Eukaryota; kingdom Metazoa; phylum Chordata; class Amphibia; order Caudata; family Ambystomatidae; genus Ambystoma; species Ambystoma mexicanum. The sequence continues at coordinate 865,280,071 of NC_090922.1, forward strand.
GAACTGACTATGTCTATAAATGCGCCAAGAACCTGAGTTGAACCATTCCATTTCCCATTTCAATGATCAAGGAAAGCATAGGCACATCAGTTACACTGGTCCTTAAAAACTATGCAGACCTGCTAAACCTCGATTACCATAGAATATCTACTATTCCAAGCATGGTTGAACAACTGCAACAATCATTGCTACCCAACACTTGGAATACAGTGAGTCTTGCAAGATTTTAGGTCGGGACCAATCTGGTTTCTCACCATGCAGATGCACTAAAATACCCCTGGTTTTCATGAGAGAACACATTATAAAACTTGTCGATCATCCTGGACCCTGTCAGCAACCTATGATACTGCATACTACTGTGTCCTGTTGAATGGGCTTAAAACTAATATAGATACTGTAGGGTATGACCTGTCTCGGATAGATTCCTATTTGAGTGACCATTCTACGATCAAGTTGGAGATATCTCAACCACCCTTCTGGCCCTGAGCATAGGGGCACCACAAATCCCAACCCTATGCCCATGGCTTTATAATTTGTGCAACTAACCACTGCCCACTCTCATCGGGCAATCATTTCCCTCCACCCAGCTATGGTGGGTGACACACACATTGCTTTCAAGCTACCCAAGACAGACACAGCCCAAGACAACAAATCAAAATGCCTTCTAGCAGTTCAAAACGAACCCCTTTGATTTGTAGCTACGAGAACAAGAAGACCTTTCTGTTTATATGGCCTGGAAAAGTATACCTCTGCCCAAACACCACCAAGATAGTAAAGAACCCAGGATTCACGCTCGATAAGACCATGTTCTTCTTTCCACAGATAAATGAGCTAGTGAACAAATCCCACTTCAACTTGAGCATGTTGAGGAAGATGTTCCTTTACCTGCAAATTGCTCAAACATTAAAATGGCTCCCATTCTGTTGATCTTAATTTAAATGATTGCAATAGCCTATGCATAGGCCTGACAAGAGTATTAACCCACCCATTCAGTTAAATAAAAAACAACGCTTCCCATAGGATCCTTGGCCAAAAGACATGGATCCACATTACACCTGTACGGAGGGCCCTTAATAGTGAATACAATATCCAAATATATCTGCAACCAACTCACCCCCTGCCAATGTCATATACCCCTAGGGTCACCAGACTACAATGTCCTCATGCTACCAACTTCAAATGACATCAACGTGGGGAGAAAACATTTGCTCTCTACGAGCTCATTAATGGGAAGGAGCTACCCAAATGTTCGAGACTCGAAAAAAGGTATAGCAGGTTCAAGAGGACACTGAAAACCCTCATGATTAAAAAGTGTTCTCAGATACCAGCTAACCTCACTGGAGATCGCCCACTACCTTTCTAGACATCACCTTTAACTTTCTCCACGGAATACTCCCTTGTCACTTTTTTGTTATGAACTATGTTTAAAATACTTCAATGTTGTTTGTACTCTTACCTACAGTAGATTGTATTCTGGCCCACTCATGCTCCACCTGTTTTTTTTTCTATTTCTCCCACCTGTATTGTGTTTTCTCCCTTCATGCACTATAGAACAACCTGTTTGTGATACTGCTCTATACAAGGCAATTCGATAAAACATTTGTTTTTGAAATTGCTAGGAAGCAAGATCATTCCACCCTTACCGCTGCATCAGCAGCTCTCAAATCTGGAGATTTGTAACGCTCCACTTCAATCAATGGCTGGATAAGTGTATAACGTGCAGGGTGTGCTTTACCCATTAATACGAGTAAATATAAACATAAACAGAGACCTTCTGAAAATTCTTAATTTTTAAAAAATTGGCAATTATAATGGCAGCCATTGACGGCAACCACACATTTCCAAATCAGATGCAGGGCTGTATCTGCCAAGTGCACAATAGTGCGCTGTTCCACGTCTTTTCTTCAGACTGTTACCAGGAAGGCAACATCAGTGGCTTCAAGAAAGAAGTGAAGATCCTCCAAACTATTGCCTGCTATCAGAGGGTGGATATTTGGGAAAAGGGGACCAATGATGGCTGGCCCCAAACTCTGTGATCCCTACCCCTTAAACGTAGAATAGAGTCCAACCACATTAAACCTAGGAGGTCCTTAAGAATACTGTTGCTCAAAGGCTTACCCCTAAACAATTAACCGTGGCCCATAGTCTTCTCGTATATAATGTGCCTAATACTGTATTGTAACTGAGATGGGAACCGGCTGCCTTTGATAGACATGGTCAAAGGTTGGACTTGATTTGTTTTTCTTCATGTTTCTCTCCCTGCAGATACTCTCCAACCGCACCCTCCCACCCTCCCACCTCCCCAACCTCACCCCCTTTCAGCCCTATGAACTGGTGTATTCTGTATACACGTGCTGCTTTATAAAATACTGACTAAATAAAATAAATACATGCATGTTAAATGCACACTGCCGACTTGCCCGTACACTCTTGCTAGGAGTACAGAGCAAATTCCATGAAGCAATTAATGAAAAAGTCACTTGTATTGGCATGAGATGGGTTACAGGGCATTCGCCACACACACATTCATGGTGTACTATTGTGTGCAAACATTGGAATCAGAATGTGCAGAAATAACTCTGTTTTGCCCTATTTTACTGTGGCTGGGATTGCCCAGTGCTCTGCTACCTCTCTTTTTAAGTTATGAATATTGCACTAGCTAAGCTACTTGAAATACATGCAGAGCTGGGTGATGTTTCTGAATAACCACTGCACAGCTCCAGTGATTTCTCCTAGGTGGCTCCTTAGATCTTAGTATTTGTTTCTAAATGAACTCCTTTGGCATTGTCAACCGATCCCCATCTGAACACCCAATGACATTTACCCTCTGCCTGAAAAGTGACTGCATTGCAGTGTGGCATTCCCAGACCCCCTCATCCGGGCCAATTGGTATGCCCTTAGTTGACCTCTGTGTTGAAAAAGTCCTACTCGGCACGTTTCACATCACAGATTTACCCACTTAAAAGTCTACCTGTGTGGAAGGATCTATTTGAGCAAGCCATCAACTGTCAATGTTTTGGAATTCAGTCACATGTAGAGAGGCTGTCAGAGACGTCTGGCTGACTCTGGGGGCCCGAGATGTCTTGCTAAGTCATATGAGCCCCTGGAGATGATCCTTGGGGCATCCACAAGAATGGTTCCAGCCTCCCAAAGCTCTTCCACATGGGTCCTCGGGTGTTCATGGCTCAAGTAGTTAGATATATTCAGAATAAAAGTGAATGGGTGATTGTGCAAAAGACATCCTGGAGCTGGAGAACACCCAAGCCTTACTGCCTGTGAGCTAACTCAAGGAGCGGGAGAGTTTCTCGCAAGTGTTTCTGCCCCCTGACAAATGATTGCAGGCAGGGAAGAAGAGGGGAGCAACATACTGCAGGGCAGCAAGAGAGCTACAGGCACACAAATCATGAGACATCACAGCAAGGAAACGTCTCCAGTGGAATGCTCAGGAAACAATCTCTAGAGAGACCACCCAGCTCCCATGATCTGCCTGATCCTCAGAGGGTGGGCTTGCATTTTAAAGCACTCAGCCTGCAGAATGCAAAACAACTAACCCATTAGAGAACAAAGTAAACTAGAAGACTTACAGCCCATTGACATGATAAACAGGGAAGAGAAACCACATGAAAGGAGATGGGACCCCTATGCGCTGCCCAATCAGGTTACCCAGAGATTGGAGGGGCAAGAGGTCAGTCAATCACACACATTATTGGGATGTTCTAGAAGCTGCAGACAATGCAAAATGAAGCCGAAGGAGGTGAACACTAATGGAATTTGGAAAGCATTCCATAGTGTTAATATGTTTACAGAGAAGGAGGTTGGGGAGTATGAGAGAGACAGAGAGAGAAAGTGAGACAGAGATAAATAGAGAGAGGGATGGGTAGAGAGAGGAGGTGTGAAGAGACTGCAAAGTAGTGTAGCTCACATTTGGAACTTGCAAGGGCGGCACCTCGCACAGAGCTTGCTCGAGGCTATAGCAATGACCCCGGTGGGAGCCAAAGATCTCCAAAACAGAGCAGGAGTCTTGTCAGACCCCATACCAAGACCCTAGGGAGAACCCAGAACTAGTTCAGCAATTCAGCAAAAGCCTGTTTGGCCTCCTGTCCAAGATGGTATCCTATGGCTGGTGGAGAAGAATAACTTCACTCTGACAACCACCCATTCATGGAGGAGGCATTTCTGTTGGTAATCCATTCAAGCATCCCCTATGGCAAGGGACATTCATATGTTATGGCTGGTAGATATGTGTTTTGTCTTCATCCACAAACCCCTCGAGGGCAAAATAAGACCCCAAGAAACTAAATTTACAACAGGAGACACCATCTTTATCGACAAGGCCAGGGGGGGGAATCAAGACCGATGGGGAGACAAACTTGCAAAACGAAACAGTGAAAAGGCCAAGTAAGAAAGGTGCTGGAGTGCCTTAAACACCCTGACACTGGGAGTGAACTGAAGGAAGCCTGTGGGGTGCTGGAACACTAGCCTCTGGAAGTTTGGCATAGGGGCAAACATGAACTGGGACAATAGATCCTGTTGCTAGGTACCATAGTCTTGTTCTGTTTATCCTCCATCCTGACACTTATCCTATGTTTTAGACACTTCCCTAGTAGACTGGGTTGGCGTTCCTCCAACCCATGTCCTTAAACGTCAAGCCCCTGGGTGAGGTTAACCCATATGAGGGTCATTGAGGACTGATCAAGGGAGGATCAAAACAGCTCTGTGTCTAAGAAACTGTATCATATTACTGGTGAGTTCCTTCCCCTCCCCATGGGCACAGTTTGCACTGTACTGCCATGTGGGCCATCCCTTTTTCTGTTGTTTATTGTTTTTTCCTTATATGAGTTTTTCCGCCTGGTTCCAACCCATCATTCAGAATGAACACAAATATTAAACCACAGTTCTCAAGTGTTTTGAGTGCTCTGTTTTTCCTAAAGTAATTTTTCCCCTAAAATATATCAGATTTGGTTCAAAATGTATTTATTCCAGTGCATCTTTGAAGTGTAGCTTGTAAACAGGCATGGGAAAGCACTCAAACGAAAAGTAATATTATTAACAAAATAATGTATATAATATTTCGCTGAATCCAAAATTAATATATGTCCAATTTTCTAGTCCTTTGACTGACAGTTACTTGCCTTCCGGTTTGATTTAAAGCATGTAAGGATGTATTTCTAAACCTATATTTCTGATAATGTAGTCTAGATATTGACTGTGTGCGACTGATGAATCATTGAACTCAATTGCTTAACAGGCCTTTGAAGGATTCCAGTCTTTATTGGGATGTTTTCCCTACCACTCTTTGGGGGTCATGTTTCAGGTCTCGTAGATCATTAAAAGTGACAGCAAAAGTGATGGATTTTTTCCATTAATTTGGCAAGCAGATTAGGAGAGGAAAATGGACTTCACGAGTCTGCCTGGTTGTCCAGTCTGACTCCCCAATCTGCCACGTTGTCCTCCAGCAAAAAACATTGATGCTGGCAGAAAGCAATGGATTCCCACAGAACCCGCCTTACTGATTGCACCTGCCAGGAGCATGTGGGTTCCAGAGGGAGCCACTGTAAACGCCTTGCTAACTGAAATGGGCACTTACATTTTTTGGATAACGCAGTGGAAAAGTAAGTTGTAAAGGTTTTCGTCTATGTTTTTACTACTGCATGAAAAGGTTTACAATTGTAAGGAGGGGACATAGAAGTAGAAACGAAAATGTTCCCCTTTCACTTTTCACTTCTGTCTCGGAAAAGCTTTCTGTTAAGCTACTTCTTGGCCTCCATTTTGAATTCTGCTGTCACAGTCTTGTTATCAGCAGTAGATAAGCAAGTGGCCATTGGTTGGTAGTGTCTGTTGATTATATTATTAATAAAGCACACACAACGGGACTGGACAGTAGCTTGAATGCGCCCAGTAATTGACAGATTTAAACAAACATTACCTCATTAAACGCATCATTACAAACAAATTGAGAACCACACAGACCGAGCGATATCAGGAAAGGAAGGTCATATAAAAAAATGTATCTGTAAGGCATAAAATTAGACACAGTTAAGTTACCGACGCTAGCAGAAATGTACAGTCTACTCACAAATAGAAAACAGAGACAGGACTCTTATCGGTTTGAGGAGACGATCCCAAAGCAAAATGCCTTCATTTTGCAAAGATTCTCTGCTGAAATGCAAGGCTGGAAAATGGTCAAGGTAATGCTGGGATCAACAGTGGATCGTAATCGGGTCTTACAACGAACATATAACATTAAAGCGACTTCCTGGAGCTAACGTAGCCCTCTTAATTCTTTGTGGTGTGCATTTGTGCAGATCACTAAAATGTCGGGTCTACAAATACATGTGTATTTTAATAACGTAATAATGTTTCCCTAAAGCCTTTTAAAAAGAGATTCTCTAAGGACCAGTGCTCTATTGTGAGGATATTCGGGCATAAACTTACACTCAAATCCATGATGAACGGCCTGACAGCGGCTCTCGGGCGGACAGGGCCTGAGCTCACACCACCTCACCTCCTCGCACGCTCTTCCTGCAGTATTCGGGGGGCAGGTGCAGGTGTAGTCATCCCAGATGGAATAGCAAACGCCACCATTTTGGCAGGGGTTGGGCTAGATGGGGAAAAGGGAAGAAAGCATTAGCACAGCAAAGGCTCAGTAAGGAAATTCGGGTATTTACCTTTACTTGGTCGATTCCAGCTTGCTCGCGTTCACCATGGCAACTCGCGCGAGAGACCGAAACTGTGTACAGCTAAGCTGCACAATACCTTATACACAATCACAAATGCAGCCCACATACCTCACACTATGCTTCTGATTCGCTATGATGTGGGTCATTGGAAATGCGCATATGGTAATACCTGGGAAAGTTGTTTAAAGTCATGCATGTACCTTTTCATATCAAAGGGCTATATTTATATATTGGCGGCGGATGGATGTTCCTAATTTGCTTTTAATCACTTACAAATCCTCGATGTTGTACTAGACTCTAGTGTCTGAAAGCTATTACCTTCCTGGGTCTAATTGCTGATTACCCGAGGCCTGCTAGAAATATAAGCTGAATGAGGAATTTTAATAGAACAATTAATTTGGCTCAACAAAGCCTGACCTTTCTTTATGAACTTTTGGCGCCAGACAGTCTGACCACTGCCAGATTTCTAATAGCACATTTTGATTTCATACAGCTCAAAGACCCCAAGATTAGTATTCTGGTTTCACTTTGCCCTCATCCCCATAAAAACACTTCTCAAATCCGATAAAACATCTGATCTATTTGGAGCTCTTCTCTGGTTGTAAGTGTTGGTGAGAGAGAGGTCATCCTACTTCAAGACTATTTAGATTGAACCTTCCCTGAAATGTTAGGCCCCACGGCTTGCTCTCAAATATTGCTGCATGCATCAAGTCCTCACTACTCCCGGCAATGTTGTTAGACGTCCAAATGACATTGCTTCCTGGTGCAAAGAAATTACACTGCGGTGGGCCGTACCCTGGCATGCCTCTCCTGTCCATTGTACAGTGACATAAGAACAAAAGCACTTCTCGTGATGATGAAACTAAGATTCAAGTTGCCAAGCTCTTGACTTGACACCGTTCACAAACCTTGTGCCCTTCAACCCCAGCTGTCTTGCCTGCAATCCTACTTGACCAGTCTGTGAGGGGGGGAATCGTTCCAAGTGGCATAGCTGTGATGAGCCACCCGCCAAAAACAGTCATATAAGATATGGGCAGTAACCAGATTACGTTTGCTGAAAGTTGACTTCTATATTTAGGGAACCCTAACATAAGCTGGGGAGAGGCACAATAAACAAAGGACTTTGAACAGTTCCATGTGTTAAGAGTAACCTGGGAAGACCCTTCCTGATGGAGAGAGAACAAAGCAGAAAGCTGGAGAGATCATGCTGGAACCCAGAAACCTTATGCAGACAAAGCACCCAACACTCCGCGGAGATGCAGAGACAGATGCTGCGAGGCCCACAACTCGGACATGCCAGTGGGATGTTAAGGCAGATGCCGAGAAGCTGAACCTTCACACACCCCAGTGAGAGGCAGAATGGGGCGCTGTGAAGCACATACATCTGTGACACTAGCACCAAGCCAACACAGTATAGGTGAGGCAGAGGGGACGTCCACGCTGCTGCAAATCCAAGTGACACTTGGCATGCAGCTAAGGAGGATCACACAAAGAAGAATACCAGGTACGTCATGCTGGCATCCACTGAGATGTTGAATACTCCAATGAGATGCAGAGGGGGTGTGAAATAAAGTAATCTTCTGAGGCAGCAGGTAATTCCTAAGCTTCATTATTCAGTCACATGGATAATCAGGTTTCATCAGAACATCAGGTTATGGGGTTCAGCAGCAAAGATCTTCAAGAGAGCCCACTGGCCCCCATCACCCAGGCTACATATCCCCAGCTGCCTGGAGCAGAACTCTCACACACACTCAAGCATTCCATCCACTCACAGGACATTCTCTCATTCATGACATAACCAAACGCAAACAGGAAGGGGACAGGATATAACGCTCCTGCCTTGCTTCAACATGCCACAAAGGAACACCGCTACACCAGAGGGGAGGACCGGATATAGCAGGATGCAGCACCGGATATAGCAGGATGCAGCAAGTGCCAATCGCCAGAGATTTGGGCGAGAGGCAGACAGAGGTATTGCAAAACCCAAGCATTTGACACTCTCCTGAGAGGCAAAGGCAGATGTAGCGGAGCTCAACCTTCAGATTAAATGGTGAGAGACAGAATGAGGGGTATGAGATACAAATGTCTGAGACACCAGTGTTAAGTCAAGATGGCAACGTTGAGGCAGAGGAGGCTGGCATATTCCTTAGAAGCTGAGCGAGACATAACAGTGCACAACCACTTAGTACCCTACATAGAGTGATTTGCACAAGCAAAGCAGAACACCAGACACTAGTGAGAGACAGATGCAGATGCTGTGAGAGGCATGGAGTGAGAGGGAGAGAGAGAAAGAGAGAGAGAAAGAAAGAAAGAAAGAAAGAAAGAAAGAAAGAAAGAAAGAAAGAAAGAAAGAAAGAAAGAAAGAAAGAGAGGGAGACTGCAAATCAGAAGTACCCTACACTCTGTCGAGAGGCCAAGGCTGACGCTGTGAAACGCAGAAGACACTATGAAACATGTACCAAGCTGATAGCTGTGAGGGAAAGGAGCCTAGACTGCTACTGGGAATTCAAGCGAGACGTTGTCAGGAACATGCCACTAATAGCCAGGTGAGGAGCCAAGCAAGATCTCAAGAGTTCCAGTCTACTGGAGGAGAAAAGAGATGACAGGAGCCATCCATCAGACAGAGAGTTGGGAACCAGAGTCAGAGGTTCGAAAGGGCTGACCCTCTACATCCACAGAAACCCTGGAGAGTTGAAAGGTTGATTTACAGGTGGATAAGTACTTTAAGGCAGCATTTTGGGGAATGAAGTGAAAGTACCAGAGCATTCTGTGAATAAGAAAGAGGGGGAATGCAATAGTCAACACTTCACACTGTTAATCATAGCAAAGGTCACAAAACCTTGTTTGAATGAGAAGGAGACTGAATACAATTAAGCAATGCTTCATTCTGGGAAATTCGAGCACAAATCCCAAAGGTTTCGGTAAATGAGAAAGAGATTTCATTCTAAAAAACGCTGGATTTAAGTAATCGAAGTAAATGTTCTAAAGCATCCTGTGAATGGGAACCCCATTGAACACAACAAGACAACAATGTATTCGGAATTGAATACAAATCCCTAAACATGACATGGAAGATAAGAAAGACCAAACCCCAAGGAGGGAGTTGTGGGTCCCAAACATCCTTTTAAGCCTTGGATACTCAACGACATCTGATGTGTCTGGGCCACCATGTCAAACTTCCAAGGGTAGAAACCATCCCTCCCAAAACGAGTGCTACAAGAGTCGTACGGCCCAAGCGCTTATGCTTAGAGCATAAGCAAACACGTCCCTCTCACCAGCGAACTCCCAGATTACAGCCTGACAAACACTCCGTAACCAAACATTTCATAATCAGCGTGAATCACATTAGAGGTGAACTATCTGTGCCATTCTAATCTATCGACAGCTCTTTGAACACCCCCTTAGTACCTCTTCGTACTCAAGCAGCTACAGAAAAGAATGCCAGCTCTGAGGCCCCACTGCAGGTGACGACCACCTCCTATTTTCCATTTAGATGTTCTTTACACCCACCTTTGGAATGGGCGCCTTGGCATACTCCAAGTGAACATATCCGTATTCTAACACTTTAACGACTCATACGCCCGAGTATGTACACAACTGCTCTACTAATATATCTGTCATTCTGCGTGTTCCACTCCTGTCTCCCCCTACTTTCTAGAAGACCTTACGTACTCTTGCATTTCCAGGAATCTGATTGATCACTGTTTGATACTGCTCAGGCCCACTTAATTAAGTCATTGGTGTATTCTATACTAGCACTGACCAGAGGCGTCGCCAGGGGTGGGCTGGAGGGAGGGGCAGAACCCTGGGTCTTTTGGTTGTTGCCCCGAATAGAAGCTCAGGGGCTGCAACTAAAAGGCCAGTTAGCCCCGAGTCCTGACAGTCCCGATATTAGCGTAGCCTCAAATCTTACCAGACCTAGCAACACCCCTGGAACTGAACACATTAGTGGAATGTTCCTCCATTTCTCTAAGTGAGCACCTGTTATTAACCCGCCCTTAGCATGCACAGTCAGTGTCAAATCTTTCTTCCAAAATAGTGAGGGAATATACACTTGTGAGCTCGGTTTTCCTGACACCCTGTTGGGGATGGTTCCGTAGGATCTGCAGACAGATGTAGATAGAGTGTTCCAGGGGATTTTCTTACTTTCAATGTATTCCTGCATGTAGCCAAAAGAGATAAAGGATTATTATGCCCGATTTTTCATGGGCTCACCTACTTGTTCAAGGGCCCTTTTCCCAAGTAAGGCACTACTCGCAGAATGCCTTCATGTAAAGGGACATCTCCCTGCAGTCCGTGGGATTGCAAATCCTAGCATGTTACATTGCATATTCATAAATGTGTAAATAATTGTGGTGTAATTAGGAGTTCACCATTGTCATCTATAATGTATTCTATTAACTACAATTACTGATAGAAGAAAAAAGGGAATGGGGTAAGAATATTTGCCTTAGTGAGCAGTAAACAAACTGACCTATGTTGGTTCTCCTGGGATATGTATATTATCTTAGTGCCCTATAATCCATGCCTGCAACATAGGTGTTATGCATGTTTCCTCCACACAGCAGGAACAATTATAGAAGGTGAAAACTTCATTTTCATTGGGCACTGCCAGATCTAGTGTCCACTGTAATTTACAGAACTAGAATATCTGTGCCATGTTGAGCACATTGCGGTGCCCACTGAGTACACAGGAGTGTGCAGTAGCATTTCAAGTTAGGTAAGAATCTAAAACTAGAGTGTTTTGTATGAGTAATCTACTTTCCATCCCTCGGGTCAAAGGAACAATCTCTGAAGTTGAATCTTTGTTGCTCCCGCATCTGTTACTCCCCAGATCCGGCTCATATCTGATCACCTTTCCTTCTACAAGACCTTAAAAAGATGACAGGTTATTCCTGCATCCGCCTCTGTAGTGTGAGCTGGGCATTGTATCAAGAGAGACACAGACACAAGAGATAACAGTTTGAAAACCGTTATTAAAATATGTAAGGTTGATGTAATACCTAACTTGCCTTATCTGTAATTTGGGTTTTCCCTCAACTGATGTTTCTAAGGATAGTCGAGGTCTGTAAGTCCCAAAATAAAATCTTCCAGGCAAGGTTCCTGTAACATCAAAACAACTTAGTTCATAAAAAGCTCTTAGGTTTGCCTGGATTCCCTTCCCCAAGCTTCTTGAAGCACACAGTTCCTTTATGCCTCTCAGGGTTCCCTCCCCCAAGCTTTGGGTTCTCTTGTTTCCCTTTAGGCCTCTCAGGTTTCCCTTCACCAAGGGAAGGGGTAGTGGATAAGGTTCTGTGGCTGTCCCCCGGATAATAAAAGAGGGGAGTCGGGCGGGGTTGGGGGAGTATGGGAGGGAAAATGCTCCACCTGTTTCCCCTGGAGAGTGAGGAGGGGGAAAGGTGGGTGTGCGTTGGACATGGAGTGGGAGATCATTTTCGGAACGCCTGTTGCATTAAACTCTATGTGCAATAGAGGTTTTGTAAAGGATCATTTCGAGGTGAGCACACCCTCTCCAGGGCCACAACAGCCTATTCAGAAATGACTATTTTGGGGACTTCCAAGAACTATAAAATTGAGGTCCAAACTGTGGAATTGGCAGGACACACACTTGTGGAACTCGGATCAAGCATAAAGGGGAAAGCCCAGTAAGGTTAACTGTGGATGTGAGATGCCTCACTTCTGAACTTTATCTTGTCACCAGAGCATGAGGTTATACAGTTCATGAAGCCCAATACAGGCTAGGTGATTCAATTGAACAGCATCTGGCAAGCCCAAAATGTATTTGTAACAATACAATTCATCACAGACTGATCACGAAAAATGCAAACGCATCAGAAACTGTAGAAAAGGAACCTTGAGAAGAAGTCTATCTGAGCCAATAGGGGCGCACAGGTCGAATTCAAAGTGGACAGTTAAGGTTTTGAACTCAATAAACACTACACCCCAAAAACAGGCTGTTCACTGTTTAGACTGAACCAGCAATACTGGGAGCAGGTGCAGGTGACTTCTAGCCTGCCAGATCAAGCAGAAGCAGGCCCAGAGTCTAGCCCGCTCTATCAAAGATAAAAATGGCAATTTAAGAAGATAGCAGCCAATGACATTGGCAGGAGCATTAAAGATTACTATGCAATGATGTACTGGTGACAAGAAAAAAACTCGATGCTCGCCTGAAGCCATTCTACGTGCCAACAATAAGCAAGCGTGAGACAGAGATCTTAAGGGAGCTCAAATAGAAGCAGCTCAGAAAGGAATGCGATGTAGAACGTTCCTTGGCAACCTTACAGAGGGTGACAATGAGCACAAAAGATGTCTTAAATTAAATAAGGTGAAATATTATCGAATTATAGAATTATAGAATCAGGACTGGGAGACATTTGTACGGGTCACACAAGTATAGGTTGATCCCACCTTTACAAGCCACAATAAACCGTATGTAGTTCTTACTTAATAAACATTATACGTCACTTTTTACAACTTCATCACAGAAACCAGGAGTACTTTCAACAGCGATTAACAGATCTATTTCAAAAACACAGTACATCTCTTATCTGCCTATCAATGGCATACAATCACTTTCACCGCAACTTAGGAGTCACTACAAACTGGATGGAAAAACATGTGCTAATCTTACTGTCTATTTCTGCATGCATAGAGTGTTCCATGCAAGTCCATTCTGCCCAGAACTCACATCGTGTGGTACTCTACCGGCAGCCTATCCTGACTTGTATCTTCTGTGCCTCGTGAATCCTAATCCAGCCCCTGCAACTTCTAGAGCTCTTCGCTCTTGCCTTCCCATTCTCCACCCGGCTGGCCTGCTCACCCCAGTGCATTTGCCCCCTTTGACATGCCCCGTCAGAAGCCACCCTCACATTGGCCTTGTCCCCTCCTGCTTCTCGCATGCCATTCTTCGTCACGCCTCCTGCTACTATTGCCTGTTCTGACGGCCCGAGTGTTCCCACCACTACCGCCGAGCTCTATCACTCCTCCCCAATTCCTATATGTTTGTTTCCTCCCGGCCCTCACTTCCCCTGCAAGTTCTCCTTTTCCACAATGATGGCTGTTTCCTCTTCCTTCTGGATGGTGTGCCACATGCTTTTTACAGAATACCGACCGGGGACCTCTGAGAAACATGCATGTAGCATGCTGTGGCTGGTCATATAAAATGTATTTATTTATTTATATTTTTAGGATGCGCCACTCACCCATAGGTCCCAGGGCACACAACATAGCAATGTGTTCACTGCCTGATGCTCGCCAGAGGCATTATCTCTCTCTAGAGCGATGGCTTTGCCTCTCTTTCATTGCTGCTTTCTTTGCTGCCCAAAGCAGACAAAACCATAATTGAAGCCTCGGGCTCCAATGAGAGAGTCCTAATAAATGTTGATAGCATACAGACAATGTCAAAGTGTGTTTTCCATTTTTACCTATTCAGACCTGCGGGTATTGTTGACTGTTTTAAATATTGAACCAGTGTAATCCAAGGCAAATATATGTAATGTGTTATTGTGATGTGACATGTGAATTTGTGAAAAATGTCCCAGATGTGAAAGCCTTGTGAGCCATGATTGGAAATTCTAATTTTCTGTTCTGTGCATTTTAGTTGTGTTGTATTAATATTTAGACTGTGCAGGCACAATTTATAAAGCACTTACCAGTAGTAGGTCTGATGGACCCTTGGTTTACAGCTGCAAGGGGCTGTCCAATTCTCAACAAGTGGCACAGCGAGTAGAGCGCTCGCTTTGACATGAGTGCAGAGACTGCGAATGCAGGTTCGAATCCCGGCAGCGCCAAACTCGGCGTTTCATCCTTCCGAGGTCGATAAATGAGCACCACACACCGTGGGTAATAATAAGCAGCGCTCAGATACCTGAGGGTTCGTAGCGCTATATAAATGCCAAATTATTATTTATTATTAATAAGTTCGCTGAGTGACTCTGACTCTTGATAGGAAGTCAGGAGAAAGTCAGGTGTGACTCAGAGTAACTTATTTTGTGGATGGGGTAGTCCTCTCCAGGTGAAGGGTATGTTTCAGGCTTACTGCTGGTAACTAACTTCTTTGTGAATTGACCCATTCAGCTTTGGCCTCCCCAGGGTGTAATGCTGCCTTTCTAATATCAGGCCACAGAAATCTGAAAAACGCTCTCTTTTTTGGGCCTCCTTACAGCTGAACGTGCCTGGAGCTTGTATGAAATGGATCACATTGTTAAACCACACCTATGGCTCAATAACTCACATTGGCTGTCACTCTACAACGGATCGATCATGTTCAGGCATAATCAACAACATCATGTCAAGAGTGGAGTTTCTATTACTCTTGGCATTTCCATCTGGCCTAGATTGTTGCTTGTGATATTTAATTGCCAGCGCAACAATGTTTGGCTTCAGTGCCAGAGTGAAATCTGCATACAAAGCACCGAGCGCGTTCTCGCGGATTGAAACATGCCACCCTACCTGGCAGAGGTTGTCACCAGAGCATCCCCGGGTGACATTGACGAGCGCTCGCTGATTGGCCGCCTCCTCTGAAGAGGAAAGGGGGAAGAACTCCAGGGGATTGGCGTTCAGTCTCACGTCCTGCACGCAGCCTTTGAAGTACCCACCGCCTCCGTTAGTTTCTTGCTGATCTGGCAGGCCACCGATGTGGAGTGTGTAATTACCTCTCTGAGAGGAAAGAGACACGCCGCCTAGATGTTCGGATGCCTGGAACAAATCCGCTTTGTTTTGCTCTATTTTTAAACTTATCAAGTGAAAATCCCCATCGTTAACTTGGCGCTTGCCGGAAAGCCTGAGGTTGCTCTGGGCTGACAGCACCAGTTTGCCGTGTTCCAGCCAGATCATAAGGCTTGGAGATGCGCTGTTCCTCAGAGCCAACAGGAGACCAGAAGATTGGCGGGTCCGCACAAACATTGACACCGTTACGCTTTCGTTCCCCATCTCCACAGCGAAGAAAGCAGCATACCCTGCTGAGTCCTCTTGTCCAAATCTACCCGGAGTGAACTCTGTGGGGAGAATAAGAAAAAAAACTCTATAACAGTTAAAATAAGCTAACCCATTCTCTTACACAGGTGCGGCTATTCTAAAAAGCATCTTGCAATTACACAGAGAATGAAACACGATGTAAATAATTATTTTTCATTTTATTGGAGATTTCTATAGCACTTCCTGCCAGACTCCTCCAGCGTTTAAGCGTTTCAACCCATGTTGCGCTGCATCAGCCTGTTTCCAAGGCAAGGTGTTGCACCTGAGCTATCCCCGTGGCTAGCTGAAGGGCCTATTTCAAGACTAAACGTCAGTTTAGACAGGTATAGCCACCCCCCCCCCCATCTATATGCACACAAACAAATATATAATGGAGAGCTTTACTAGTCCGAGTAGTGCTATGCATCACATAAGAGGACTATGGGGTGGGCAGTGAACATCTTATCCACACTGTACAAGAGCCATCACATCTATAGCTACACCCAACACCACAGTACACCATTGCAGTAAAGCTAAATAAATACTGCATTTTTGTATAGCACTTGACAGCAACGGTTTAACTGCATTAAGCAACATCTCAAAGGGTTTACGCTACGCTAATCACAGCACTATCCGATAATGAGCGCACATGTAGCCCGACTAAACAAAATCATTGCCATCATTTGCAACATGCATACAGTACAGAGCCATGTTGTAATAAAGTGTTGTTGGATCGAATAGGGCAATGAGGCTGGGAGGGGTGTGAGTTAGCAATAGAAAATGGCAATACTACTACATTTGTGGAATCTTGTGTACAACTCCACAATAAACTATCCAGTAAAATTGCTCAGTAGCTCGATTTTCCTGCCGGTTGGAGGTGTGTGCGTTTGTGTGTGTGTGTGTGTGTGCGTGTGTGTGTGGGTGTGTCATCCTTCTGATATTGATAAAAAGAATGCAGTGGAGTTGGATGATTCAACACCATTAATTTAAAACAGACAAATCAGTTCTCGTCGTAAGGACATTGAAAGGTTACACACCCCTCTCAGTAGCAGTGCTGACGAAACGCCCACAGCTGTTTAAATGTGTATGTATTAGGGGATGGTGTTTCACTAAGAAGCACTTACATGGAATCATACAATCGGCGGGCAATGCCCTACCATGAGCCGGGAGTGGGGGGGTTGCTAAATGAGAGGAACATATGCCAGGGACAAAGACATTCTACTGCCCCGTGATGATTCGTGGCCCCCCACCCCCTCCGCTGCCCCGTGTTGTTTGCTGCCCCCCACCACCTCTGTTGCCCCGTGATGTTCACTGTTCCCCTTCTTGCCTAGCTTTTGTCTTTCCCCCACGCCCCTGTTTTCATTCCTGCTCTCTTCCTTCCCGCTTCCCCTTCCCCTGCTTCCCTTCTTGCACCCCCACCCCATCTCCTACACACTGCATGAGTGGCTTGACTCACTATTGTTTTCACCATCTCCGATCTGTTGCTAATGCTTGGATTTGACTTTTATGAACACATTGGGCCTCCTTACAAGCTTGCTGGTCCGGTAGTAACGATGCCAGTAAGCTACCGGCACCGTTGCTACCGGACCGGCAAACTACAAGTTCTGCGGGTGGGTGCCCTCCCGCCCGCCAGGACTGACCTGGCGGGGGGACCGGTGCCAGCCCGCAGACACTGACGGTAACACTGGCACCATTCTGAATGGTGCCGGTGCTACCGGCCTCCCCATTCCGATTGAGCCCTATGGGGCTCAATGGAAATGGGGAGTAATAGTTTCCAGTGCCTGTCAATGGGGAAATACAGGGTCCGCCAGGGCTGTAATGCCCCTGTATTTCCCCATTGCCAGGTGCCGGAAAAATTGGCAAGTTCAGCGGCAGCTTGCCGGTTTTACCGGTAAGGCTACCGCCGAACTTGTAATGAGGCCAATTGACTCTGGTGCCTCACCTTTCTCAACCCTCATGCCGGACCTCCCTATATTGCGCCAAGGTTCACCGTGAATCATGCTGTGTCCACATCACTGTGAAACCTTGCCTACATCTTTGTGTTCCCATGCAACTCTGTGTGTTTCACTGACCTCTGCAACTGTATTCGCTCTTCCCTCTGCCTCTCTGCTCTTTTCAATATTTTATTCTCTGTTCTCTTCTCCTCTCCCCTTCTCTCTGTCCCCTCCCTTACTTTTGTCTATGCACTTACTCTATCTGAATGGTCTCTTGGACCTAGTATGATAGTAAACAATACTTTGTCTCCCCCCCACCTTACTTGTTTCCCCCCCTCCTCTTCCCCCTCCAGGACTATCTGAAATTTGGTCAGGCCAAGTACGATTGTTTTTTTTTTTTTAAACAATTTTTATTGGTTTCCAAAACAAACAATGAACATTTAACAATCAACAATAAACCAACAACTCCCACAGTACTTTGTCCTATCTTGCATGATAGCGGACGTATACTTACTGTCTAATGTTTCCCTTATCCCGCCCTCAAACAAGCCTACCCCGCTTCATCCCCTTGCTCTTTATTCATTGGAGGTGTCTCCTCATCTGTGTCCTCGGGAGATTCCTCGCTCGGGCCCCCTTGGATAGGACCCTAGAGTGTGGCCACTAGGTGTTTCCAGGCTGTTAGGGTTTCCGCTTCTTCCTCTCCCCCTCTGTTGGCCGCCTCACTCCATACAACTGTTTCAGCTTCGGACCACTTATGGAGGTCAGTCCACCAGACCTCTGCCTTGGGTCTATTAGGTGCTTTCCACCCCATGGCTACCCTGCGCTTGGCTAATATATAGGCCAGGTGTTTCAGTTTGCTGACATGTTTCAATTGGCGTGGCCTGGGGAACCCTCCGATCATACATGCCCATATCGAGTCTGCATTCAGATTAATCTCTCTCTCGTTCAATCTTTGGGCCACTTCTCCCCAGTACTTTCTTATTTCGGGGCATGCCCAAAACATGTGTATCAGCCCGGCATTCTCCTCCCCACATTTGGTACATGTTTGTCATTCCGCACCTTTAAATCGTGAAATTCTCTGGGGGGTCATATATGCTCTATGGGTTATATACAGTTGTATTTGTTGTAGCCTCGCATCTTTAGACACTTTTTTGTGATATCCTTGTACCCTTTCCCATAGCCCATCTGTCATTGGTTCTCCAGCATCCTCCTCCCATTCCTGTCTCAGCTGTATCACTTACCTTCCCACTCTCGACATCAGTAGTTCATATATTCGGGAAACTTGTGCCCCCCTTCTGCGATATCATACAGTGTTTCGATGACTGTATCTGGTTGCTCCTCTAGCGTTATGTTCGACCATGTCTCCTTCACTCGTCCCGCTAGTCTGGTGTAAGTTATATGTTGCCACAGATGTAAACCCGTTTCATCCACCAGTGAATTAAATCCCTTTATCGCCCTCTCTTGCCATATATCATCCGTCGTTACAATCCCCACCGGTTCCCAGTGTTTACGGATCGTTTTTCTTAGTTGGGCGTCTCCTCCGGGTGGTATTACTAACGCCACTTGCAGGGAATATGGGGTCAGACTTTTTATGGTCTCGCACATTTTACGCCATACTTGCCATCCTATTTCCAGCATACCTGAGCTCTTCCCTATCTCACATTTAGGGAGCCAGATCCATTCTTTTAGGAAGTACGGGACACAGTCGTGTCCCAACAACCTGGACTCTGATGTAGAGTCTTCAGATAGCCATTCAACCACGTATTGCAGTTGGCTGGCCAGGTAATAAATATGAAAGTTGGGTAGCTTAATGCCCCCTTTATCATATGTATTTAGCAATTTCCATAGAGCTATCCTGTTCCTTGTGTTAGCCCATAGAAATTATCTGCATATGCCTTGAAGTTTGACAAAGAAGGGTCTTAGTATGATATATGGTATGTTTCCAAAGAGATGCAATAATCTGGGTAATACAACCATCTTCAGTAATGCCCCCCTCCTCATCATGGCTAGGGGGTGTTTAGTCCAGAACTTCATACTATTAACAACATTTGTCAGCGCTTTTTCTGTGTTATATGTGTGTTCTGCCTCTGTTGTGTGGTAGATGTCAATTCCCAGGTATCTAAAGGTGTCTGTCACTCAGGGTATTGGTAGTACCGGTAGCTTATCGTGCGGGACCCCTATATACCATCCTAGGGGGAATATACAGGACTTTTTGGGGTTTACTGCGATACCTGAGAGTGATGTGAATCGCTCCAGTACTTCAAGGATATATTGTAAATTTTCTTCTGGGTACCTCAGGTATAGTAGCATATAGTTTGCGTACAGCAATATTAAGTGCGGTCCCCCTCTTGTATAGATCCCCACTTCTTCATATTGTTGTTTCAGGTACATCGCCAGAGGTTCTAATGCTAGAATGTACAACATTGGGGACCAGGTGCATCCCTGTCTGGTGCCTCTACCAAGCTGCCATCTCTTCGAAATAACCGCTCCCGTTCTAACTCTGGCTAATGGTGAGCTACATAGTAATTTCACCCATTTCAGGTACCCTGGTCCCATGCCATTTTCTTTCAGGGTTGCCAACAGCCACGGCCATTTGACTGAATCGAAGGCCTTCACTGCATCTAGTGACACTATAGCTAACTCACCTAAGGCCCCCTCAGTCTGTTCTATGATGTGGTGTAGCCTTCTAAGATTGTTGGATATGCTTCTATGCAGAACATATCCGATCTGATCGGGGTGTATCAATCTACCAATAACTCTCTTCATTCTGTTTGCCAACACAGCCATGAGTATTTTACTGTCCTGATTCAGCATAGACAACTGTCTATACGACCCGCAGTCTGTGCCTGGCTTGTTGGGTTTGAGGAGTGGGATGATGATCGCTTCTCTGAGGGATTCAGGCAGTGTCCCCACCTCGTAAGCTTCATTTAGCATTGACAGCAACGGGGGGAGCACTTCATTCTTATACGTTTTATAGAATTCACTAGGGAGTCCATCTGTGCCTGGGGTCTTTCTAGTTGGTAGTTGCTCCACCACCGTCTCTAACTCTTCTAGTGTAATCGGGGCTTCTAGACTTTCTCGTTCTTCAGCGCTTATTTTCAGTAGGCCAATATCCTCGATAGTTTCTGCAATTTCACTCTCTTTCCCCCTTACTGTGTCGCTATACAGTTGCTTATAGAATTCGAGAAACCCTTCATTCACACGTTCTTGTGTGTCCAGTAT
Source organism: Ambystoma mexicanum (assembly GCF_040938575.1). Taxonomy (NCBI): domain Eukaryota; kingdom Metazoa; phylum Chordata; class Amphibia; order Caudata; family Ambystomatidae; genus Ambystoma; species Ambystoma mexicanum. Next base: position 865,300,862 of record NC_090922.1, read on the forward strand.
TAGTCCTCCCTCTCCCCGTATCTCTCTGATCGCTGGCCTGGGGGTCTCACTTTTATATAGCCATACTAATAATCTTCCCGGCTTGTCCCCCTCAGCGTGTTGCCTCTCTATATATTTTTTGTAATTTAAGTTACACAGTCTCTCCCAGTGTCCCATACATTCCTGCTGTAGTTGGGTGATGCTACTTGCTGGGAGTGGCTTCCACTATTTAATAATGTCTCTAGTTTCTCCTCCGCATTCTGTAGTTGCAGTAGCATACCCCCCTGTAGTCCCTTGGATTTGGATATTGCTGCTCCTCTAACCACCACCTTGAATGCTTCCCATAGGGTCTCAGTTGATTTTACACTTCCCGTGTTAATTCGGAAGTATTCTACAATTTCACTTCTGAGGTCTTCTCTAAAGACCGTATCCTTTAAAGCCTCTGCTCTGAGTTGCCAAGTAGGGATCCTGGCTCTCGGGGTTATGTATTGCCATGATAAGGTCAGTGGCGAGTGGTCCGAGAGGACTCTCGCTCTATATTCTGGGCGCACAATTTCTCGGGTGATCTCTTGCATGACAAATACTTAGTCTAACCGCGTGTACAGATTTTGTGGGGCTGAGTTATGTGAGTAGGGCCTATCATGTAGGTGGTGCAGCCTCCACGTGTCCTCTAGCTGAAGGTCTCGCAGTAGAGTTCTTAGGGCTCTAGCAGCAGGGGTGGGTCTATCATATTTCGCATCTGACCTGTCAACTAATGGGTCCAACGTACAATTAAAATCACCACCCCAAATGACTGTGCAACCTAGGTATGGGCTCATTTTGCTGTATAGGGTCCTGAAGTAGGTCACTGTGTCTTGGTTCGGGGCGTATGTGTTAACAATACATACTTCTCTGTTTTCAATCAGTCCCCTCAATATTACCATTCTCCCGTCAGCTTCGGTCATGGGCTCAGGCAGCTGGAATGGAACATGTGGTACTACCCAACCACCCCCCCTGGCATAAGCCGAATACGTTGCACCTTTAAGGGTGCCCTTCCATTTCCTCTTTAGAACTTCTAGTTTCTCCTTAGTGAGGTGTGTTTCTTGTATCAGGGCAATATCTATCTTCTGTCTCTTTAGACAAATCGTGACCTTATTTCTCTTTAAATAGCTATATAGCCCCCTAACGTTCAAGGTCATTATCTTCAGGTCTCCCATGTCTCATCCATACCCCGTCCTTCCCCTATCTCCTCTCTTTATCCGCTTCCATCTTGGATGCGCGTGTATGTAGGCTTGTTCTCTAACTACTAACACCCCAAATCCCCCAACTGCCTTGTCACCCCTCTCCCTTCCCCTTCCCAACGTGTGCCCAGCTCCATTCTTGGATCTCAGGCGATCCTGCATTTAGTCCTATCTCGACTGGTCGGTACTAGGAACTCAGCAGGAGGTTGCCTCTCTATCTGCAACCTATCAGACTATCTACGGGGTTACGGCGTTAGGTCCACTGTGCCTCCCATAATTATGTATCATGTTCTATGCACATCTTATATTCTTCATGTCCCCAGATTATTATAACCCTACCATTGTTCTAACCTATATTCAAGTCTCAGTGTCTTAGGTTATATGGCAGCTCAGACGTGGGATCCACCTCTGCACCTCTGTGTTCAGTCCTCTGCTTGTTTGTCGCTCCCTGACGGGCAATTCTGTGAATCCAGCAATTCTGACACATTTTACGGGGTTTCAAAAAACAGTGCTCTTTTCCCATGGAGCACTTTGAGTTTCACAGGGTACATCAGCATGTACCTGAAGCCCGCTTCTCTCAGCCTCCTCTTGACCGTTCCGTAGCTCAGCCGCCGTCTCTGCACTAGGAGTGTGTAATCCGGGTACGCTGTTATTGTCACGGATGCTCTCTGTATTGTGCCCCCTTTCCGGAAGAATTCCAAGATCCTCTGCCTGTCTAGGTAATTTAGGATTTTAGCAATTATCGGTCTCGGGGGGGGGGGTGCCTGGCGGGGGGTTTCCTGGTGAGGGCTCTATGTGCTCTTTCAACTGCGAACCCTTGCGTGAGCGTCCCGCCTCCGATTTCCTGTAGCAGCATGGTCTCAATGTAGTCCGTTAGGCCTAGTACAATAGTTGCTTGTTTTGTTCCTCTTCCCCCTTTCTCCTTCCCTATCCCTCACCTCGTGTAATTCTCCGACTCTAACAGAAATGTCGTCAGGCCTAGTACGGTAGTCACCTGTCTGTTTCCATTCCCTCCCTTCATGTGTCTTAGCACTTTCTCTATATGAAATGTCACTAGGCTGAGTATGATAGTTATTTCACATTCTTTTGTTCATGGCCTGTAAGAATGTTTTGTATTTTCCCTTGTTCCCTCCCTTGTCATAAAGCGCTTTGAAACACTTTGTTTATAGGCGATTTATAAATAAACCATCATATCATATCATATCACACAGGTTTCATATTCTCTTGCCAGGTGAAGATGCATGATCTCGCGAGAGTAGCCTGTGGGTCTAGATGCAAATCATTTCAGCCCGTGCCCAAGTGCGAAAGCTGATTGTCCCCAGGCAGAAGCACCTGTGAGCTTTCAAACTGTTTCTCACTTCAGCTTCTAGGCTGGAACCTAACAGAAGGTCTGGAGTTTGCACAGACCTGCTTGCCAAGGATGATTTAAAACTGAATTCGCAGGAACCTCAATCCGGTTCGCTATTGTAAGCAATGATGTGTTTTGGATAACCTAATAGGTAATTGCTTGCTTTTGTCCCATTCTGCCACCCACATGCCTACCAGACTCAATGCTCTTTCCATACCAACACCACAGTTGTCCCATCCTTCCACCTACACTCTTACCAGACTCAATGCCCTGTCGCGCCCCACACCACTTTTGTCCCATCCTGACACCTTTCCCCCTTTGAAGTTCTTTTATCGCTTTCGGTTTTCCAAATCTCGCCCTGAATTTCAAACGATGCCTAGAGGTGTGATGCCAGGAATTGTTCCTTATCTTGAGCACACTGCTTGTGGAGATTCGGGTTGCCTGATTGTTTTCCCCATGATATTATTATTATGAAGATTATTATCAACAATGTGTGTTCTTATATAGCGCTTCATGCCACATTTCTCCCTCTTCTACGTTCTGGCATGGAATTGAAACTTGCAAATTGTAGGCAGCCCTTACATCAGAGACCCAGTGACAGTGCGGTTTCATGTCTTCCTTTTTTGTAATAGCATGTACAGCAGATTGAAGCTTGTGTCTATTGGAAGCAAGTGTTCCTAACCCCTACATCATTTAAGCACAGCTGAAAAAGCCATGCCTGTGTGGAAACACTGCAGGTCTCTAAATGAGCCACGGCAGAGAGCTGGCAGGCTGGCCTGGCTCCCCTGACTGCCATATGTGGCGCTATGATCATTCTTGAGCGTAACGCAGAAATCTTCCAGGGATTGGCGCCTCACCGCAACTATTTATGCCTGCGTTTGGATCAGCCACTTAAAGCGCGCCACGTCGCAAAGTAATCTCCTCTAGGCGTGAACAGCAACAGCCGATATAAAGTGTTGGAAGGGAGACATCTGGGAAGGAAAAGGGAGCCAAGCCCGCGCGGCTGTGAGCTCTGCCATGGCAGTGCCTTCTGCACGTTAAAATGTAACACAAAACCCAGGAGTCCACCTGGAATTGAAAGATGCCAAGACTGTAAAGCTGGCACACATTGTCGGGTTTCCACTCTCGTCTGGGCTGGAGCTACACAATGTCCTGCCCTCTGCGAGGTCACATTGTGCTGCCCCATCCCCAGAAGATGTTGCCTGGTTTTCTGTTTTGGGGAGATATTCCTCAATGCCACCTGATTGTGGCACCCTTGATCGTGATCTGGTCATTCCTTCACCTTTCAAGTGGTCCTGATGCTCTGCCTCTAGGCCACTTTCGTTGCTGTTTGCTGCTGCCAACCAGGGCTAATGAATACACAATCTTCATTGGTCCTGAACGGACCGTGATGCCTTGTATTGAGACATTCAGGGCCACTTTGCGCCCACTTGCTCAGCTCGCACAAGAGTTCAGAAGTAACCGAGGGGCAGCTATAGTAACCGAGGGGCAGCGATTTGAAGATCCTGGTCACGGTGTGGCTCTTCTAAAATATTTTTTATAAAAGAAAACCGTCTTGGTAATGTCGTATTTTTCGAAATGAAGAGTGTCACATGAATGCCCCTCCTCACCCCCATGAGCATGACAGGCCGAAGAATCAAGAATGCTTGAAGTCAATCATTTTTCGGATGATCCCCAAGTGCACCACCGGCTGAAAGGTATGCAGAGAGGTATCCGCTCAGACAGCCGTACCAACCATATCTGGTAAATATCCTTGCAGATACAGGGAACCCGACAGAGATCATGGATCCAAACACTATAATAGACTGCATCGATTAACTGCTGAGAAGCCACTGTACTGACCTCACTAGTGACACCACGACATAGCAACGTTAGTCATGAAGCATACTCGCAGCCCTACACAGCATTACACGAACACACACTTGCGTACACGAAGAACATGCTTACACAGTTCTGTAGATAGGGGACGGATACATATACATGCTGTCAAAGTTTTATTATTTTTCTAATTAGCCACAAGCAGTAACGCTGAAACGCAAGGCAACAAGAGAACCAGAGCAAGCTTGCAGATGCTTATGGCAATTAACCCTATGGGACTACTGGAGTCTACATGGAGCCTGGTACGACCACCTACGACTAATCTATAAGAAACCAAGCCCAGTACGAGCATATAGAAATCACATTATAAGTCTAACGAAAATTACAGAAGGCCTTAGCTACAGTCACCCAGACAAGGGAAGCAGTCTCAGGCTGCACCAAGCAGGAAGGCCAAGCTCACAGCCAAGGACAGAGATAAAACAAGCACATTCCAAGCTCCAGGCGACAAGGGGCCAGCTGCAGCAAAACAGAATAAATCCTCATAAATGCCGACCCAGAGAGCTCAATTTTTTGGCCCACAACCACATGATGCTGCCGAACTAGATAACGGGCATTCACCCATGGTGGGAAGATGAGCCGTTCTCAGCAACCCAGAGGAGAAGTGAAACAAATGTTGCAATGGGGAGCAGACTCTCATAGGTGGTCTACTACCAGATACAATGGAGACACATAGTCATTTCACATCACCTTGAAGCGGTGCACAAATTGTTGAGAACCGACTGAGTCCCAGTCCTGGGGAGACCAGATCGAACCAATCAAGAGACAGAAATCCAGGGGTGGATGACAAAGGGCAAGGGCCAATGGTAAGTCTACGACCCTGCAACTATGTAATAGATCGCTTCTTGGGGACGGGGCAGGTTAACCACCTGGCATGCGAGGACCAGTAGAATAACCTTTATATTGGCTACCTATAGGTGCTACTACTCCCAGCACCCTATTAGAAACAGGGATATGCTTTCTGGGGAGGACCCAGGTGATGACAACATGTGGCATAAAAACTGGGAAATTGAGATGTATTGGAGAATTGTGATTGTCTTGTATGATTCCTGTTGGTTTTTTCTAATAAACCACAGTTATAACTTGCCCTTGGCTGAGTCCTCCAGTACTTTGGGGGGAGGGATTTTGGGCCCTCTGGAGCAATCCCCAAGACCTCTGGCATACCTCGTACTCTCACCAACAAGTTGGTAGCAGAGGAGTGGGTTGAGCTATGCTAGTCTGGCATGAAGCCGGCTCTCCCACCACAGTGCATGCAGGGCTGCGGGACAACTCATGAATTTCGCGATGACAGGAAAAGCACACCCCATGCAAAGGCCGTCAGGAGCCAACCTAGGAAATATCCTGCCCGCAGTCCGTGAGGGGTCCAGCAGACCAGAAGGGTAGCGTGGCAGCTTTAAGAGACGTGGCAGCCGAGCAGTGTTAGCAGATCACGGAGTGCAAGTATTGACCCAGCCACACAGCAACTAAGGGGAGAGGAAAAGTAACAGGGGGTGCAAGGGTAGTATCGAGCATTGTTGAGTATCATAGAGTATTGTCAAGTATTGTCCAGCAATGTTAACTTTAGCAGGGACAGGAGCAGAGGTAGATGTCATCTTTGTGGTTAGGGCACAGTCGGTTTTGAGGTAAAAGGTTCTGGTGAACAACCTAGGCTATTGACTCCAGGGCACAGATGGCAGAAGCTATGAGAATAGTGGATTTCCTGTTGGTTGTGTGTTTTAGCTCGGGTTATAGATGATGGTATCCCCATAAGGTTTTGCAAAGGGAGCTGGCTTAGATTGGGGAAGGTGATTCATCTGATTAAGTCTCGCAGAGGCATTCGATCTACAAGGCGACGCTGTAGGTTCAGATCGAACACAAGAAAATATTGGCACTCTCTGCTAAGAGGCAGGAAAGACAACCTTGGGTTTTATGTTGGGGTTGTGTGTATTATTGGGCAACAGGATTCCAGCATTGTGCATGCGGTAAGTGATTTTTAGCACTACCTGAGTGAATTGTTATGTCACCCCGTAGAGTTGCGCATAGGACTTGGGGAGCACAAGGTGTTGTGCACACAGTGTTGAGAAACTTGAAATTGACAGTGGAGGTGCGCGGAAGGCGCATGTGTGAGATTGGTGGGTGTGCCGGAGGAGGTGGAGAATTGTGGAAGAGCGGTCATAGGGGAATTCCTGATAGGTTTCTGTGTAACCAGAGAGGCTTGAAGAAAATTGAAAGAACTGCCACTGTATTGTGTTTTTCCCTGACAGTGGATTGTCAAAAAACCTTGACTTGAGGTCAAGAAAGAATAAACATAATGTTTCAAGGGAAGTGCAGGGGTGACATACCCCTACAGCACTTATGTATGACCCTTCCGCCCTATAAGGAAAAGATTTGTAAATACAGCACGGAATTGACTAAACCATGGTCACAATATGGAAGTTTCTCCAAGGATGTACAGCAATCACTATTGATACACTTACAGGGCACTTTTAAGGGTAAGAGGCTAGCAAACTGTATTGCAATATTCGAGCTGTGGCGGATGTTTCAGGAGGGCGAGGGGGAAGCAGCAAGTCATCAATGGATTATGAACCTACAGGATACACAGGGGCCAGTGCCCCCATCCTCCACTCCCCCACCCTCTCCTGCGAGCAAAAACGCTGAGGACTCAGATGACGAACAAGGGTTTTCCCCACTATGTGAGTTTAAGGCAGCTAAGAGGTACTCAAACCCAGTATTTCAACCACCACCATATACCAAGGAGGATGTGCAGAAAGGAATGGGGCTAAGGGCCAGTGAAAAGTGAGTGAGCAGTGAGATGTCAAAGAGCACAAAGGAGGGTCCAGAGGGTATAGCTACAAACAAGTGGGTAGAGGGCAGATTCTCCTAAAGCTAGAAGGGAAGAAAACAGGAGAGTCAGCAGAGGGTGACCAAAGAAATCAAGAGCCTTAGGTGGTGCAGCGAAGCAAGAGATCGGGCAGAAATAATGGACGAAGAAAGACAGAAGAGAGAGGGAAGCAGAAAAGAGATGCGAGAGAGCGTGTGGAGATGGGCAAAAGAAGGTAGAGAAAGCAAGAGCACTGAGAAAGGAGTAGAAGTGAGGTGGCAGAGAGAAAGAGAAGAAGAGAAGAGGATGCAAAGGTAAAGCAAGTGTTAGTGGATAGAGAACTGAGGATGTGGCAGATAGAGCGAATAGCAAGAGAGCGTGCAAGCAAGGAGGAGGAGCGCCCGATCAGAGAAATAAAAACACGGACAGTGAACATGAGAAATGACAGAATGGGAGGGGGTAGGCGAGAGGAGCCGGACAGCATGACTACAGAGGACAAGAGTGCCGTCATATTGGACAGGACAGCATGGAGGAAGCAGGCAAGACTTGCATGACATCAACTGTGAAGCCCAACACAGACACAACTTCTAAGAGACTGAGCTTCATGGATGATTTTTGTAGTAATGTGGATCCTGACTCAGACAACAACACTAGGAGTAGCGGGGATGAGGGAAGCGGGTAACTTAAACACCAGTCAATGGGGAAAAGTGCAGAAAAAAGTGTGACGTGGGGCATGGGCAGAGGTACAGGGGGATCTAAGGGAGACAAGGATGACCGAACACCACTGTCGGTGGACGAATTATGCAACCTACATGACCTGGTCCCATCCCATTTGAACAAAGGCTTCGGGATCTCCAAGGGCGACAGAAAGGGGAGCCAGAATAAGCATACACTCACATCAGAGATGCTGTCAAGCAGATTAGACTCACTTAAGGAGCGAATGGAGAGGTAGGGTTTAAACAATTGCTCCTGTTGGAAAAGGGAGGGGGGTAACCTCAATATATACCATGGAAGAACATTGAGAAGGAAAACTTGAGGTGTAGGCTACCCTCGTTAACTGCGGGTTTGGCGGAAATGGATATACAAAACTGAAAGAATGACAGCGGGACAGAAGTTATCAGTGGGGCGCATGAAGGGACTACTCAGGGAGGCTGCTGATGACGTATGGAGAAGGAAGGGGGACCTAGGAGTGGCCACCCAGGACACGGCACATGATGGTTTGCCGTTAGTAAATTGCTGTGCTGCCCTATGGCAAGCTCTAAAGACCCAGTACCCAGAAACATCAGACATTAGTGCGATTATGGCACGAAAGATGGGGGAAGACGAAGACCCCTTACACTATATCCAAATGTTTCAAAGAGTTTTGGCGCCTTAAAACATGACAACTGTGGGATAAAATGGTAGCATTATTTTACCACATATTGTGCCATGGGTTGCCATAACTGGTGCAGAAGCAGCTTAAGACGTTATTAGGCATGGAGTCGAAACTGTGTCCAGAATTACAGATTACGCTAGTAGACCATTGTAGGCTATTGCAACAAAATCAGAGGAAAACGTGCGAGCGAAGAAGGCAAGAGGAAGCAAAGCTAGTGCAGAGGAAATAATCCAAATATGCCATGGAAGGGGCGGTGCTGACTAGCATGGGAGGACAAGGGTCACCGCAGCCACAGTATGCACAGCCGACTGCAAGGGGTGATTCATGGGTCAGGGGAACATGCAGCACAGGTTTTAAGGGAGAGGGGGGCCACCTAGAGGACGCGGGTGTGGACCACATATACATCGTAACCCAGGGGGGTTGCCAGCAGGGTTTCGACAGTGTGGGCCGCAGGTGCAGCAGGGTCCAGATGAGTTGTCTGGGGGTTCCCAAGGGCAGGGGAGGGAGCCACCACAGTGCTGGGTATGCAGACAGATAGGGCACATTTCAAGAGTATGAAGGAGCAGGGGGATGCAACAGGATGGGGGATGCAATACCAGCCAGCATACCCAGGGGAACAAAACAAGTATTATAGACAAGACCAAGCACAATATCAAGGACCGACACCGAGCACATAACCGCAGCCTCCCCAGCCCATGACACAAACACCACAGCTGCTAGCACCTATACCGCAGTATTTGCAGCCACCACAGATGCCCCAGACTCAAGGTAACATGCAGCTTGCGTACGCAACACAGCAGGTACCACAGACACAGAATAGTATACAACCACATGACAGGACAGTAGCATGCACAGACTCCATAGCAATATCCTCCATTAGGAACCTGGGAGGGGTTACCATGGTAGGGTACAATCCATTTTTGGGGAAAGGGATGTCCTTATACCCTCAATAGGATATTCCCTGAGATGGAATTGATGTGTTCCATTCTGTCGATTACACCCAACCCTGCAGAGGAACCACGCATAGGGGTGAAGATAGGTAAAACGTGTTCCTTTCTTGTAGGCACAGGGGTGACTAAATCCTGCATCCGTGAGGAAAGATATAGGTTGTCAAGCGATGCCATGAATACTCAAGGACTTTCTGGGGCTACGGAAGTGGTTCCTTTTACAGACAATATTTCACTTTTTATCCTTGACCCTACTTTATTCCTGACAGACACAGGTGAATATACTGGGGAGAGACATTATGAGCCGACTTAACATGACTATTTCATTCATGGACAAGGGAATAGTGTGTTCCATGCCAGGGATACATTTACTCAATGTACGGGAAATTATTCAAGCCTAATGTGGATGAAGGGTACAATAGGGGTGCCAGTGGATGAGGAACTGTTCCAATAAGGGACCGAGATTGCAATAGCATGGCTCCCAGGGATCCAAGGGAAGATGTGGGGCATTCCAAATGAGTATTTGTTCAGACCAGAGATACCATTGAACGAAGCATAAAGGACAATAGTGCCACTATAATTGGAGGCCGTAATTGTGGGAGACAAGTGGATAGCAGTACACAGGATGGTTGACGCAGGACGACCATGGTGAACAGTGATCACTGTAGCTGAAGGATACAGGTTGACCCCAGTGACAGATGAAGAACTATTCAGGGACAACAGATCAGACCATGAGATGATGTTTGAAATGAGTGTTACATATTGGATAAAGATACATTAATGAGAGGTACCACAGAGAATGGCGATGGCACAGAAGGCACCACCGACCATTTTTGTGTAGGACCTGGCCAAGGTACCCAGCATTTTATGGACCACTAGTCCCTATGATGTGGGGCTTTTGAAATGGGCCTAAGGGGGTGAACATTAAGCTGAGGCTAGGAGCAATTTTACCCTGAGTCAAACAATACTCAATCTCGAGGGAGGCAGACGAGGGTAGTTATGGGACAATTGCAGCATTAGTTAAGCAAGGCATCCTAGAGCCATCAGAAACACCATGCAACATGGTTGTGTACCCCATTAATAAAGCAAAGGGGGTCATGGCATTTTATACAGGACTTGTGCACTCTCAACCATATTGTAGAAGCAGAATATCCATTAGTTCCAAATCCAGCGACAATTTTGTGCAGCATTCCATCGGAAGATGCCTGTTTCACAGTTATAGACTTGAAGAATGATTTCTTCTATATACCACTTCACCCAGACTCACAAGATTTGACTTCCTTTCTGTATAGATATAAAAAGTGGAAACATACAAGACTTCTCAAGGGTACTGTGAATCACCCTTCATACTCAATAGGGTTCTCCAGATGGACCTAGGCAACGTACAGGTGGAGAGCACGGTCATACTGTATGTAGGTGACATATTGATTTGTAGCATGACTAAAGAACAGTGTAGAAATGACTCAGTGCAAATACTGACAGTGTTAGCTGACAAGGGATACAAGATGGACAAGGCCAAATTACAGTACTGTCAGAATGAAGTGCTATACATTGGACAGATGATCTCCCAAAATGTCCGACAGGTGACTCCAGAAAGGGTGGAGGCAATACGCAGGACAGCAAAACCCACAACAGTAAGAGAGATGCAGCTGTTCTTTGGAATATGTAATTAATGTAGGGCATGGGTCTTTGACTACATCACTTACATCAGGCCTCTACTGTGTGCACTGAAGGAAGCACAAAAATGGGGCAAGATAACACAATGGACAACAGAAATGACTGAGGCATTTAATGAGCTGAAGGATGCGATATGCACAGCTCCAGTGTTAGGGATCCCAGACTATAAAAAGGAATTCTTTTTGTTCTCACACTCCGATGGGGTAGTGATGACAGCAGTACTGACCAAGAAGAGTAGCTTGGGGCACAAGCCACTAGCATACTACAGTGGAAAGTTAGACCCAGTATTGAGAGGACATTATCCGTGCAAACAAGCTTTGGGTACAGCCGCCTTCGCAGTAGACAAGTCAGCGAGTATTACCTGGGGTGCATCACTCTTTACATGGAGTATGCCCTCTTTGCAATACTGGAAAGACCAAAGAGCACACTGACAACACAAAGAGCATCAGGTACAAGATGTTACTATGGATTCCAGCACTCAAGGTTGTGAGGCGCAGACTTGTTAATTCGGTTACCTTTTGTGCCAACGTCTTATAAGAAGGTGACTATGCACATGACTGCACAGAAAACGTACAAGAATTCAGTGACACTCGCAAGGTACAGGAGGATGCACTTGGGGGCGTGCTTTACATTGATGGATCGTTAACAATTCACTTGGCAGACAGGGTCAGACATTTGGGGACAGCAAAGTTAATACTAAGGGAGGATGGAACCAGTGAGGTAGTGGTCAGTGCATGATTGCTGTCACATTATTCGGCACAGGCAGCAGAACTAGTGGCCTTAATACTGGCATTGGAACGCAGCAGAAAAAGGGAGGTGATGATTTACTCAGATTCAGCCTACGTGACATACACAGTGCATTCTGGACTGTCACAATGGATGAGGAGGGGTTTTAGGCAGACTGATGGATCTCCAGTGCAGCATGCACCCCTACTAGGTAGACTAGTGGATGTCATATATTATCCCGAGCAACTAGCGATAGTGAAATGCCAAGCACACACATGAGGGGAGGACCATGTCTCAAGGGGGAATGAAGCAGCAGACACGGAAGCAAAATGCACTGCATGTTTTGGAGTACTCCTGGAAATGGAGGCCTCGTCATACACCTGTGACTATGCAAGGACAATGATACTCAAGCACGGCATACAATGTATTGCTGGTAACACAAATAAATGGAGCTGCAGGGAGCTGCACCCAGGCAGGAGAAGGACCTGTGGATTAGGAGGGGATGTACATTATCTCTGACAGATGCCCTATGGCGGCAAAATAACACAGGAAAAATGGTTATGCCACTTGCATTATTGCACGCATTACTGACCCAGCTACGCTATCCAACACATACAGCGAAGGAGGCGCTTGCCGCCCATATTGGAGAAATATGGTTCTGTCCTAACTTGGTGGAACACGTGGCTGAATTCATGAGTAACTGTTTGACTTCCAAATAGTTTACTGCACGACATACGTTGAGAGTTGATAGAGGAGCCGTACCTCATCCAGTTGGTCCATTCCAATACCTCCACGTTGACATGATCCAAGTGTACCGCTACATGATAGTGGTTGTATACCCATTTTCCCGGTGGATTGAGGCTGGCCACTGTTCTCATCCTGATGCCCTCAAAGCGGGGACATTTCTGGTCCGGGAAGTGATCCCACAATGGGGCATGTGTGAGGTCCTGTGGTTTGACAATGGCCCACACTTCACCAACGAGATGTTCCAACACATCACAACATTGCTGGGCATCCAACACAAATTCTCCTGTGCTTATCACCCACAAGCGAACAGTGTGTGAACACCTCAATGGCCTACTGAAAGAATCAATCACCAAAACTAAAAAGAGTATCAATAAGAACTGGCTAAATTTTTTGCCTCTAGCCCTGTTCACATTGCGCAATAAGCCTGTGTCCGACCACCATTTAACCCCACATGAGGTGGTGACAGGAGGGCGCATGCAACTTCCTCTGGTTCCTCCCACTAAGCCGCTCAAAGAAGCACACAGTACAGTGAATTATTTTGGGTCAAGAAATGTATGATTATGTTACTTCTTTGATTGCTAGTGCCTCTTTTATCCCTCACCATATACAACGACACCAGGGAGACCCAGTAGCCAATGGGAAAAGCGACAGTGCCAACACCATAGAGGACCTACTTAAGCAGCCACCTGTATTTCCTGGGGACAGTTTCCTCCTCCGCAACTTCACCCGGCGCTGGGACACACCCAGATTCACGGGCCCACACACTATATAAGCAATGACAGAGAGCAGTGAAGCTCGAGGGGAAAACTGTCTGGAATCATATGAATGATATCAAGACCTACAAAGCTGTGCCTCACCTGGAAACGAGATCGGCAGGGCCAACGATCATCAGCAAGAAGTGCAGGGACATCATTTAGAACCAGCACTGCCGAGTGGAGGACACCCAATGTTACTTGCTCACGGGCAACAGAGCTAGGGTAAGGACTTCCTACACATCCAGAGTGAGGGTGCACAGTCTGTTGTTTTAATCTCTACACACATTTTTGCGCATTTCAGGTGGGCAACTGATATCTTCAAGCTGCACAAGGATTCAGCAGAACAGGTAAAGGTAATTAAATAAAAATATGCTTATTTTGTCGTCTTTTATTCCCAAGTGGGGTCCTTGCATTCATTTTCTGTTGAATATCGCATGTGTCTAGTGAAAACACTGTATCGTCTATTAACATTACCCCATCCCCAGCAGGTGGAACACCATGTCAGTTGGACAGGAGAGCACTGCAAGCATAGTAAGAAGAGGTAAGGGCAGTGTTGGCACAGACATGGGGGGGTGGACCTATATCTTACTGACACTGCTCGAGTGTCTAATAACATGTGGTATAAACACATGACCAAAGTAGGCAAGGAAACCAACGGAGAGAGCTGTAATGTCTGCTCACTAATCCCCTCTGCCATGAGTGCCTCCAGAACGTTCATAGCAACTGAAATACCAGCAGTAAGAGTACAGTGCCTCATGCACCTATCTATGGTTACAACCCGAGGAAGGTTCCAAGTGAAAACAGCAACATTGAGATGGATGTCTAAAACAACATTCCCCTATGAAGACAGTTACATAAAGATTCTTGATGTGATGAACAATTACTCGCAGTTAGATCAAGCTATACAATATATAACTGATGGCCCTCAGAAAGCTGAGGCTAAAACAATAACACTGACGAAACTACCCTGCCTGAAGAGGGGAGGGTGAAACAAATAGGAGAACTAGGATGTTGGAAAAGACCACAGATGCTCATGTATGGCCAAGTATACACAGAGGACGGGATGGAAATATGGACTATTAGGAAGCAAAGCACACACCCTAGTACAATCACCAGTGAACACAGTACAAGGATAAAATGATAAGTGCCTAAAAGAATGGGATGCAAGTGCCAAATTGCTCACTTGGGTAGACAATGAAGCTGGACCGATGCCCGTAATACCCATGAAGAAACCAGCATTGTGCTACATGAATGGAAGAGCAGTGAGGGTTGGGGATAACATAGAATGATGGTACACAGAAAAGCATCCAGAGATGAAGGTCGGCATAGCAGTACTGATGGGCCATTACTTATCATGTGGGTCCAAGGCATACAAGAAGTTGCCACCCAACTGGGGAGGAGTTTGCTCTTTGGTGCACATCAATATACCATCACTGATAGTGCCCCAGAAGGACATCAAGATAGATGACTTCCCGAAGATGAACACTAACATGAGAAACAAAAGGTCAGTGGGAATAGAAGAAAAGGGAAGAAAGAAACGGTCCATGTAAGTGAGTAGAGTGAAGAGAAGCAACTATTTCTCATCAGACTCAGAAGAATCCCTAGACAATGTACCACCTGCACATAGGTTATTCAGCAAGACAGAAATTATTTTTGCGCCAGTGGTTCCAGCAGTTCAGACATATACAAATGCAAAATGGCTACAAATAACCAGGTGGGAGGTAATGCTGACAATAAACTCCAAAGTAAATGGTTTCAACGCAATAAAAGGAGAGCTTAGAGCAGTAAGGTTGATGACACTCCAAAACAGATATGTCCTAGACCTCATCGCAGCAATGGAAGGAGGAGTTGGAGCACCAATTGGGAGTTCCTGTTGCACATTCACACCTGCCAATGGCGGAGAGAATGGCACACTGACGGAAGCAGTGACACAACTGTCGAAGATGCATGCCAAAAATGGAGGAAGAAGCCAAAAAAGATCACAAATGTTCAAAGGTGGACAGAGTACCTATGGTCATGCATGCTGTCATGGCTGGCAGACGGACTGAAAGTATTAGATGGGGCACTAATATTGGTACTAGTGGGACTATGTGTGATAAAGATGTGCATTACTCAATGCTGCAAGACTACAGAGAAATCGATAGGGATGAAGATGATAATTCATGTGAATGTGGGAGAAGGAAACAACAAGATAGTGAAGAAAGAGATAACCTAAGAGCAAGAATAAGGGAATTTCCACTGTTCCCAACTGAAACACTGATGTTTGATAATCCATTCGACAACAAGATGTACAGGGGGAAATGGGTATGGTGTAACCCAGAAGGAGAGTGCAGTTATATGACCTGGAGTTTTGACGACCATACAAATTACTATGGACACCTTAGAGGAGTGACCAAATATGGCAACCAAGAATGAAGGTGATAAAGTATGGAGGAGTGGTTGACAGGTCGACCAGAGGGGGGACTGAAGTGAGGGTCCCAGAAATGCCACTTCTCACCCCCATGAGCATGACAGGCCGAAGAATCAAGAATGCTCAAACCCACTCATTTTTCAGCCAATCCCCAAGTGCACCACCGACTAACACATATGCAGAGAGGTATCCCTTCAGACAGCCATTCCAACCATATCCAGTGCATATCCTTCCAGATCCAGGGAACCCCACAAGAGATTGTGGATCCGAACACTATAATGGACTGCATCAATTAAGTGCTGAGAAGCCACTCTACTGATGTCACTAATGACACCATGACGTAGCAGCGTTAGTCATGAAGCATACTCGCAGCCCTACACAGCATTACACAAACACACACTTGCATACACGAAGAACATGCTTACACAGTTCTGTAGATAAAGGATGGATGCATATACATACTGTCAAAGATTTATTATTTTTCTCATTAGCCAAATGCAGTAATGCTGAAACGCAAAACAAAAAGAAAACCAGAGCAAGCTTGCAGATTCTTATGGCAATTAACCCTATGGGACTACAGAAGTATATTTGGAGCCTGGTAGGACCACCTATGACTAATCTATAAGAAACATAGCACAGTGTGAGCATATAGAAATCACATTATAGGTCTAAGGAAAATTACAGAAGGCCTTAGCTACAGGACACCAGCCAAGGGAAGCAGGCACAGGCTGCACCAAGCGGGAAGGCCGAGCTCACAGCAAAGGACAGAGATAAAACAAGCACATTTCAAGCTCCAGATGACAAGGGGCCAGCTGCAGGAAAACAGAATAAATCCTCATAAATGCAGATCCAAAGAGCTCAATTTTGTGATCCACAACCATGTGATGCAGCTGAACTAGACAATGGGCATTCACCCGTGGTGGGAAGATGAGCCGTTCTCAGCAACCCAGATGAGAAGTGAAACAAATGTTGCAACGGGGAGCACACTCTCATAGGCAAAGGTGGTCTACTTCCAGATACAATTGAGACACATAGTCATTTCACATCACCTTAAAGAGGTGCACAGAGGGCTGAGAACCGAACTGGGTCCCAGGCCTGGAAAGACCAGATCCAACCAATCAAGAGACAGAAATCCACAGGTGGATGATAATGGGCAAGGGCCAATGCTAAGGCTACGACCCTGCAACAATGTAATAGATACTTTCTTGAGGACGGGGCAGGTCACCCACCTGACATGCGAGGGCCAGTCGAATAACCTTTATATGGGCTAGCTGTAGGTACTACTACTCCCAGAACTCTATTAGAAACAGGGATACATTTTGTGGGGAGGGCCCAAGTAATGACGACATGGCATCAACACTGGGAAACGCACCTTGGAAAATTGAGATGCACTGGAGAATCCTGATTGTCTTATATGATCCCTGTCGTTTTTTGTAATAAACCAGTTTGACTTGTCCTTGGATGAGTCCTCCGTTATTCTGGGGAGAGGGTTTTTGTGCCCTCAGGAGCAATCCCCAAGACCTCTGGCATACCTGGTACAATCACCAACAGAGGAGTGTGCGTTACTTGGAAGGTTAGCTAAACTGGCTGAATTATCACATTTTCACCGTTTCTTTTCAAAGGATATTTTGAAAACAAAAAAAGGTGTTGGTGGGGAACTATTTTAGAGAGAAGCAGCTCTTCCAATATGTAATTTAACATGGTTGTATATAGTACAACAAATACCATTTTGGCAGTCTTTTTGTGCATTTTTTAGAAGAGGAGGGGAGGGCAGGGGAAGGACAGTGGGAGGGGAGTGAGACGCATGTACCAATTCTAGATTTGCTGGGTGTGGGCTGAAAGTGCCCGATTCCGCTGTGCCTGTATATCTCCAGGTGCCTCCTTGTGGTGGCACTTGGAATATCTGTGTATCCATAAGGTAGGGCCCAGGTGTTAGGAATCAGCTTGGTTTGCCATCAGCACAGGTGTAACAAGAGATCCACGGTTTTAGAAGAGGATGGATCTATGTGTGAAAGGATTTACAGGTGTTGCGGGGGGTGGTTGTGCAAAGAGAGATCTCCACATCTCCACTTGGGTTTGATGTGATGAAGGGTGCCTAAAACAGGGAATTGGATTTTCAATTACATGACAGTTGCATGGGTACTCAGTCAAGTACCCAACTGTGGTGGCACCATAAAAGCTTCAAGTGTCAAAATGGAGTATACTTTTTTCCATCAGCTGGCTGGCTGCGCACTGAACAGATAAACCAAATCAAACTTTTACTTATGGTTCTCAAAATGCATTTGTAGTATCATTTTTTTGTAGTCTTGGATGTGTGAGCCCAAATGGTTGGTACCATTACCAATTCAATAACGGTAAAATATTTTTGTATTTGCCAATTTACATGCAACCCAGTAAAACACAGTCGAGCATGAGCCACACAAGGATAACGTTGCAATTACACCATGTAAGCTCTGTGAACATTTCTTTATTGGTTTCATCATATGCAGACCAGTAGGCATAAGTAACTGGTTGAATTGCTATATAATTTCTAATTTGTCCACAAATTAGATAGTTGGTTTACTATAATTATCAGGGAATGCATTTTGATGTTAACATGTTCAGTATTAGATAATCTGTTTGACTTATGTCCACAAATTAGGTTGTTGAATTTTTAGAAAAAACTTATATGATTGCCTTAAAGATGATAGACAATATACTCTGTATTGAGATGATTGGGACTAATATGTACTGTAAAGACCGGTGGGGGGGTCTGTACTTCCGCTCTCTATATGGTAGAGGAGAGGCACAGAGGACCCCAGCCAAGATTCTCTATTACGGTAGCGATGGACGAGCAATCAAGGCCTAGCTTCTCAGGAGGTGATGCAGGCTGGTTCTTAAGTACAGTGCATCCCCAAGCCCTCACAAAGGAATGTCCACACACTGTATTACTGAAAACACAGTCTTTATATAATTAATATTCAAGGGTTATGTACACTTATCACAACAACGCACTTTGTGCTCAGGAAAATCAATAATGGTAAATATCTACAATTCTAGAGTGGTACCACTAATATTAGACCTCATTAAAGTGCATTCATAATACTGTAAAAATGGCACGCAGATCAATAAGAAGGAAACCAGCAATAGAGAGAGGAGAGATAACAGATGGTTGAAACAATAGGCAGAAGACTGGCCCTTGCTACTGGACACAGTTCTGTGTGGAGATACCCCCACCTGGGCAACCTGTAAAATAAAGAGATATAACACAAGCCCAGTCCATAAATTGTTCAATAGTCTTATTCTCTCCTACAATGTTTTTACCCCCCCAATGTACCTGGTGGAGTCGAGTTCTTCGAGGAGGCGTCGACAGATCCTTCTTGAATGACCCCCTTTAAAGCAGGAGTCACGGATCGTCGAGAGGCGTCGAGAAGCGTCGAGGAACTCGGTGTTCGGTGTCGGGGAATCGACGGCCCTTCTTGAATGCCTTCCCTTTCAAGCGGGAGACACGGGGCGTCGAACGTCTGACAACAAACAGGGTAGAACGGCGTCGATGAGGCGGCAGGCTTCGATCCGAGCGGTGCTCGTCGGCGTCGAGACGTTGGCGTCCTGCGAGGAAGAGGCGTGCGGGGCACCTCGGCGACACTAGTTCTGGACCGCAAAGATTGTGAATGACGGTGGCCCAGCAAGGGCGTCGAGTCGCTCGAGTCTTTGGAGTCGTGAGGTGGCGGGAAACCCACTGGCGGATTCTCCTCGGCGCGTTGGTCGTCCTCGACTTTCTCCGGCAGGACAAAAGCGGTCGACGATGCGGACGAGGGAGTCCTTCGAGTCAAATGTTCTTAGGCAAGGAGCGGACGGCTCCGGTCGTCGGCGGCACGGCGTCAAGTGGTTCCCACGGCTGGGCAACACAACTTCGACGGGCCTCCAGCGGTTACACAGACCTGCGAACCCTGGTCGAGCTTTACTTCGTTCTCCTCGGCAGTCCCCTTCTCCGGTCGGCAGCCTTTCGATGGTCTGGCGTCCAGGAAGCTTCGGCGAAAGTTCAGCGGTGCTCGATGGTCCCTCGGAGCACGGGAAGAGGTCCTCTCTCGGGGCAGCCTTCGACGATTTCGGCAGCCTTCGGATCGGTCGAAGCAAATGCCACAGCAAGTCTTCTTCTTCCAGCTGGACGTCGAGGATCAGCAGTTCCAGTTACTCTTGAGTGGAGACTCAGCTTCTGAACGCTTCTGAACAATTTCCAGTGGTGAGAGGTCCCCAGATATACTATTCTGTCTCTCATCCACACTGCTGGCACACACACAGCAGCCAATCACACAGAAGGGCATTCATGCAGTCAGTCAGCCAGTCAGGCACACAGTGCATTCAGGCCACACTCCTCCCTTTCAGACACTCACAACAAGGAATGTGGATTGGGGCAAGTACCCAGCCATTCAACACTACACACTGCATTCAGGCCAGTTTCGGGCAGGGCTGTCTCAGTCTTTGTCTCACATGCCAGAAACCAGACAACCACAACAAGGAGTGTATATTGGTCACCCACTCCATTCACCCAGGTCCCACCCACAGGCGGTACCCACAACATACAGTCAATGGGAAGGCTCCAGTCAGTCTAGCTGGGCCTTCACAACAACACCATATATGGACCTTCCACCCAACAGCCAGTCAGGGGGAAGGGACAGAGTCAGGGCTTCCCAGGACTTTGGGAAAAACAAGACAACAGGCAATAGAAAGCAAGAGGCCACAGGGGCCATCTTGTTTTCTATCAGGAATCAACTGATCCCAATGGCAGGGCCTGGGTATCCCAAAATGGAGGACACCCAGAGCACCTGTCAAATTCAGCATGGAGCTGCCACCAGCCCATACCCTGCTCTGTGGGCCACCCACAGGTGCCCAAAAAACATACACTAGGGGCACAGGGTTGTACCCCTACCCATGGGTGCCATAAGGGTATCCCATGGGTCTGTTCACCAAACCAAAAGAGAGAGCTGCACTGCCAGGAGTCCCACATGGACACCTGGGCAGAAAACACGACAGAACACACGATAAAAAGCAGTAAAGGACAAAGATTCAGAGGCCCTGTCCCTCTGATGCATTTCCAGCATCACAGTCGCCCCCCCCCCCAGACTGAGGTGGAGGGTGCCTAATCTCCCACGGGATAGACACCCTCATCCAGACGGTCAACATACCTTCTGGAAAGGCCATCTGCATTATCGTGACTCTTCCCTGGTCTGTGCTCTATGGTGAAGTCTAGCCCTTGTAGGCTAATCGACCACCTGAGCAATTTCGGATTCTCACCCTTCATCTGCATAAGCCACTTCAGGGGCTTATGATCTGTTTGGACCTTGAAGGTGGACCCCGTAAGGTAGGGCCTAAAACGCCTAAGGCTCCAAACTATACTAAAACATTCCTTTTCAACAGTAGCCCACCTAAGTTCTCTACCCTTGAGTTGTCTACTGATGAATATGATAGGATGTTCTCTCCCTTTGTCATCTAACTGGGACAAGACAGCTCCAATTCCGGTATCGCAGGCATCCGTCTGGACGATAAAGGGTCGGCTGTAGTCAGGCGCACACAATACAGGTGCCCTACACAGACCTTCTTTCAAGCCATCAAAGGCCCTCTGACAGTCTTCGATCCAATTAACCTTCCTAGGCTGTTTGGGCGAAGTTAGCGCTGTCAGGGGTGCAGCTATGGTTCCATAGTCTGCCATGAAATTGCGATAGTACCCAGTGAGGCCCAAAAAGGCTCTCACCTGGGTTTGAGTAGTGGGAGTCTCCCAGTTCTGTACGTCCTGTACCTTACGGGAAAGAGGCTGGATTTGACCCCCTCCTACCTCATGACCAAGATAGGTAACTTTCCCCTGCGCTATCTGGCACTTGGTGGCCTTGATAGTGAGGTTAGCCCTTTTCAAGGCCTGCAACACCTTATCCAGATGTGTCAAATGCTCTTCCCAGGTGGAACTGTAGACGGCAATGTCGTCTAAGTAAGCCACACAAAAGGCTTCCAGCCCACTGTGCGCATGGTTGACCAATCTCTGGAAGGTGGCAGGGGCATTCTTCAACCCAAAAGGCATGACCCTAAACTGGTAGAGTCCCTCAGGGGTGGAGAATGCCGTCTTTTCCTTGGCATGGTCCGTCAGAGCTATTTGCCAATAGCCTGAGGTGAGGTCAAAGGTGCTCACAAATTTGGCAGCACCTATGGTGTCCACGAGCTCATCAGCCCTGGGCAATGGGTGCGCGTCAGTTTTGGTGACGGCATTGACTCCTCGGTAGTCCACACAGAACCTCCAATCCTTGGTACCTGCCTGGGAACTTGCCTTGGGGACAAGGACCACTGGACTGGACCAGGGACTGGTTGAGGGTTCAATAACACCCAGATCCAACATCTTGGCGACCTCAGCCTGGATGTGGTTCTTGACGGTATCTGACATACGGTAGCACCTGCTTTTGACAGGCACACTGTCACCAGTGTCAATTTCGTGCTTACACCACGGTGTAAGGCCTGGTGTCAGTGAAAACAGAGAGGCATACTGCTGGAGCAAAGCCCTGCAGGCCCTCTGCTGCTCTGTTGTCAAATCTGGAGAGAGACGTACTCCCTCCACTGAGCCATCCTGAGGGTTGCTATGCAGCAAATCAGGAAGGGGCTTACTCTCATCCTCTTCTTGCCCTGAAGCTAGCAAGAGACATGAGACCTCTGCTCGCCTGTGGAAAGGCTTGAGCCTGTTGACATGGAATACCTGAGGGGCTACCCCAGAGGCACCCATGTCAACCAGATAATTGACTTCGCCCATCTTGGAGATTATCCTGAAGGGTCCAGTCCATTTGTCGGCCAAAGCCCTAGGCTTTGTAGGCTCCATCACAAGGATTTCCTGTCCCGGAGTCCAATCCACTTGCGAAGCTTTAAGGTCATGCCAGTACTTATTCAACTCCTGGCTGGCCTTGAGATTTGCTGTTGCCTGACCCATCATTTGTGTCATCCTCCGCCTGAGGCCTAACACATAGTCCCCCACTTGCTTGGCGGGACCTGGAGGAGTGGCTTCCCAGCCTTCTCGGATCAAGGCGAGTGGCCCCCTCACGGGATGTCCAAAGAGTAACTCAAAGGGGCTGAAACCAACACCCTCTTGAGGTACCTCTCTGTAAGCAAACAGCAGGCATGGCAGGAGGAGATCCCATTTCCTCCTTAGGGGCTCTTCCAAAGCACCTAGCATGCCCTTGAGAGTTTTGTTAAATCTCTCAACCAGACCATTGGTCTGGGGGTGGTAAGAGGTGGAGAACTTGTAGGTTACCCCGCACTCTTTCCACATGGTCTTCATGTAACTGGACATGAAGTTGGATCCTCTGTCAGAGACAACCTCCTTGGGGAATCCAACACGGGTAAAAATGCCCAGGAGAGCCCTGGCAACCACCTTGGCAGTAATAGTCCGAAGGGGTATAGCCTCAGGGTACCTGGTGGCATGATCAACCAAGACCAGGATGAACCGATGTCCACCGGAAGTGGGAGGGTCCAGGGGACCGACAATGTCGATGCCCACCCTCTCGAACGGTGTGCCAACCACTGGCAATGGCTGCAGTGGGGCAATGACCCTGCCTCCAGTCTTGCCAGATAACTGACAAGTTGGGCAGGTCCTGCAGTGGGACTCCACTTCTACTCCCATCCGGGGCCAGTAGAAGTGGGCAGAGAGCCTCTGCTTAGTCTTCTTGGTACCAAGATGACCAGCCAAGGGCACCTCATGCGCCAACTGCAGTAGGAAGGGCCTGTAAACCTGGGGTACCACCAACCTCTTGAGGGCACCAGGTTCAGGCTTAGTGGGCTCACTAACAAGGAGCTCACCCTCCCAATAAATCTTGAATGTCCTAGGCACTTCACCTTGTGCCTGGGACAGGGCCTGTTTCCTCAGACCCTCGAGAGAGTGGCACTCTCTCTGTCCTTTACAGAAGTCTGCCCGGGAGGGTCCCCCTTCAGCTAACAAGCATTGAAGGTCGGGATGATCCTCCGGGTTGAGAACCTCTCCCACAGGAGAGTTTTCTGTCTCTTCTCCCTCAGGAGTTGAGATTGGGTTTTTCACTGGACCCAGCCCGTCCGGAGCATGGATCCCAATGGGTGCTGTCGGAACAGCAGGAAGAGAAGGTGTTCCCCCCACAGAGGTGGCCTTCTTGGTCTTCCTTCGTCTTGCCTTAGGCCTCGCCTTTGGCTCGGGTACCTGACTCACAGCCAGACCCGATGTCACCTGTGACCTAGTGACCGCAGCCGCAGTCATGGGGAGACCATCCGAGATCAACCCCAACTCTACTAGATCATTTCCTAATAGAATGTTAGCAGGGACATTGTCCTGAACCAGGACAGGAAGCTTTGCTGTCTTGTCTCCAATCATGAGTGTGACTAAGGCTACAGGCGATAATTTGGGAGGCCCACCAGCTAACCTGGTGGTTCTCAGAGGAGCACTGACATAGTCCTCTGGCCTGAGCAGGGTCCTGTCCACCACTGTCATGCTTGCCCCAGTGTCTCTCAAACCAGTAGAAGGCTGGCCATTCAAGAGGACACTTCTCAAAAACCTACGGGTGTTCTGCGGGATAGTCGCCAGTACTTCTGCGTACTGGTCCCAGGCCCCAAGGGACACTAAGGAAATCTCTACAGGAGCACCAAAGGTGATTCCTGTAGAGGAGGGGAGGACAGTGGCCTCCACCTCAGACATGGGGTAAGGGTAGCTCAGGCTGACAGCCTGTACTCCAAGTGCCTTACCTTTACACTTGGAGTCACCCCTTCTGTGGTCCAGAGCCCCACAATCCCAACAAGTGCTAGGAGTGCGAGGTACGGTACTGGAACCACTGGGAGCCTGCTTTGCAGCAGGTGGACCACTACTCTTATTCCCACCCACAGATGACTTATCCCCACTAGGTTTTTGGGTCTTAGGAGAGGAAGGTTTTGGTTTACCCGACTGTGATTGCTTTTGGGACTCCTCAGCTTTCTGAGAGGTCCCCTTTCCTTTGTCCTTGTCCTTCCCACTGGAGTCCTTAGGGGACACCCGGTGGGAGACCCACTTGTCAGCCAACCTAGCCAGCTTAAAGGGGTCCAAAATGTTCTGGTCAGCAACATACTGACACAGCTCTGGTGAACAGGCTTCAGAAAAATGCTCAAAAAACAACAGGTGGGATAATTCAGCAAAAGTTTTCACCTTGTACCCGTCAATCCACCCCATCATGTTCATGTGCGCAGCACTCACCCAGTCAACCCAAGACATATTCTCTCGTTTCTTAAAATCCCTGAACCTTTTAAGGTATTGGGTAGGTGTCTTGCCAAACTTGGCAATTAAAGCAGACTTCATACACTCATACTGACCCCTTTCTTCCACACTCAGCTTCAGAATACAGTCATATCCAGTTTGAGGCACTCTGCTTAACAAACACTTAGCCCAATCTCTTTTATCCACATCATGAATTGCACAAGCCATTTCAAACGCTTCAATCCATTGGAGGATATCTGAACCCTCCAAAAACACACCAACCAAATCTTTCATAAACTTGGTGGCTGGGGACCTGCCACTCTCAATTGGTTTAGCTGAAGTCTCCACTCGAGCTTTCTCTAACTGGATTCTCTGACATTCAGTGTCCTTTTCTTTGAGCGCAAGATTCCTATTCTTGAGTTCCACTTGCTGTGCCAGCTCCTCTTTCTTAAGCTCAGCTTCTATTTCCAACTTGCGATATTCAAAGGCTAACTTCATCCTTAATAACTCAAGTTCCATGGAATTGCTGGGGTTCGGAACAGAGGCAGCAGGAATGGCGGCATTCCCAGAAACAGATTCAGCGACAACCCCAGGGGCAGAGTCCTCACTGGTTGCATCCCCCCCTTCATCGAGAGTTTCACCATCGGTCTGGTAGTCCACCAGGGCAGCTATCAGCTCAGCCCTAGACTTATCCACAAAGTCTAACTCCCTGGCTTCACAAGCACTCTGGAGAGCCTCTAAGCTCATCCTAGTCAATTTACCATTCGCAATGGACTCCATTGCTTGTAATGCAGTTATTTGGAACACACCCAAACCTTAATCTAATAAAGTGCGGATATTTTGTAAGTGGCACGGTTATACACTGAGTCTTAAAACCATAAGCATCCCACCGCTGCCACCAGCTTGTCAAGACCGGTGGGGGGGTCTGTACTTCCGCTCTCTATATGGTAGAGGAGAGGCACAGAGGACCCCAGCCAAGATTCTCTATTACGGTAGCGATGGACGAGCAATCAAGGCCTAGCTTCTCAGGAGGTGATGCAGGCTGGTTCTTAAG
Organism: Ambystoma mexicanum; assembly: GCF_040938575.1. Taxonomy (NCBI): domain Eukaryota; kingdom Metazoa; phylum Chordata; class Amphibia; order Caudata; family Ambystomatidae; genus Ambystoma; species Ambystoma mexicanum. Next base: position 865,326,974 of record NC_090922.1, read on the forward strand.
TACAGTGTATCCCCAAGCCCTCACAAAGGAATGTCCACACACTGTATTACTGAAAACACAGTCTTTATATAATTAATATTCAAGGGTTATGTACACTTATCACAACAACGCACTTTGTGCTCAGGAAAATCAATAATGGTAAATATCTACAATTCTAGAGTGGTACCACTAATATTAGACCTCATTAAAGTGCATTCATAATACTGTAAAAATGGCACGCAGATCAATAAGAAGGAAACCAGCAATAGAGAGAGGAGAGATAACAGATGGTTGAAACAATAGGCAGAAGACTGGCCCTTGCTACTGGACACAGTTCTGTGTGGAGATCCCCCAACCTGGGCAACCTGTAAAATAAAGAGATATAACACAAGCCCAGTCCATATATTGTTCAATAGTCTTATTCTCTCCTACAATGTTTTTACCCCCCCAATGTACCTGGTGGAGTCGAGTTCTTCGAGGAGGCGTCGACAGATCCTTCTTGAATGACCCCCTTTAAAGCAGGAGTCACGGATCGTCGAGAGGCGTCGAGAAGCGTCGAGGAACTCGGTGTTCGGTGTCGGGGAATCGACGGCCCTTCTTGAATGCCTTCCCTTTCAAGCGGGAGACACGGGGCGTCGAACGTCTGACAACAAACAGGGTAGAACGGCGTCGATGAGGCGGCAGGCTTCGATCCGAGCGGTGCTCGTCGGCGTCGAGACGTTGGCGTCCTGCGAGGAAGAGGCGTGCGGGGCACCTCAGCGACACTAGTTCTGGACCGCAAAGATTGTGAATGACGGTGGCCCAGCAAGGACGTCGAGTCGCTCGAGTCTTTGGAGTCGTGAGGTGGCGGGAAACCCACCGGCGGATTCTCCTCGGCGCGTTGGTCGTCCTCGACTTTCTCCGGCAGGACAAAAGCGGTCGATGATGCGGACGAGGGAGTCCTTCGAGTCAAATGTTCTTAGGCAAGGAGCGGACGGCTCCGGTCGTCGGCGGCACGGCGTCAAGTGGTTCCCACGGCTGGGCAACACAACTTCGACGGGCCTCCAGCGGTTACACAGACCTGCGAACCCTGGTCGACGGCAATGGACTTCGACAGCGTCGAGGTCCGGGTGCTTTACTTCGTTCTCCTCGGCAGTCCCCTTCTCCGGTCGGCAGCCTTTCGATGGTCTGGCGTCCAGGGAGCTTCGGCGAAAGTTCAGCGGTGCTCGATGGTCCCTCGGAGCACGGGAAGAGGGCGCCTAGCCAGGTCCTCTCTCGGGTCAGCCTTCGACGATTTCGGCAGCCTTCGGATCGGTCGAAGCAAATGCCACAGCAAGTCTTCTTCTTCCAGCTGGACGTCGAGGATCAGCAGTTCCAGTTACTCTTGAGTGGAGACTCAGCTTCTGAACGCTTCTGAACAATTTCCAGTGGTGAGAGGTCCCCAGATATACTATTCTGTCTCTCATCCACACTGCTGGCACACACACAGCAGCCAATCACACAGAAGGGCATTCATGCAGTCAGTCAGCCAATCAGGCACACAGTGCATTCAGGCCACACTCCTCCCTTTCAGACACTCACAACAAGGAATGTGGATTGGGGCAAGTACCCAGCCATTCAACACTACACACTGCATTCAGGCCAGTTTCGGGCAGGGCTGTCTCAGTCTTTGTCTCACATGCCAGAAACCAGACAACCACAACAAGGAGTGTATATTGGTCACCCACTCCATTCACCCAGGTCCCACCCACAGGCGGTACCCACAACATACAGTCAATGGGAAGGCTCCAGTCAGTCTAGCTGGGCCTTCACAACAACACCATTCCCAGGACTTTGGGAAAAACAAGACAACAGGCAATAGAAAGCAAGAGGCCACAGGGGCCATCTTGTTTTCTATCAGGAATCAACTGATCCCAATGGCAGGGCCTGGGTATCCCAAAATGGAGGACACCCAGAGCACCTGTCAAATTCAGCATGGAGCTGCCACCAGCCCATACCCTGCTTTGTGGGCCACCCACAGGTGCCCAAAAAACATACACTAGGGGCACAGGGTTGTACCCCTACCCATGGGTGCCATAAGGGTATCCCATGGGTCTGTTCACCAAACCAAAAGAGAGTGCTGCACTGCCAGGAGTCCCACATGGACTCCTGGGCAGAAAACACGACAGAACACACGATAAAAAGCAGTAAAGGACAAGGATTCAGAGGCCCTGTCCCTCTGATGCATTTCCAGCATCACATGTACTAATATGTACTTGTTTGAATGTTATGTTTTCCAGATTTCTTGAAAACAATTATGAAAAATTGCCCCTGAAGAAGCAAATTGTTTCACAAAATGCGTTGGGCTTCTAATAATAAATCATTTGATTTGAATTTATGAATTTTTGTCAATGTGTATTGATATATATAGATATATATATATATATATATATATATATATATATATATATATATATTATATATTATATATATATATGTGTGATTTAACAATCATCCATTTTGGTAAATTTTATTTTAAAAAACACCACCAAATTATCAATTTAATACAAAACTAATAACAGGACTCGTTTTCGAGCCACCTATAGAGTGCAGATGACGGGAGTTCCCACATTTGGGAACTTGATCTATTTTGTTTTAACTAGTATATAACCCTATCACAGCATAGAGGCTACACAAACTGGCACCAGCCTCTGATAATGTTATAGTTTCTGCACACTGGTGCAGTGCCATTTTTGGGTAGTTTGGCATTGCAATTACTGCAGGAAATTATTTGGGTGCGGAAGCCATGAAGACGCAGACAACCATTTTATTTGGTAAAACTGCATTATGGTTGAGGCAATGGAATTGTAAGATTACTGTACCCGCAAGCAACTTTCGACTGTGTGGGGATGGTTGAAGCAACATATCCCTGTTTTTAAAACTATATATCTTTGAATATTTCATTTTGGAATGCTTCTACAATACTGTCACATTTCTCTTCACGTTGGGTACCGCTCATTAGGGTTCTTGTGCTTAACGGTTAGGACACATACATGCACAACATTAGGTGAGTAACATGATCCTACTAAACGTGTACTTTCCCAGTTCTGGAGTTGAGCACTGTGTCAATGGGTGTGAGTATGACTGGTTCTTATTCTAAATGTATTGCCCTTCATTGAAAGGTTCTTTTCTCTGTGTACAAGATATGTCTGTTGTGTTGTTGTTGCTGATTTTACCGCGTGTCCACCAACTGATGAAGAAGAGTACGGCACTTGGCAAGTGTATGCATCTGGCCATCTCAGCATAGCATATTCAGTGAGCTCAATAACTCATTTTACTTACAAAAAGAATGACTGTGCATTTACTAAAAAAGTTATCATTTGGAAATTCAGGAATAATATTAAAGTTGCAGCTTAACCTTCACAGCGAAAGATTATTGAGTTGGTGTGCAATCGGTTGGCTTTGTCAATATTGGACACAGGTGCAGAACAGATTCAGAAGCAATTTACTTCAAGGCCTTTCTAAACAGAACCCCTTTTGCATCATTTCTAAATTTCAAATGCTTTCGGCTTTGACCCTGGCTTCTTTTGCTATAATTACTCCAGAAGGGAAACGCTCTATTGGACCTCATGCTCCCTCTATTTCTCATCAAATGTACAGTGGGTGAAATAATGTATTCTGAATATTGAGAAGGGAATGGGGAGTGCCGAATTTGTAAAGAAAATAAGTGCCAGGGCTCAAATATTTTCGAACACACCCATGACACATGGGTTAAAGCTGCAACTCCTACGGCAGATGTGTGATTTACAAATATGATATGATATGGCATTTACAACGTACCTATACACAAGTGTTTCAAGGCGCGACGAGGCAGGGAGGGGGGACAAAAGGAAGACAGACAATGATCTTACTAGTGGTTATGTGTCATTCAGATCGCACAAGTGCATGGGAAAAGGGGAAGGAAAGTGCGAGGGGTAAGGGAGAGGGGAAAGTGCAGTACATGGGGTAGTAGAATAATAAGATAAATAAATAAAGGGCCAGCTAGTGGCAAGTGCAAGGTAAGTGCAGACAAGTGCTGGGAGGGGGGCTGTAGAGATACAGGGACAGTCTCGCGGTGCAAGGGGTGCCAGGGGCAAGTGGCTGGGCCAGGGACCGAGATCAGTGAGAGTGGCCCAGTGCAGATTCAGTGCAGTTTCAATCAGGAATTTAGCAGGGGAGAGGGGGAGAGAAAGCAGAAGCAAAGATGAAGGTTTTGAGGAGAGATGGTTCTCCTCAAGTTTCAGGGAGGCAGGAAGGCTGTTCCAGAGGGAGACACCTGCCGCGGAGAGAGATCTATCCCCAACTCGTTGCTTGGAGAAGCGGCTGACCCTGAGGGAGTTGGAGGCGGATGAGCGAAGAGCTCGAGGAGGTAGATATTTAGGAAGAGAGAGTTGAAGGTATTTCGGTCCCAGATGGCCTTGTGGACAATGCAGAGGGTTTTGAACTTAATCCTCGCAGCCACTGGGAGCCAGTGAAGAGATTTCAGTCCTGGAGAGATACGGTCCCTGGGCTTGAGGCCAAGGACACGTCTCGCAGTCCTGTTCTGGATGAGTTGCAGAGGGCGGAGAGTAGAGGCAGGCAGATTTAGATACCAATCAACAGACACATAAAATAACCTACTTGTTGTGTATTGACATGAGACAAATGTTTAAGTGTGTCTTTAAACACAATCATCCTTTACATGTTGCTCTGATTCTATAGGTGTTTATTATGTGACTGGCAGTTACAATAATACATTTGCTAAAACGCTCCATCATAATCAATTGTCTGAGACAATAAGTGTTGGGACTCAGAAATAAGTGCCAGGGCTAAGCCCTGACAAACACCCCCACAAATTAAGGACTGGGAGTGGGCAAAATGCACCTTAACTGATTTAACAACATAGTGTGCTGCGAGGGTAGCTCAGGGGCAACACATTTGTCATGGACACAAGACAACGCAAATCAACGCAGGTTCAAATCCCGGCCCATACTTAGAGACTGATCTACAGTTTTAAGCGTGTTATAAAAGATTGAATAATCAATTGCGTTACTGAAGAAAACTCATTCTGGGGCCCTCATTATAATTGAGGTGACAACAGTAAAAGAAAGTGGCATTTCAAATATCTCCTTTTTTCTGGCCACTTATTTATAGTTCACAAAGTATTTACCACGAGTGGTATTTTAGAGTATACCACATGTTAACGAGTTGGAAATCTGCAAAGACTGTTGCACATCTTTGCTCCATGCAGAGGGAGGTGATAAAAATCTTAAGATGAACCAAACGTATTACACATTTTTTCATGCTTGAGTGAAGGGATCGCTTAATGCAGAAACATGTGCGGGTGAGCCCTAAAGAGAGCGAGAATGTGCCTTATCCGGATGCCCACATCCTCACCCCCTTTGCTGTTTAAAACAGAAAAGGTTCATTAGAGACACTTCGGGGCAATATTTTACATGATGCGGTAGCGGTTTCATCTGCTGCTGTGCCACATCCGTTCCCACCCTGTAAACAGAGATGGAAGTCCATTCATCAAACAATCACACAACATGTCCTGCAGATTTTCTGAACCACTATTCTCAGTATTGCGGAAAATGGGCAGGTGTTCCTGCCATTAGGGTAGTACATTCTGAACTGTGGGGAGACCCTCAGCATTCTGCAAGGTAATCACAGTATCACTTGTGGAAATCTGAGGAGAACATGCTCCTACCTCGTATTGAGGTCCAGGTAGTAGGTCCGCTGCCGCTTAAATTGACTTTGGAAAATTATTTTATTTTGAACTATATACATGCCCCAGATGGCTTTGATCATACAATCCATGATTTAGGAGTCACGTGGTATGAGAATCAACCAATGAGGAGCCTTGGTCATGTGGCAGATCCCATTCTGGCATATTGACACTGCGGCCATTGACGCCGCCTGATTAGGATGTCTATTGGTGGAGCCCTGTAGGGCACTGCTGGCAAGGCAAGGGGCACTGCACGTGTCTGGTAGAGGGAGGCAGATTTCTATGGATCTTCTTATTTGAAAGGCATATTAAGTTAATAAAGGACATGGTCAAGGGTCCTCCCCAGTTTCCTCGCTCTGGGCCAGGCTGCAGTTGGTTACATGTCTTTATATCGATATATTGTATATTGAATGCACATATCTCGAATATTTTATATTGAAAACTTGTATAGTGAGTGCACTTTTTTCTGTTCTTTCTTTTGGGGGGGCCCCCCCAAATCCATATTTCCAACCCCTAAAAACCCACCCGACCGTTTCCTAAAATGTTTTAACCCTCTACCGCACCCCTAAATGCATTGACTATAAAGGTTTTCAATATAAAGGATTCGATATATGGGCATTCAATATAGAAAATTCGATATAAACACTACGGGATCGAATAAAATGTACTAAATATGCTGCACCAGTCTAAATAAAGTAATATAGGTTATTTTCGTTCCATAGTTGTGTTTTTTCCTTAATCACTAGTCATTGTTTTTCCATTGCTCTCTGAAATTTGAAAAAATACGTTTATAGTTGTTGCCCTCGAGTTTCAATAACCATGCTTTCATTGTTGGCTTTAATTGCATAATATTTATGAAAATCATCAATATCAGTTAAAATTAATTCAAATTAATCAAAAAACAAATTCATTGTTTTGTGGCAGCCCTAATTGTATAATTCTCTTGTTGCTGCCGTTAATGCATAACAAGACCTCCTAAATGTTTCCCTGTATAGCAGGGAGGCAGGTCATCCTTCTCCTCTGGTGCCCAGACTCGCCATCTTGAAGTGTCTATGCGTGTCCTCAGCACACATCTGGAAACAGGAAGATGGGGTGCAACACGGCCAAATAAAGGATGCTGTTAATAAACCTAGTCAAATTATGTGGTCAATAAAGTCAGGCAAAAGGATGCTGTCATGTCTTTAGGGCCACTTGTAGGGAAAGGAAATGACACTCAGCCATCTATCAGGAGAGGGCACAAAATGGCCCCTAGCGCAAACGTGGCCCAGTTGCCATAGAACGAGGGGGTAAAATGTCACTTTGCACAGGGCAGCAAAAATCTTTGGAACATTAAAGATAAGAAAGCAGGATCTTAAGTGGGTGCCCATGGGTGCTTTTTAGTGCACAAGACATACCACCTTACCTTGAACTGCAAAAAAGAAAGATCTGGAATATCTCCTCTGGAAAATATAGCTTGCTCCTCCCTTGCCTCATCCTTTTAGGTAATGGAGATGCTAGGCCATCATAGGCCATAACATCAAACACTGTCAAAGTATGAGAATTTCTTTATTCAACACTGGCATAGGTTTTCATCATATCGGCTAAACGTGATTTCAGTCACCCTGCTATGCCACGGGTTAGTTGGAAAAGGGTACCACAATTAAAATACGTCTGAAGCAGATGAATAACCTCACATTACTTGATTTTATTAAGAGATTGGAGGTTAGGAATTGAAATATGGTAGTTGGCTCAATCTGCCTGACGGCCTTAGGTTTTTTTGCACAAACGTATGCGGCACGCTGGCTTAGAGCAAAAGGAACTCTCCTACAAGGAAATGACACACTGTATTCTAGAACAGTAGGACGTAAAGGTGTGTCGATTATCTCTTACCATGCACTTTAAAGTGGCAAAGGACCGGGGGATATGGGAGGAATTTAACTACTAGCAATCCATTACAAATATCTTACTTGAAACTGTTGCGAAGCTTGACAGGTCATAGGCAAGCATGGGGCAGGCGTTCATCGAGGTGTGATCAGAGCCCCCAGGTCTTCCTTAGCAGGGCGAAGCAACAGAACATAGTGTAGATACTGTAGCCTCCAAGAATGTTAACTGTTTAATTCCGGATCAGAAATTGGCTATGATAGAACTATTCAGAGGAATGACTTCGGAGCCAATTCCCCTAGATCTCTTATGATCCAGTGTCAAAATCTGTCATTCCTTCTGACTGGAAACCGATTTTCCCCATCAGAAAAAAGGTTCTGATGTCCCCTAAGATGGTTACTACCCGTTACTTTGCCCCCTGCTAGCTCCTGATTTGCTCCGCCATCGCTCTGAGACACGCCCCTGGCCTTGGAGTAACAATACTCTCCGGCTTAGCTGTATTGACCTTCAGCTGGACTCTGGCCAATGGTTTGAAGCAGCAGTCACTATTAACCGTGGGGTCTTCATATTCCGCTCTGTATCCCGTCGACATCTGCTGATCATTGTGTATGTGCACTGAGAAGATTGGCCCACGCTGATGCTATATATGCCTTTACCTCGCATGTTTCCCCCTAAGAAAGGCTGGCATAATCTTTAAAACACTGCCTATGATCAGCGGTCAGATGTCAAAATGGAATTCGTCTACAATTTGTAGCAAGTGCTGTGGTTAGCCGCGACAATCTGTATGCTCTCAATGCGTTCTCCCTGGCCCAGAGGAGACTAAGCCCTCTGCTAGACCCTCATGGTTTTAATGTTCCACCAAATAATACCAGCATGTTTAACAGATGTTGAGCTATAATCCAACAATGCTTTTCACAATTCTGAATAAAATACAGTTGTGGGGGTGGAAGCCGGCTAGAATGACTTCTTAGACACTGCTATTGCACAATGAAAAATGAAATGAGGGATTGCAACCTAAAGCTTTTGCAATGATGCACTTCTTCAGAATTGCAGACATATATATGTGCCAGTAAATTGTAGGGTAAAGCAATACGATCTATATCCCCGTCATCTACCCCAGGCTAATGTTGCCATTTGCACTTTTTTAATAACTTCTTGGCACATGCAATCAACGTTCATTTCCTCTTGCCATCTTTCACTATCGTGTCCGAGTGACTAATCTCTCCCATGCACGCGCGACCGGAAGTGGGCCGCGCGTGGGCTGCGGTGGGGAACGCAGGCGCGCTGCGGAATCAAAGGCTGCTTTATTGGATTTTGCTTGGAAGTCACTTAAGCCGCTATCCGTCTTCATCAAAATTCTCTGGGACAAGATGCACACTGCGGCACCGCACATCAATCGTGCCGTCAAGTGGAGAATGCACTGCTTTCCTCATACTGCTTCCCCGTGTCCTTATTACGGACGTGTGCCATGATTTGTGCGACCATTCACCAGAATATAACACGTTCCACTGTTTTTAATTTCATTAGGTGTTTGGTAAAATGCTCTATGCGCCTAGCTTTGTGGGAATGCCACGGGAAACGCTAGGCCAAACGTTAGGCCTCGTGTTTATTTTCCACGTGGATTAACCTTTGGGTCAAAGCGTTAGTTCATCTGACGTATCTCGCGTGCAGACTCGAGCTGTCACGCTGCTTACCTGTCCCCTGTGTTTTCGTGGATCGGAGTCCGGAAGTCGAGATGGCTTTTCTCTCTTTGGGAGCACTGACCCCACTGACTCGCATTGGGGGCAGAGACCTGTTCTGAAGGGTGGCAGCCTGGCAGGGCCACGAGCCTCTTGGTTCTTACCACGCCTCGAGAGGATAACTCAGGGGCAAGGTGCTCACCTTGAAAGCCAGATGACACAGAGCAACACAGGTTCGTTCCCGGGTCCGCGCTTAGAAACCTCTGGATATTAAGCACGTTATAAATAACATATCTGTCCTGGGCACTGGGAACGCATTCCCCATAGCTTGAGAACTCACTGCGAACTTTCTGCATTGAACTTCTACAGGGGGCTGTTTGATGGTGCCACCTGCATGTGGCAGAAAGGGGTGGGGGTAGAGTTTTAAATCATTCGTGTATGTTTAAGTATGTTAGCCATTTGGAACCTTGTGAATTTGCCTGTAAACCTATCTTATACTGTGCGTACCTGTATATACCTGTGCTGGTTGCTGGACTGGTGACTTTGGTGTTGCCAAACTCTGGATGTATATATTTGTTTGTGCTGATTTTGTTTGACTATGTATGTGTTTGATAAATAGTGTATTTTGTGCTTGCATGTGTGAACCTCTATTGCTTAGTACGCTTTGTAATTGTATGGGCTCCACAAAGGGCCTGTCTCCCTCGGGTCTGAGCCTGACTGCTCAGTCCCTCTACCTTAGAACGTTGGGTCAGGAATTAAGTGGAGTCTTATTTCACTTTTGTGCTAGCTTCTCGGGGCCCTTACCAAAGTAAATTCTGAGGAACCCCTTTAACAAGATTTAAGGTATAACACCTCTTTTCCACACTCTAGGAACTGTACACTGTAAATACTTTGCTAATGTGTTGACACGTAACACGGTTACCAAAATGTGAGCGCGTGTATGTTTGGGTTGTCTTGCTTCCTTTTACAGTGTGTTTCAGTGTATTGAACCTATTGATAAGCAGTGTTTTGTGCTTGCCAGTGTGGACCTCTGTTACTTACCAGTCTTCCCAGTTGTTGGTTATGCTTCTTACTGGGCCTATCTCCACCTGAGCCTAAGCTGTGTTGCTTGGTCATACTATCATTGAGGGTTTGGTTGGACATGGGTGTGGACCCTGTTGGAACACTGAGTTGATTTATCAGGGCCCCTCACTGCAGAAAGTCCAGAAGAACCCTCTGTTATGGAGATTTTCCATAAACCCTGTGTTCAGGGTCTTAAGGTACGTTTTCATTACTAAGGTACCAAAAACTCCCTGGTCAACACCAGGCTCTCTGTATGGTGGTGTGGCAGAGCCGCCCAGGCTTAACTCTCAGAGGGTGAGCAGGGCGGTTAACAGGGGCAGTACACACTTTTTACAAATCCCAAATAAGAAAATGTTCATACATTATATTTTTATAAGAATATAATCTTCTTATAGGAAATGGCAAGCGATAAAACACCACACTAGCACTCTGATAAGTATTATGTGTCAAGGGTTTCAAAGAATTCAAGTAAAAGTGTTTCCTATAAGACAAAATGCAGTTGCAGCAAAATAAAATTGTTTTGCTATCTAAGAATGTAAATCATTTTTAAAGAGGCCAAGGGCAACCAGTTGTGCAGATTTGGGCAGGCCATTGTGTAAAATATTTAATGTTTGCAAAAATGTCCAAAGGTTTAGTTTCTGGAGTTTCATGTAGTTCAAGTCACAGAAGGCCCTTGGTGAATAATAGGGGACTCTGAAGATGGATAAAGAACTTGCTAGAAGCAACATAAAGTGAGAAGAGCAAACTCCAGAGGCTTACAAGCGGTTCTGCAGCAGGCAGTTTTGAGGTTTCCTGGTCACTGTGCATATTTCTTTGTGACCATCCAAGTCTCCAGTAATGACACAATGGTTCAGGAGGGACATCAAGACCTTTGGAAGAATGACTGTTGAAGATGTAGTGTTTTTAGAGACGAAGGTCTAAGCCAAAGAAAATGAAAGGCAAAGCAACTGAGGACAATAGTGGTCGACAAGGCAGGTTTCCTCTGTCATTTTCAGGCTCATGATTCAGCTCCAGATGCTAGGGTTGGCCTGAGAAGATCCTTGGGCAAGACTATTATTAAACGATTCTCTCATGGGGGCAAACCGGAGCGGCAACAGCCACAGAAGGAGGATTGGGAGGTGAGTACAGTGGTTAATTTGTGCAGCACAGGCCCCTGGAGCTTCTGAGAAGGGATAGATGGAACCAGGGCACTTACTTGAAGTCCTGGGAGGAAGAAACTCTGATAGGTTTTTCATGGAATGTCTTCAGGATCCCGGTAGTGAAGGGCACTTACCTCTGGATCCAGCAATGCAGGAGCAGTCAGGAGCTTCAGCGAGACAGGGCCTTAGAGTAGGAGCTGTGATCTAGTTGTCCCCTACTGGTCAGGGGGAAGGAGCACCACAATAATATGCTCTGGTTTTACGGAGAGGCAGAGCGTTGCAATCTTATTCAGTGGAGTGTAAGAGCGCTGGTGCAGAGCTCCGGTCGTTCCTCAAGCAGTAGGCTATGCAGGAGAGCAGGTTCAGAATTCTCGAAGTAGCCATACTAAGTGGGGAAAGGAGGTGTGCTTTTATTCTCCCCAGGAAGCAGTGAGTGAACACAGTACCCAATTACACAGCAAACAGCATTAAAAAAACAAAAACAAATGGGTAGTCAAACAATGTTGCACGTCCCTTCAAGCACACCCAGGCACTCAGGGAATGCTTACATACACAAGGAAGGGAATCCATGCTATCCCAGGTAGGCATCTGCATATGCCAATCATATTAGGTTTTGGCACACTAAGAGGGACACGGGATAGTCATGTGAGCCTCTGAGACCTTTATGGCAACAAAGTTAGAATCCAGAGTACATGTGATATCTTTGGGGCATCGTTGCCCTAGAAGTCATAAGGACAGAGCTGCTTTCGCAGTCAGGCTTTGGATTAGCCTATTTTGGAGGAAAAATAACATCTGAGCGAATCCAGCAAAAAGTTAAGGGGATCAACAGAGTTAGAATTGTGCTCAGCCCTAATACTCTCTTAACACAAAAGAATCTGAAGTTTTTATGTATAGTATTTATGTAGTGCAAAACTATCAAAGAAGCCAGCAGGGTGCTGTACAAAGGAGAATACGAGGTTTAAAAGTGTGACAAGATGTTGTGGCAGTCTCCAAAAATGAAAGACAGGAATATGCAAGTTTAGGCACTTGTAAGAAGTTCATTTCAATGTACACCATTTTCAAGTCCTGATTTTATAGTTTAAAGACACAACTGAAATTCACACATTTTTCAACTATTGCCTCATTAGTATGTAAGAGCATGCACACAAATGCACAGAGGTTGGGACTATGTCCTGAATTTTGGGGTGCAGTTGTATATTATGAAAAATGTGTCCCTTTCCTTTCAAAGGTGAATTCATTTGAAAGTTCAAGTCTTGTATCTATTCAAAGATTGCCTGATCAATATACCAGGAGGTGGGGAAAATGTGCAGAAAAGGTCTCAAGAACATTGACATTCAGATCTATATAAACATGGACAAAAGAAGGATGCACTTGTATATGTGAACTGTGTTTTAACATGTTTTTAATTCACTTAGAAGGCTGTAATTAATAGAAGTAAAAAAGACTTGTACAAACATATTTCTGTTGCTTAGGGGAACTTGAACATGTTTGAAAGTTGACCATTTTAAGGCCTAAACCCAGTTCAGGAATGCAATCACGAGGTAAGAGGCCATACAGGTTCAAATACATTGTTTTTAAATCAGCTCTGGAGGCCAGCTCTGGAGCATTAGCAAATGGTCGGTCCTGGTAAACAGAACTTCAAGGAAGCCTGTCCCATTTAGCATTCAAGGCCTCTCATGAAAAAATTCACTAGCACATCACGAGACGGGTTATTGATTTCAGTACACAGCTGAAGAAACCTTGCATTGGCACGTTATTCATATTAAGAAGGAGAAGGTACTGGGATGTATCAACAGTGACCTAAAGTAACCAAACTCAGCAACTTAACATTTGTAAAATGAAAAGAAAGCAACATGCGTAACTTGAAATAAAATATTTGAAATAAAAACATGTATTGATTTAAAAAATCTGTGATCTAAGATCCTATCATTGCGGAACCAATTGCAAATCAGAGATAGAAATATGTATTTTAAATAATTTAAAATCCACCTGGGGTGTATTAATGGAAAGCATATATGAAGCTAAATGGAAAAGTAGAGTATTTCTGCTAAATGTGCATTGCACTGAGACAGGACATACATGTAATTGTGCACACCAATCTATGGATTACAGTGATATGATTTTATTAATCTCATACTTTTGCATCAGAACTTAAGGCATACAAATGAAATTGCATTTTCACAGTAGGAGAGAGATTCCCCTCCCACCTGTGTCATGAGACCTGTGAAACCGCACCTAGTCACAAGGCAGAAGAGACAAAACATATATGATTGCATGCACACAGAATGATAGAGGATTAGGGTGGAAAATGAGATGGAGAGATGAACATTGAAGATTTGATGGATACAAATGGAGAAACCTGGTGAGAGCTGAAAGGTTTTGGAGACTGTTTTTCAGGCAGGATGGACAGAGAAGTCCTTACAGGCCTCGTTTGAAATCAGCTGACAGAGTGATGATCTTGCTGAGGGCACCAGTGCTCAAGAGAGGGAACCAGCTAATTTTCCCCAAATGAGAAGCCACATTTAAAAAGGTAAATGAAACCCCAAATGTAAATACATATTGCCCAGAGTGTTTTCCATAGGAACATCTCAAGGAATAGAGGGTTGGGAGAAAAGAGGATGCTAAAGTGACAAAGATACTGGGTCAGTCTTAATATGGTGTCCTGTGTCTCCTATTTAAATTGAATATGAATGAACATGTTGTTTCCTTAAAGCCCAATTCATTGTGTATTGAGAGGCAACATTTAAAACTCAATGCAATTTTGGTGCAACTTAAATGCAAACTGTTTTTTAAACATATGCACTACTAAACACAATCCTTGGCAGGAATAGAATCACAAAGGCCATTGTGTAGTTGGCCCACTATTACCAGGTGAGATAGCCTGCAAATTTGCACCTGCTGTGAGTCTAGCCATACATTATATGTTTGTAAAAACTGGAATTAGCCCTAAGATTTCATCCTATTCATAGACAATTGTGAAACATATTAAACCCCACATTCCCTTGTCTTTGAATGAGCAGGCGGACCTGCTTATAACGTGAAAGGGCAAGGCGGTTGTAACATTGTACATTTCATTAGAGAAAATTACATCTCCAATCCAAAAACACACAGACTAAAAACTAGACACAGGTACATTCAATGTTGTGTATGCATACATAGATTGACAGTTGCACACATATATAGTTTGAAAGCAGCACCCACATTTTATTGTAAATTGCCCACACATGTCCAGAGAAAGCTGTACAGCCATATTCTGAGATGACTGCACACACGTGTGCAGAGCAGAGTGCAAGTATATTTGAGAGTATTAGTCTTCAAATTCAAACCTGCAGAAACCAAATCCAGGCTGACCACTGTCTACATTTAAATGACCTGCACACAGCAAATACATTCAAAACCCCACATTTAAGCTATGGGATTGAAATATTTGTTTTTAAATGTTGGTTGTTCACATAGTGTCTCTGATATCATACTTGTTTTGAAACTGGATAACATCGTGTGCTTTTGAATTGTGAATGGGCTGACTGAAAAGATTCAATGTTATCACTGAAATATATTGTGTTGCTTGCATGGAAGCAATAGAAATGTTTGCCTAGTATGCTTTACAGTTGATATATATCTATATGAAGCTCCTTTGAATGCTTCCGTTAGAGCCAGTAATGAGATTCTTACATGCAAATAAAATTAGTTTGATTGACCAATTATATTTGAGCCTATAACATTGTGGTGATCTCCATGGTGTAAAGTTGGATACCCCCTTATTATAATTTGGTCTTATTCTTTTAAATACATTTAAAATCTTGAGAAATTCACTGTCTGGTTATTGCCCAGAATTGTGGGTTGGGACTTCATATCAGGGATTTGGGGTGCAGGGGTGCACAGCTACTTCCGATCTATAAAATAATGTATATTGAACTTTCAGATATATCTCTCTACTTACGTGTAATGAGATTCTAATTGTTATTTCAGGTGCAAACGGGCAAACATCACAAGGCCACTTGGGACATGGAAATAGTAAAAAAAACAGCACTGTGTATTTCTACCCAGTAGTAGGAGTGCATTTGGCCATACTCGGTAGAAATACACAGTGCTGTTTTTTTGACTACTTCATATCAGGGGACATGAGATTAGATATGTCGCCCTTTCTGAATTTGGAAACTTAATACTTGAAAACAAAGAATCCAACATGTTGAAATCTGAGAGGAACTCCATGAACTCCAGGGTCTTTAGGTATTTCCTAGACCCTAATAGTCTTGTACAGATGTCCAGTGAAATGCTGTGTGAAAAAGTTTGAGAAACCCATTGACTTGTTAGCTAAACTGCTCTTTCTGTTTTTTCTCTAAAAGGTTGAATATCGTAATTGAGGGATTCTCTCCATCCCCTATTTTTCATAACTATATCCTTAAATAGGAGAAGGAAGAGGCAGAGCTTTAGTAGCCATGCCAAAAGAAAATCTTTGGAAGGTGTCTACTAAACTGCAAATCCTATATGTGGGTGTTATTACAAGCGGATTTATGCAGGATAAAGGCATGGTTGTGTTGGTTTCAATGCTCAAGGAAAGGAGTGGTTTTGTAATTTTTCTCCTCATTGAAGCATATTTTGACTGTCCTGCTTTTAATGTAAATACTTGCTCCTGATTTTGAGTTATGTTCTTTGGTGTGACACTTGAGTGCCCTTTATCCACAGTGTATAGAAATCTATAAAATAAAATTGTATAGGTTCAAAGTAGCCCTTCACTCTCAGCGGTGTATACTGATGCGGAAGGAAAGTGTCAAAAGTGCGATTCATTGAAATTCAAAAGTCACATTAAAAGCTGAGTAACATAATAAACGGTGCAAACAACTCTAGAAGATGACATTTTGAATTTCCGAAAGTAGCCACTCACTATCAGCGGTGTATAGTGGTAAGGAAGAACACCTTAAAAGTGAAATTCAGTGCAGTTTAAAATTTTCATTAAAGGTTGAGTAACATAAGATAAAGCAAGTGACAGTGGGGTAATTTCATGCTAGCACTTAAATGTATGTCAATTGGCAATGGGCCTGTGCCTTATACTGCATAACCCCTTAGCACATTGCATGTTTGAGTCCCTAACAAGTATAAGGGCTAAATAAACATTTCTGTATCGTGTATCAGAAATTAGCCTCACGCATGATTACAGATTAGATTACAACCTCTCCACTTGACAATTCTGAGTATTGTATATATAATAAACAATAGCAAATGGCAGTGAAAATTAATGGTATCCACAGTGCTTGTACAGACACTTATGATTAGCAAAGAGGCAGCGGGTGTCAAGGAGGTGTGGGTGTACTGCCAGTATACTACCACGTTAATTGAGAACAGACAAGGGAGTTCTGAGACACACTGCGCCAAAGAATGCAAAACTTTAAATACAAAATGTATTTATTTATGTTGATTAGTCAGCCTGACACGTGTTTCGAGCCAAACCCGGCTCTTCATCTGAGGCTGATAGTGAACAAAACATTGTGGTTAATGACACAAATTGCACCAAAGAATAAAAGAGATATCAAAGCAATGGTCTTTCTACACCCCATCACTCTTCCCTCTCGGCATATTAGTTTTTATACGCAAGGACACGACTAGATTTTTCCTGGTCCTCCAGTTCAGCAGCTCAGAAAATAGGATTCTTGAGTTTATGAGGATTCTTAGTCCTATGAAGGATTTTAGACACATGCCGGGTAAATGTGCTTTCTAACTTACATTGTCTGCTTGAGCTCATCTCAATCTACCCCTTATGAATACCCTTCTTGACTTCTCTTATTAATCTTTCCTTGTTTTCTTCTTCCTCTCCCTCCACCTTCAGACATGCTACGCTTATCCCCATTCTAAAAGAATCTCTTCTCGCCCCTTCATTCCTCTGTATCTATCAACCTATCTCTCTTCTTCCATTCCTCGCTAAACTCCTTGAAAGAGTCATTCAATTTGAGGTCGCCGTCCACTCTAAAACACTCAACTATCAACCTAAAAAAAACTAGCTTGAACAGAAAATCCCTCGAAACTAAGGGTCCATTGCTCTGGCAAAAATTGGTCTCGAGCTCAGGAAAGCGCAAAACCACAAACAAACTACTAAAAAGGAATAACTCTGCGAAACCTAGTCCTAAGAATGTTAGTCATCCCACTTGGTATCCATCATGGTAATTCATGAAGGTAGCACTCGAGGTACCCAGGAAAGGTCCACTGGGGCCCCTAATGGAATGTTTGTACCTTGTCTGTTCAGCGATTACTTTCCCTTAATGTCTTGATTTTGTCTCATACCCCCTATTATGACGTCACTCCCCCTCATATTATGGTGTCCCAATTATTGTATCCTGACCTTTTCTCCTTTAAGCTAGTTACAAACAAATAAGTAGATACATATTACTACTTTATTGCACTTTGCTGTTACCGGAATTAAAGTATTTGTTTAATAAAATAGTTGTGTTGCCTTTGGACATTAACATGACCCGTTTCTGTTTTACACATCAGCTTATACTGTTCTTAATGAACATTTCTGGATCACAAAAAACACATATCCGTATTTTAGGAGCTATATATGCAAGACGTACCACAGGACTATGTTCCCCATCACCATATGTTCACAGTGCTGTGGGCTGCGCCTCTGGAATGAAACACATTGCTCCCAATGCTTACCTCTTGAGCAGTTTGGACCCACATATGGCCGATAGCAATCGCACTGGTAACTCTGCCATAAATTGACACATCGTCCCCTATTTTGACAAGGGCGTCCTTCGCACCACTCCTTCCGGTGACATCCTGTTTTGACGTTTAATGATCTTTCGGATGATACGGCCTCAGGGGTCGTGATGTTGGAGTCGATGTGAATGTCCAGAAGACAGCCGATAAACCATGGTTCCGGGTGAGCGCTATTGGCGTTCTGGCCTGCGCCATCGCGCATCCCAGCGGCAGGCACCCCACCCAAAAAGGTGCTTTGAAAAGCTAGTGTCAGAGGCGAGCTCCTCACTGCACCAGTAGATGTATTCACACATGCTGCCGTGCACGAGCTGTCAAGGATTTTGAGAGTAACAGCTCTTTCTAAGGTTACCTCTACTGCATGCCACTCTCCATCACTCATATTCTGCCAAATATGTAAGAGTGTCTTGAGCTGACTATATACGTGGAGAGACAAGTATAAATAGCCGCGCTGCAATCCCAGTTTGAGGAACGTGTCTGCGGTCCCTCTGTGTAAAATAAGCGCTGTAGGCAGCGCGGTCTGGAACTTCAGGGTTATGTTGAAGAGTGCCTGCGTTTCCACATCTACAGAGCTAGTAACATGAACAAAGCCGCTGCCGTCAAAGGTGAATGTCGTCATCGTTCCACAGTTTAAATCCGTGTACCCGGAAGGACACTGACATAGGTAGCCATGTTCACCATTATTTAGATGGGGGATACACAAGCCGCCATTTTGGCATCTGTTTTCTGTGCAGCCTGTGAGAATGTCTGTGCAGTTTGAGCCACCATACACAATCCCCTCCTGCCCTTCTGCCGGACAGTGACAGGCGTAGCTTCCAGGCAGATTCTCGCAAGTTCCACCATGTTGACAAGGCCCCGAGACACATTCGTCGATGTCTTGCTCACAGTGAAGACCTGTAATTTAAAAGAGAAGACACATTTGTAATTGTTTGTAATGTGCCGAGGATTGGTACAAGTCAAACAAGAATCTCTGCGTGTTATTTAGTGGTTACAGCCAAGGCTAAATCCGGCCTTGCCATTCCTGAGCATTTCTTGAACCATACTGCCCCTAACTGCCTCATGGCCTAATGGCCTAATGTGTCTCAATATACATATATAGGTGACATTGGGAAATAGCAACCCGGCACACCTCATGCATTTTCTGAGTAGTCAGTTGCAAAATGTGAGAAAGGGTGTGCAGGTGTTTGTAAATTGTGATTTACTGTTGTGGAATTGTAGCGCATGTTAATCTATCAGAATTAAGGGTGTGTTAATGTCTACTAAAAATACCCACATGCCGAATTTCTGGCCAGGAGCCACGTCATAGGAGGGGCTGTTGCAATCAAAATCAGATTCTTAATACAGATATATAGGGATGCACTCTGGGGTTCAGTAGTCCCGTCAACTGGTCACCCTTAACAGACCCCTTCCTGCATTTCAGAGCCACTGATGGAAAGACTCATGGAAAGCATACTCGTTTTTTATCATTGCTGACATTACCAACCGCGGGACTGAGGAAATGTAAGCGTGGCATTTGCAGTGACAGGCTTAGGCTCATCATTCTCCTTGCAAACATGTGGGCACGGAGCAGACCCCAGCCCTTCACCCACACATACACAGGTGTCCAATGCATATGCAAGTGTCAAGAGCACTTTCAACATTTGAATATGCATGAAGGGGCAGCCTGCGAGCCCTCTGCACCTTCAGCCAGATCCTCCTCCTGCATGCAGGCGCCCCATGTCAATAAGGTGATGTGCTGACTTGTGCGCGCTGTGCTGCAGAATGCAGGGGCAAGTTTACACTTCGTAGTCTGGGCCAGCCTCCATCTGTGAAGTGGTCACATCTTGCACCGTAGAAATGGATTTAGCATCCAACGGGAAGTTGTACAACTATGGAATTCACTGTATCTTTCATGTTACGATCACTGAGTTTATATTTCTCATTAGAAACATAATTCTGTTTTTGATACTAAAATATTTGTCATGGGATTTAGTTTGCCATTCAATTGCCCAGTTTCACATCATTCTACTGCAGTGGTATTCAAACCTTTTAGTGCTCAGTCCCCTCTCCCCCACTCCTTGAGTAAACCTGTTGTTGCCAGAACCCCCTAGATGCATATCTGCTTATATTTTATATTGAAAGCAGACACCGTACTCACTTTTCAAAGGACTTTGTCCCCCCTGGACATCCTTCGGGCAGAGTTTGAAAAACAAGGGGGGGTCTGGGAATCTCTCTACCAGCACGAGCACAGCCCAATGACCTGTTCTTGGGTGAATAACCCCTGGGAGAGACTCTAGCAAGTCTTTAGCTCACTGTCCCTTTCCCAGAGAACACATTCCCCTGCATAGACCGCTATTCTATTATCAGTGAATAACCGCTACAGTGGCGATATAACACTTCCATAGATGTTTGTTCGCATGTGTTCTATATGTCTGTCCGTGTTATGAATTGTTACTTAGCTGCTGGTGGTAATGTTAAATTGCATTGCATGCATTCCACCTGGAACTTTAAACCTTTTGTGTTTCCCTAATAACTAGAATGTTGTCTTCCATTTATGGTTTATATTCTATACTTACTTCATATTATTATTTGGCCATGTCTTACAATTTTTAACTTTTCATTCTATGTTATTGATTTTGATTTCACTTGTTTAATGATGGCATTCTATGTGCATTCTGACAGGCGCTCTCATTGTATGTTGTTTGTAATGTGATGTTCAACTTCTATCTTTGGTATTCATTTAATATAATGACGTCCAGTGCTCTGGCAACCCTTCAGTGCATGACTCCCACATCTAATGATGGTTTATGTATAACATTGCTACAAATGAACGAACACCACCAAATTCTGTTAAAGAAATACAACCAAATGCATTCAAGATTCTAAGAAATCGATTGTTTGCCAAACAAACTGTCGCATCAGTTTTGATCTCATCGCTATAATCCAGGTAAGACATTAGTGTTCCCTACAGGTCAGGTCAACTGAGAAACCCTACTGACTCCAATGTTTAGGGAAAGACTTTATACAATTTCATCAAACAAGGAAATCAGACATAGAGTAATGATATTCCACTAACGCCTCTTTGGACCAGAAAAAGTAGCATGTATGTTACAGCTGGATACCAAATAAAACAAGCATGGGTTGCCATGAAGTGGATAGGAAACCCCAGATAGCTTTTTTTATGTATGATTTTTTTGTTATTGTGATATGGTTTATAAAAGAATTATACAAACCTTTCACACCATACAGTTAATTATACAAAATGTAAAAAAAAGAAAAATACAGTGAAAATTCAATAAAAGTAAAGAAAAAAGAAAAAAAAGTAAAACATTTAAAAAAGAAAAAAATCAACATCATAACAAAATAGAAAGTCCAAAATTGGAATTTAAATAAAATCATGTACTGTTGCATATATAAATTGTCCATTCACCCTTACGTTTGTTGCTGGGATTCAATTAGAGTTATTAACTAATATGGTGTTTAATTTGTAGTTGGGAGTACAGTTCTCTTCAAAGCCTCCAACTTTAGCAGTAGTATTATCAAAAAGCCACAGAGCGATAAGATCAGACTTTGTCGGTTTTGTAACATCAGTCTAATCCACAGTGACTTGGTCAACTGAAAGGAACCCGTAAACTGTATTCTCAGCTCACTAAGGTCAATACAGTCCACAAACGATGGACAATGACGACATGGAGCAACACAAGTTCAGTCCCTGGGTCCGTGCATAGAAACCTCTGGGTATTAAGCACGTTATAAAAAACAATCACATTTAAATTCACATCACAACCAAGTGCTTTAAGTTTTCCCTTGTGCAGTTGTCCTTACAAAACCTACAATTCGTGTCATTAAGAGGACTGTACCATTTACACTTCCATTCCAGCGTGGACAATTGGTTCAGTCGGAAGCATAAATATAAAGCTCAGGTTTTTGGACAGGGAAATAGGGATTTGTATTTCATAGTGTCCTCCCTTTTCCTAATGAACTTCGCATACTCTACATAAAGAGTGTACAGAGTCAACGAATCCGTCGTCTCTTCCCAATCATGCTTAAACAGCTTCTTTTTAACAACACAAAGCTCCTCCCTCGAAGAGTCAATTAGATGTAAGATTTTCGTCATTCGTGTTTTGAAATCATTAATCGTAATCGCTGAGTTTAACGTCTGATTTACCCCACACCTCTGGTAAAGAGAGTTAATCGGAGAATTCAGTAGTTTAGCTAACTCTGCTAGTTTTCTCCAAGTAGCTCTTGATGCCAGGCAGTTCAACCCAAACACATGTCTGACAATTGCATTTGGGACAGAGTTAGCCAGACCCAAAGTTCTCTTCCAGAGCATCCCATGTATTGTATTTAGGTAAGGCCCCAAGTCAATTAGTGAGATATCTAGACCGTAGAGTAACGTGGGTTCCACCATAAGCAAATAAAATTGAACTAGAGGCTGCAAAGAAAAGCAACATAACTCCAAGTGTATTCTTTTCATTTTAGTCAACAGCGGGTTGAATTTCCCCATGAGAAACTGTTTCCAGCCCTCCCTGGAACTGATGTTAAACAATAACCCAAGTACCTCAGGGATTGCACTTTCTCAAGGGGATAATCACCCACTCTCCATTCAACGGTTTTAGGCCGCTTTTTTGTCGTAAATATTATAACCTTGGACTTCTGCCCATTCACTTTGAGGTTATTTTCTACATCGTAATTATGGAAGAGAATTAACTTCCTGTGCAAACCAATAGACGTTTTAGCAAACAGTAGTATGTCTTCTACGAAAGCAATCCAGTCAAGGGATACCATAACTAGTCAGCCGTGTATAGATTAAACAGGGTGGGAGCCACAACACAGGCCTGACGCAAACCAAAAAATGTGGGTATTGGGTTAGTCAAGGCTCCCTCCCTACTCAACCTAACCCTCACAGACGTATTAGTGTGAAGCACTGCCAAAAATTACATCATCAGTTTCAGGCAAGTAACTTAGTCTACAAGATGTTCCTGCTTACTGTGTCAAATGCATTTGACATGTCAATAGAGGCCATATATATGGTCCGTACCACACCAGTTTTGACAGCAGCAAGTAGATGGGACATAGTCGCATTTAACGAGGTCCCTATTCCTGAGCGAAACCCGACCTAGTAACATGGAAGTAGATTCAAGGATGTAAGCTGAGCCTTAAGGACCCTCAACAATGTCGCAAAAATGTTGCTCGAAGAGTCTAAAAGAGCAATAGACCTAAAATGTTTGGGATCTGCGTTGTTTCCTTGCTTATGTATGGGTATTATAATCGATTCCCTACATGTGTAAGGGACCCTATGTGTGCTATACACATGCTTAAATAAAACCCCAAGTGGATGCAACCACTTAGGGAAGACAGACACATTACAACAAATCATTAATTGAGGCACAATGAAATCAAGGGCCACTTTATGTGCTATGGTCAAACATTTCTACACTGTACACAAGCTTTTAGGCACAAGGATTTTGTCATGTCCGAGTACTGTCACATCACGTCATGTCCGAGCAAGGACACTGAGATGGAATGTCTTTTGATAATCGTAATAGGACAACGGCAGAAAAAAACATGCCATAACTGCAACTTGCGAAAAGCGAAATACATAGTCCGAAATGGATGCTTATTCTACTCTAAATGCTTTTGGAAGTTTTTGTCTGCATTGTGAATTTGAGGTGTTTAAGAACAGATTAAATCAGTGACGCACCCCCTGAAGTGTGCCTGAAACAAACCTTTAATGGGTCTAGCAATTATTGTAAAGAATTCCAGAAAGACAAATATTTGTTATTCCTATTCTTTCTTATTTAGGGTCACTGCTCAAAGTGTTACACTTATGGAACCCCCTGTTTTTTTAAGAGGCCTGCACAAGAAAGCCAGCCACTCCAGAAACAAAGAGCCACATGGTGCTGGCCACAGCCCAGGAGCTTCCATTAAAAAAAAAGAAAGAAAAAACATTCTTTGCTTTTAAAGGTTTTCACGACCCCTGGTGAACCCCCAACTGACATCCCTGGCACTTTGCCCAAATAATCTAGTATATAATAAATAATACCGATCCTAAAATATGCGAAGAAAGGTTTTTAGGGGTGCAGGAAAAATAAATTCCTACCTGCCGACTTTTTCTCAGCCGACTTTATAGCAACCTTTTAACATAGGGCTTTTGGCAGTCTCTTTGCTGCTGCTTGTGCAAGATCGCACACTGAGCTGTACTGAAGTATGAGTATTTTGCAATTGGCAGTAAATAAATGTCATTTTTGGACTGTTCAACGCCCTCTCTTGGTACACATGCACTAATACACCAATGGATCTTTAACAACCAAAGAATCAAAAAATGTGCGAAATTGGACCAGAAAACTATTCTAGTTTTCTTGAAGGTAATTTTAAACTCTTTCGCCATGTGTATAAATTAAGTAGTAGTGCTAATGTTTTCCTTGTTTGCAAACCTAGCACTTATTGGGGGGGTAATTCATGGATTATTTGCACCGAAAAAAACGGGATTCGTGGCAATTCTGCCCGCAAATCCCTGTTTAACACATGGGGATTTGCGGG
Organism: Ambystoma mexicanum; assembly: GCF_040938575.1. Taxonomy (NCBI): domain Eukaryota; kingdom Metazoa; phylum Chordata; class Amphibia; order Caudata; family Ambystomatidae; genus Ambystoma; species Ambystoma mexicanum. Next base: position 865,351,630 of record NC_090922.1, read on the forward strand.
CAGAATGGCGCACAAATCCGTTTTTTTTTCGGCGCAAACAATCCATGAATTATATGTGTTTCTTGTCATTGCGGACTTTGGACCTGATTTACAAAGCTTTTTGCTATTAAAAACACTTTTTAGAAAAAATCAGGCCCTTTGCATTGTTAGTATCCAGCACCTTTACCCCACTTCGTAACTTTACACGCTTGTTTTTTCAGCTTCACACTGGACTGTTGTTGTATGTAGGGGGTTTTGACAATCAATTCTACTTCTGTGACTCACTTGCCTTATCCATGGTTGTGCAATCTCCTTTTCTGATATGGTAATTCAGACAGTGAACAACTGCAACCTCTACCTATTAGATCTATGTGATTATCTCGAAAAATACAGAATCTTTTCACACAATTTGAATGCGGGGGAGACCCCCACAGGCCCCTCCGTACTTCCCATACATTACTTATTACCCTAACCCACCCGTCTGCATTTTTTGCCACAAAATGATGGGGTGATACCTCCCTGTCCAGGCTTGCATTTCTATAGTTTGATGCTAACCTACTAGCAGCAATGATCATCGTTTTTACTGTTTCAAGACTTGACTATAGGGTAAGCTTTCCACAAGCTTTCTTACAGTCACACTTAAAAAGGTACATGTCAGAATCAAATGGAGCAGAGGCTTAGCCAGGATTGCCCCAAGTGGAGCCCGCAGAGAGAATGGGGGTTTGTTCTGGCCACGGTCAAATGCGCAGGAGCGACTGAGTGTAGCGTGCAAGCCCAAACCAGACAAGAGGGCCTCAGGGGGGCGTTACCCACTCCCCAAGGACATTTTTTAAATAAAATAAATTGGTGCATTTTACAGTATGCTTTCTGTGACAAATTAGGTACAAAGCCACACTTTTTACAATCGATTTTGTTGGTTAAGACATGAAAAGTATCCATTATATGCCAAGTCACCAACAATACATAGGAGCATTTTCTTAATGGCTTTCCCAACTATACCCGAGTACTCTGCTAGTATAATTCTATCAACAATGAATTAAAAAAAAACCACCGCGCTATGCCAAAGAAGATATGAAATAAAGCAAACAGCTCACTGTTTATTTCCCTTCGTTGTTTCTTACCGTGATATTCTTCCTTATTTACTTGTCAAAATGAATTAAGTTCTTGTTATTTGACATGAAGAAGACAGAAAGGAGCAGAATGTTATTTTCTCAGTTTGGAAGAAACGTATGTTCATTCAATACCCGGTCTATCCATGGACATGATTAACTATTGTTTGAGAGGTCGTAGGCCATGATTTTAAATAAAATAGGGTTTCTCGTCAATCTTTTTTGTAGTTACTTGATTTAACTTTAAGAAATCCTGTGATCTGAGTAAGCGAGTCGGTATGTGGAACGTGACCTACTATGCTAGGTACATTTTAAACCCTGAGAGTGATAAATGATAAAATACATTATCACTTGCAATTGAACAAACATGACACACACTTTTTTTCCAAGTACAATATAAGCTGCGTGATGTTTACTGTGATTATTTTTACAGATTTCCCCCTCCCCCGCGTTAAGGCCCTCGCTTGGCTCAGGCCTGTAATTATAGGCCCTGGGGCATTACCTGAAGCGGTAATGCCCTCCTGCTCGTGGCCTATTGCCTAATTGACATAAAATGCTAATAATACCTGCATGCATATGCATTGATTTAAGGAACGAGCAAGTATGTTTTCGATTGTACACCAAATGTAAACATTACTTTGACAGACCTCCCTCAAAGATATTCTACAATCATCGACACCTTTTGTCCTGTGTGATGGCAGGCATTTTGACGCAGTTGACGCGCACGTGTAAGGAAGCTTGGAAGAGTGGCTGCTGATACTGAAGAATGTCGATGTTAAGAGAAGTAAACAAAGCATGGGGCGAAAGTTGCAAAACGCACTTGAAAATAAGAGTCTCCATAATTAACGAGAAAGCATGCTCTGTGAATCCCTGGGGAAAAGAAACAGAGGGTGGGTGGTACAATTAAAGGAACCCCCAGGGTTTGGCTAGAGAGGGTGGCCACGCGGCCTCGTGGCATCTGCTCTAAATGTGGCGAGGCATAATTAAAAAGTAGCCACAATGTTTGCTTGTCTATTTCAAAGGTGCTGCTGTGTGAAAGAGGTTCTCCTTATTTTGAAGTTATTCTAGTGACCCTGGCCATTCACATTATTACTTTTACTAAAATTCCTCAGTTGGTTTCTTTTTAAACTGGACTCTATTATAATCTTCGCGGTATCCCGGTGGTAAATCCGCTGGGATACTGCCAATGCAAATTGCGTTCCTGCAACTCGGTCCAGCGCTATTAGTTGTAGGGGGTGGGTGGTAAGTCCCCATTCCCATTGGGTCTATTGGACCCAATGGGACATTCTGGGTGCTATTACCACAGTGCCAAATGGGCGTAAAGTGCTGAGATTTGCCTCCAACAAAAAGCTGGAGGTAAATCGTTAAGAAGCAGCTCCCAGCCTTCTTAGGTTGACTTGCCAGGTTTATTAACAGCTTCACATGGTATCTTTACAGGCAGTCATTTAAGTTACATTTAAGTTACGAGTAGGACATTGAAACTGGCAGCCCATCACCCAGGCAGGAGGTTCACCAACTCCAAGGCTGGAACCTTCACTCACACATTCCAACACTCAGACATCAACACTCCACATGACATCACAACATTCCTGCTTACCCAGGCAAGCCATACACAACACATCTCCCCCCCTTTACTTTAACACACTACACACACCAGACATTACACAACACAAATCTCCCACTTTATGTCCAAACTCGGAATTGGGCAGAGAGGTAATGTGACATTAACAGCGTAACCAGCAAATTTGTGCTGCTCCGTCCAATCTGCGATGATCCTCTTTGTATGCAGTAACAGTACTATACATCTAAAAAAAACAAGGGAAACACGGTGCAGCACTGCACAGCAATGTTACATCTGTCCATAATGACTGTGATACTAGGACACATCCCAGAAGAGAAACATGCCTTCTAGCCCATTAATCCCTCCCGTCTATTGGGAGGTTTGCTGCAGGCTCTTTCACCCCAGGACCAAATGAGATTGACCCTGGATAGATTTTCCGCCTTCTATAATCTGTTATCCTGTTTAAGAACATCCCTGTGAAAGGGTGTCGGGGCACCCGGGGCTGCTCTCTCCAGAGACTCACAGATGCTAGAGTTCCACTGCATGGCCTGCGTGCTTCCCAGCTAGTGGGTGGATCATGCATCCAGCAGGAATACCGAGGAACCTCCGACATCTGCAACAGTGCTTCTTTACTTAAAATACCTAATCACTCTAAGAGGGCTTGTCACTTTATGCGTCTCGTGCTTAAATTATGCACTGCTGTATCCTACATCAACGTGCACCACTTCCATCTTACGCAAGGTGCAGAGGTACACACCAGGAAGACACACACACCCCACGATTTACTGCCGGCACAAGGACTTTTGCTTCAGTGGTGGCAGGGACATTTGCCCTCCCACCTTCTGAACGCCGCCAAAGCACATTGCAGAAGAGATTGGGATTTCCCCATAATGAGATTACGGGTAACCGTTAGATCGCTCGGAGGTGAATAACAGTTATTTAAAAACGACTTTATAGGATAGAGAAAAGTTCTGGTAATGGTTCAGTTTCATAGAACGCCAAACCAATAAGAGTTTTTAAAACATGATGGCATGTCTATACCGCTCCAGCAGGCTGTCTCTCACACAAAATACTGTCCCCAAAATGAGTTGGTCCTGAGCAAATATGGTCAAATTTTCACGATGTCTCAGAAAGCACACAGTGCCACCACAAAAGACACCATAATCTTACATGGTGCACCGCTTTGCACAGTTGGTGCACCTCCTCTTTTCATCTCAGCAGCTCTTGCCTCCTGCCTTGTTCTTGCAGGTGCCATTTGGGGAGAGGGAATGCTTGAGAGAAGCCGTTGAATGAGGATAATCCCCTTATTGTCCCTCCTTTATACCTAATTTCCTGATCTTCTGTGGGAGTGGTTGGTCTTCAACCTGTCCCCCTTTATGAAAAGGTGTGACCGTAGGTACTGCCGATCTTCTTTAGTGGAAATGATCAAGCTTTGTAGACCTAGCCCGAGGTCCATATTGGGAGTTATGGGCTCAAAGACTAAGTTAATGGCCCAATGAAAGTGAGAGCATTTAACAAGGTTTATGGACCCACAATTTAAATTATGGCCTGAGGACGAGGTCTGTAAAACTTATTGTGGCCCGCTCAAATTTGGCGTTTAATGGTGGTGAAAAAAAGTCTCTCTACCTCGAGTGGTTGCTGGGAGCTGGCTAGTTCCAGGCAACCACGTACAAACGTGATGTGGAGTCATGGGGCGGTGGGGCTTTGTAAACAGCTGGGCTGCGTCTCCCCGGTGTGGCCCGGTAAAGATTGAGCCAGCAGGGGACGAAGCCATCCATCCCCAACCCCACTAAGGTAAGGAGCGGGCTGAGGGGCCGTTAGGGTTGGGGGATTTATGATGCCCAGGCCATGTCTGTCAGGTGCGGCTTGGGTGAGAAGGGGAGTGGTGTGGGACTGTTAAGAGTGGTGCTCCTGTGAGGAGAGGGAGCACTGCACGGACTGTGAGATGCAGCCTGGGGAAAAGGGAAGTGGTGTGGGAGGCGGGTCATCAGTGCTGCGCTTCCATGATGAGAGGAAGCCCTGCGCTTCCACCCTGCTGGAGGTGGTGGCTGGGGGATTTTCTGCCCTTTTATTGGATATGCGACCCATACCGCCTCATTTGGCCTGGAAACTGGCCAATGTGGGAGTGCAACATCACTCCCCTGGGTTATAATAGAGAACACAGTCTGTGGCCACGGACCATCTCCGCCTATTGGATATAAAGGAATGCCCCAGTCAGCAATAGATCAATGCACCACATGCATAGGTACGTCGAATATTATAGAAAAAGTTGAAACCCTTGATGTAATGTTTAGTTGCACTTGCTAGACTAAAGGACAGGGCACCAGTGGCACACCAGTGGCACACCAGTGGAACACCTTGGCAATGTACAGAAGGACGCCCTAGCCGTGTTGAAGCAAATTGGAAGGTTAAAAAGCATCACCCCTAAACTTTCCATAAGCCAGGCTACTCCCACAGTTATTATAGATTGACTTCACTGAATTATGAGGGGTTTGGGTGGCACAGACCATATCATACTTTCTGTTCACGCCCCACCCACTATTTCCAAGATCTTGTGAATCTGCTTCCTGGCTGGTGCTCTCTCCTCCCTCGACCCCACTTTTCACCTGCAAAGGGAGGCTGCAGGGTGCCCCTGCTAAGAGTGTATGCTGAGTAACTCTCTGATATCCTTCCTGGGCGAGGCTGAAATGTAGCATTTAGGGTTCAGCCAGGAGCGTAGGAAACACGGGAATCGAGGAGGATATATGCCTCTCACATTCCTAAGTGGCGGGGGCACATTACCATTTATCCTCTCCAGAAGTGGACGGGCAAAAGGTGTCCCCACCTGGCTGCCTGATGCAAAGATGGCATTGCACATTCTTTTAGAAACCATAAGTAACATACGTTATGGAATGGCCTCCTGGCTGTTGGCGACAGGTACAGTCTAATCTGACCCATGAATCCTGTAATGTAGTCTTTCTTTGCTGCAGTACATAGTTGGCGTGTTCTCTGTAGCACAACATGTTCACGTGGCTTTGTGGAATATATTGATCATGCGCAGGAACCAAAGTTGAAATGCACATTGATAAGTCAAGTGCCTTGACAGTTCAGATGACAGCTCAACTTGATTCTTACAAATAAGGGTTGTACAAGCTGGGCAGCCACCCACAAAGAAGAGCATTTTAGTCGAAAGAGGCGATTAGGAAAGCCAAATTAAAGACAATGGAACCAAGGTTTTGAGCTCCATAGCCTAGCTTTTCCATAGGACAATACTGTGTTCCTGGATAGATCTTCTCATCTCACTGTATAGTAGAGTGCTGTATTTGGTCGTGTGTTTTGTCCTCTCACATTCTTATGCCCTTCTTTAGCCTATTGCTTGTTTTTTTCTTTTCATGAATATTCTGGTGCAGTGGTTCTTGACAGAATTAGAGATGACTAAATGTCACAGACCTCTGGTGAGCCTATTTTCAAGACTGCATGTTTTTTCACAAAGTTTTGCTTTTTTCTAAAATGTTCAAATGTTCTTCACATCATGAATAATAATTAGCTAGTCTGTCAAACAACAAATGCAAGTAGGTGGCCTTATTGCACAGCTTCATTTGCTGGGTATATTGAAATCTTTAAAATACTTTACTAAAACTCAGATCAACTAAAGGTTTTGGACTTTTATAATTGCATTTCTGATAGAACAATAAAGCTACAATCATGCTTCTTTTGCAGAACATGTTTCTACAAGGATTCTTTTAAGTAATCATATTGGTTTGTGTATTTTCAAAGTTAGATCCACAGAACAGTATATTATTTGCATTCTTGAAAGTCAAACATTAAAGAATAAGTGCACCTTGCTATATGACATGAACTGGGAAAGAATGTGGTCAGGCGCCGAAATTGTAAACTGGGCTCAAATCCTAGCATTACCACTTAACCACAGTGTGTGACCTTAGACAACATGATTAATCTCATCAACAATGGCTGTTCCAAATTTGTCAATCTGTAAGTGTGATTTAGTTCTCAGGGAGTCCTCTCCCAAAATGGTCTAATGTATAGTTTATGTGGCTTTAGAGTAGCTTAATATGCAACAATATTGAACATCCACATGTTGCACACCACAAAAGCATGTGTTTCCCGACTCTAGAAAGGCAACACCACTTTAAAACCATGGCCCTCTTCCAATCCTAGCCTATGTCCGGGTACCTATCTCATCCTGTTAACTTCTGATTTATTTATTGGTTATTTGTAATGCGCACTATATGGCAAACATTGTGTTTCAAGGTGCATCAAGACAAGGGGGGGAATAGGGATAAGGAGAGGGGATAAAACAAAAACAAATGTTCTTAAACCGTCTTGAAACATTCAGAAGGCGCAAGTGCTATAGCATGAGAGCAGGAGATGGGGGCAGGGCGGAGTGCAGGAAGGGGTAAAAGGGAAGAAAACAAACAATAGTGTTCTGACTAGGTCATCAGACAATTTGGAATGTACAAGTGCTAAACATGAAAAAGGGGAAGTACATGAGGGGAAGAGGGTGGGAGGTACATTAAATACAAAACAGGTTAAACAAATGCAAGAGCAAGTAAGTAAACTTCAGTAAGGGAGACCAGAAATGCAATTGTGACAAGCAGGTATGAATAACTGAAGCCTGGAAAAGCCTCGCCTCATGGAATGAGGGGCTAAATTAGGCATGCAGACATGCAATAAAGACTAAGCAGGTACGAGTGACTGTAGCCTAGAAAACCCCTCGCCTCATGGAATGAGGGGCTACATCAGGCATGCTCCCAGCTTAATCTTCACACTGATTCTGTTGGTTGTCTCCATGACCATCAGTCTGGCTTCAGAGCAGCCAGAAGCATGGAAACTGATCTCCTGAACATCCATGAAGACCTGCTCTTCAACCTCGATTCTAACATCCCCTGTGTCCTCATCTTACTTGATCTCTCTTCTGACTTTGACACGGTCAACCATGCCATCCTGCTCAACCATCTCTGCAACAACCTGGGTATTAACGATCAGGCCCTGGGGGTGTAAACTCTCTCCCTGGCTGTTCAACCAATACCTGACACTTCTTGCCCACCGCATTGCCACTCTCTGCCCCAACTTTCAGTGGTAGGCGGATGACACTCAACTCATTGTCAGGCTCCCTTCTTCCACCTCTTCTCCTTATCTAATTTCTGACTGTCCGCCATCCAGGAGTGGTGTGCCACTAATGATTTCTGCCTTAATGCCAGTAAGATTGAGATTCTCCTCATTGGCACACCTGCTCCCTCCTTTCCTGTCACTCTCTGGCTGGCCTCTCTTGGCTCTCTTCCTGCTCCCACCTGTGAGGCTAAAAACTTTGGGGTCATCTTCAACTCCACACTTTCCTTCTCTCCTCACATCTCTGACGTCTCTAAGAAGTCACATTACCAGCTGCACCTCCTCAGAGGTATTCTTCCTTTACTCTCCTTCCCCCAGAAGCCCAGAAGCTCAGTGTCTCCAGAGCTCTGGTTCTCTCTAGGCTGGACTACTGCAACAGCCTCTTTCTAAATTTGTCCTTTGCAACTCATCCAAAATAGGACTGCAAGACTTGTCCTTGGCCTCAAGCCCAGGGATTGTATCTCTCCAGGACTGAAATCTCTGCACTGGCTCCCAGTGGCAGCGAGGATTAAGTTCAAAACCCTCTGCATTGTCCACAAGGCCTTCTGGGGCCTGGGACCTCAATACCTTCAACTCTCTCTTTCTAAACATTTTCCTTCTCCAGCTCTTTGCTCATCCGCCTCCAACTCCCTCAGGGTTAGTTGCTTCTCCAAGCAACAAGTTGGTGGTAGATATCTTTCTTCTGCTGGGGCCTCCCTCTGGAACAGCCTCCCTGTCTCTCTGACACTTGAGAACCATCTCCGGTTCCAGAAGCACCTCAAGACCTTCCTCGTTGCTTCTGCTTTCTCGCCTCCTCTCTCCTGCTGATCTCCTGGCCGAATCTGCACTGGTTACCTGGCTACCCTCTGATCTCGGGCACAGGTCCCCTCCCCTCCAATTGTACACCTGCACTGCCCCCCTGGCAACCCTTGCACTCGGGGACTGTTTTTGTATTCCTACATCCCCTACTAGCACTTGACATCTGATGTCTGCACTTACCCGTGCACTTGCCACCAGTTGGCCGCACTTCTTATTTATTGTCTTTATTTATTTTGCTGTTATCCTATGTACTGCACTGCCCCCTCCCCTACCCCCCACACTTTTCCCCTTCCCCCCTCCCCTGTACTTGCGCGATCTCAATCTCACCTGGCTTAGTAGGATCGGTGTCTCTGTCTTCCCTATTTTTCCCCTCCCTTGCCTCATCGCGCCTTGAAACACTTGTGTATAGGCGCGTTATAAAGGCCATATCATATCATATCATGCAGGTATGAACACAGGTAAACAGTGTAAGACACAGCAAAAGCTGCACAAATGCCATCCTGTGGTTGCATGTAGATAAGAAAATGAAAAAACACAAGGTTGCAGAGTCAATCAGCGGCCGCATGTAGGTAAGATGCATGCAAAACACAGCAAGATGGCAAAAAACAGCAAGGATGCAGAGTTACTAGTTGTTGCAGGTAGGTAAGATGAAAAACACAGGAAGGATACAGAGTCAGGGGCCATACGTAGGAAAGAGGCCAAACATGACAAGGTTGCAAAGTCAAACAGTAGTTGCAGGTAGACAAGATGCAAAACACAGGAAGATGCAAAAAACAGTGAGGATGCAGAGTCACCAGTGGCCGAAGGAAGGCAAAATGCAGTACACAATGCAGGCTGTGTACCCTATCATCTATCGATGGTAAGGTATGTGCGCCTTGCTCGTTGCTTCCAATCTCCTCCTGTGCTTGGGCACTATTCTATGAGGGCAGCTGGTAATCTGAGTTATTTATCTGTGCTCAGATAGGCATATATTTGTCATGTGGATCCAACAGAGTGGGCAGGAATTAGGGATATATAATAATCACTCACACAGGGAGGCAGTGTGCATGTCTCAGGTCTGCCCCGAGAGTTGGAGCACAGTTCGGACCTTGGGCTCATCCTACCCTTGCTTGGCTGCTCTGCGCCAGTTGTGGTGATATTTTGTTGCAGAATTAAAATGGAAATGGACAAAAGGACACACTGCTCTGCCTTCTGGTAGGGCTCCCAGCCATGTTCAAACTACCCCTATGAGAGAGAAACCAGATTATCCTATGATGAAAATGAGAAGAATGTGTACAAGACTAGGAGCCCAGAAAGACCAACCCACATGGCCCCCGCCTAAGAAGGACAAAGCACATATGTATATGCCTTCCATTGCAATCAGTGCTGCTAGATTGGGAAATGAGATTTAACGTTAGCTAAAAGACTGAAATGCATTTCTTTTTGACAAGAAAGCCCCCTCTAAGTTCCTGGCCCAAGACTGTGCCATATCCCAGTCATACATTCAGCGTCCCCCACGCCTGTGTGTGCAGCCTCAGCTGCATGTGTGCTGACCTCTTCTGCCAAAGCAGCACAACATCGCTGTTCCCTTTCCTTACACCATCACGGTTTCCTTTCACCAGCATATTTTCATGTCCTTACACCAGCGCTGATCCCTTGCCCTAGACCACAGCTGATCTCTCCTTATGACATCACTGTCTCCTTTACCCACCTTGTTCCCTTTCTTTGAATCGATTGTTGTTCCTTTTCCTTACATAAGCGACGTTTACATTCCTTACCCGGAAGCTAAGGCCATCTGTGTATTGAATGCACCGCTATTTGCCTCTATAAAGAAGTCTACCGGCCTTCCTCCACTCTGGTAGGCATTCCCGTAGTTTGGTAATGGTGCATGCCGCAGCCATGGCCGGTTCTGCGGCAAAGCAATGCGAGGCGGCTGCTGAGAGCTCCACTAGGAGTGTCTGGTCCAACGAGCAGCCAATGTGGCTACTCTGCCCGGTGAGAGGCTCAGAAAAATGCCACTTAGCGACTAAAGCACTTTTCTTAGTTTACATATCAACATAACAGTGATGGCAGCCATGATGGTACTTCGTCGTACTCATCTCGCCTAGCAAAACAAAAAATCATAAACCACACATTTAAACCCACGCAAGTTACAGAGCTCTATTCAGCATTCCGTTTGAAAGCATTAGATACCTGTGTGCACCCCGTCTCCATACATACAGGAAGTTACATCTTAATAGTATTAGATGGGCAATATTGTATAAAGAATGCAAGATGGACCATGCCAGTGAGGTAATGTGGCTACATTTTAGGATCCGCCAGCCCCATCTATAAAAACCTGCCATAGTGGTGGTAGCTACGGTTCGTGGCCACCCGATGGGTTTGGGGGCAAAACAGGGGTGTGTCCAGGAGTTATATTTAGAAGTGTGGGGGACACTTACAGTTGCTGATAGCATTAACAAAGTCTGTATTGCATATATAATTAGCAGCCTGCATGGGTGAGTCAGCCAATCAGGAGGCAATGAAAGCAGGCTGAATGTCCCGATTTAAGGCCGCATTCCAAGCTGCCTGATGGCTGCTTCCCCCGCCTGCTATCTTCCCCCCACTGTCCGTTCCTTTTTTCTTTCCCCTCCCCTCTTACCTGCTTTCTCTGCTCCTGGTCCATTGTGGCCGCCATGGACATGGAAGAAGGGATCTGTATGGAGCCCCGCTTTCCAAATCCATGGCGGCCATCTTACTGAAGTATTTTCATTCAAGGAATGGGATGACATGAGGCATCCCATTCATTGAGTGGAAATACAATGTTATCAGCACCCTGGGTTACCAGATTGGTATCCCAGGGTGCTAATAGTGTTTAGACCCTCTCCAGCATGCCGGATCAAGTGTTATCGGCCGGGGACCCTTCCTAAAAACCCTCCCTTTTCTCAGGCCTTTAACTCGGGCCCAGGGACGATAACACCCGATCGGGCCCGCCGTATTGGGTTTAATACATAATTATATAGCTTAATTAAATACCATCCACATTTGTGTTCCTAGTAAGCTCTGTGATGATGACATCATCTTGCTGGCAGTGCATCCTTGATCCAGTTTCTTTCGGCTTCAGACATGCTAGCATAAAATAAGATTCGCACATATCTCAACGAAACAAAGACACACTTGGTTATGATTTTTGTATAGAGATGTATGAAGTTGAATAAGTCACAAATGTTGCACTTAAAGCAACACTTATTTTAGACTACGACATTATTTTCAGCCCATCTTTGGATTTTTTTACGTTAACATTTAGGCATTTATAATAATCCATTACTTATAAAGCAATTACGGCAAAGACCTTTACATAAAACATATACAATAATTATCCAGCAACCAAAATGTATTGTTGACCTCAGAAGGATAACATGTTGAATAGACCTTGCCAGAACTCAAACCCGTGACCCAAAGGTCATACATAGGGCCTCATTACGACTTTGGAGACAGCCATGGTGCTACTAGCACCATGGCTGCCTTCAAAATCTTGTCCGGGTGCGGGTTCCCTGAATGGGGAAATACCAGGCCATTCCGACTTCGGAAGGCCCGGTATTTCCTCCTTCAGGGAACCCGGGCCCGGTCCTTCCCGATTCCCATTCGCGCCCCCATAGGGCTCAATGGGAATGGGGAGGGAGCTAACAACGGACCTGTCAATTACGGGCCAGTTGTTAGCTCCCTGGTCCCCTCGCAGGACCCGCTATGGACGTCTGGAAAAACCAGACGTCCAGAGCGGGTCCCGCGAGGGGACCTCGTAATAGTGCGGAGTGGGTTTAATGGCACCGGCACCATTACCGGCGCCATTAAACCCATTCCGCTCTAGTCGTAATGAGGCCCATAGACTCCAGCAGTAAGCACTTAACCTGCTGAGCTATTTTACCAGCTATTTATCCTCAAATGTGCACTCCACAGCATGCATTGGCTGTTTGGGTTACATTTCTCATTAATCTAACACATTATTACAATGCTTAGAAGCAGGAGGGGTATGTCATGGCCCACTAGTAAAGGTGATGATAGTAGTGTTATATATGGGATAATGCACCCCCTACCATATGTTATAAGGATATTGCAAATCAGCGAGGAGTTCTGTGACCACAAAGTTTCATATATAAAGTCACGGAACTCCAAGGTGACTTGCAATATCCTTTTTACGTATGGTAGGGGGTGTTTTGTTCCTTATACTACATGGCCACTCACTGTCATCCCCTTCAATACCAAGACACTTGCTTAATCTAATGTAAGAGATCTTCTATTAGCTGATTCATATGAGCAGTGTGCAATATGGATTTACAAAGCTAGTATGCAGCTTCTAATGTGTTGCAGAAAAGTAGCTTATGCAATTTAATAAAATGCATTGAAAACGGTTTCATTCTGTGCTTTAAAATAAGCAATAACATGCAGATTCCTGCTCACGCATGTTAAACTGAAGCGGTGCACACATTAAACATTCCACCATACACAGTTCTTTGTCAACTCATGGCTGTAAAGTGTCAGAGTGAACTATTCTACAAGCTAGTTATTTGAGAAACTTGTCACAGCTTTAATCCGGTGCTGCAGAGACAGCTTGAATTCTGCTCTGTGGTGGCGCAAGCAGCAGGCCTTGTGGTGTCACAACTGAAGCGTAATAACTGATTATGCAGCCATTGTGATGCCATTTCCATATCACAGGTCAGTTGTGATAACACAATTAGCCTGTAAAAAGAAAATAATTGGCAATCTTTCATACATATATTGCAGGCATCCATGTATTATATTTTCTATCAAAAAGGACTTGAGGGGACATGAGATGGTATGGGGTAGGTATCCTAATAAATGTTTTTAACTTCGCACATAAACAGCATACTATGTCAGAATTGGATAGCTTAGCTAATTAAAAGCTCTGATAGGTGCCGGTCTGCACTTTCCAAGTTCATATTTCAGCAGGGCTGAATGAAACCTTCATCCTTTCAAGGTTGATGCCATACATACTATTGCATTTGGTTATAATAATACCAATTTGCATGAGACGTTAGCCATGAAGCACTATACATAACAATATGATAAAATATAGCCGTATAGACTGCAGGAAGGGTCAATATAAGTTGAGTAAGGATCTTTATCCCAAGCGATAGAGACCCTTCCGGGGGTCTATAACGTTATTAGCACATGGTGGTGGTAGCATTACATGTTTTGGTGGTGAAGTAAAAACATGTTACTTTAAAAGTGTATAAAGTAAGTAGACAAACTGGGACAGTAAATTAAATGTGGTTTTATTTTGTGGTATTTAAATAACATGGTTGTCTTTATAAGTTAATAATTTTCAGTGAAACTTGGTTGAACTGGAACAGGTTTTACAGGAACATGCAGTAGGTGTCATGTAAAAGTAAACTCTTTCTATTTAAGAAAGAGATAGCATTTTCCAATGTTTAGCTTTCTCTTTCGGGTGTCAAATAGCATGTTGCAGCCAAAAAAAAGTTCCTCCCGGAGAGGAAGTTTCTTATGAAAAATTATTGCCTGGAAATTGCATTGATGTTTCCCTGTCTGCTTCTGAAGGTTTAGAAAGCAGCCACTACCAGTTGTTATTCACTGTCCTCTAAACATTCTGATTGAGAGGTCAATCACTATCTCCACGTTCTATATTAGCACATGAAAATTGTAATTGACCTCCTCCCAGCCAATCAGAATGTTCAGAGTGTTTTCAATAACCACTGGTAGTGACTACATTCTGACTTCAAAAGCAAACATGAAATAATGCAATTTCCAGGCAAGATGTCTTTCAACAAGACACTTCCTCTCTAAGAGAACCTTTTTTTTACCGCAGCATCTTATGTAGCACATCAACGACAAAGGGAAAACATGAGAATCTGCTTTCACTTTCTTATAAACTGTTTAGTTTTACACAACCCCTAATGCAAAGTCATGTTGAACGAGCCCCAGTTCAACCAAGTTTGCACGTGAAATGATTAATGTATAAACAGCTTGCTATTTGAATACTACAAAATAAAACCACATTTAGTTAACTCCGTTTGTCAATTTGCTTTCTCATTATTAAACTAACATTTGTTACATCAGAACCACAGCTCCAGAACATGTATTGCTACCACTAATGTATACTAATAGTCTTATAGACCCCGGAGTGGTCATGACCCATCCCTCGGTCTATAAGGCTATTATATTGTGCCTGTATATGGGAAAATCTAGACCACAGTGACATCAAAACAGGGAGTAATTTTGCACAAAATGATAGGCATAAAAAACACAAAACACTCAGCAAGCAACGTTAACAAAAAAGTGCAAAGTACCTGAGGACATAGCTGCTACTATAAAGTAAGTCCACAACCTCTCTCCCGTCATGTTTTCCACCCCACTTTGGGAAGAGACGCTGCATGGCCCGCGCACTTGGTTCTGGTTCAGTTTGACACGTTTCCAGAAGTGCTGGCTTCTCTTGCTAGATTAGTCTGCTCCACATATGTCTGGCAGAGGATTTAGCCTCACAGTACGTTTTCTACAAGCCAGATTAACAGGGTTTAGCCTAAAACTCATTACACCGCTTACACTGCTTACGCAACGGCCGCAGAGTGTTTGCTCCACAAGGATTCGCTGATAGCCACATATTGCACACATCTCCTCTAAATAATGGTATTTGGCTGAAGCCAATCCCAAGTAGTTCCTTCCTTTTACGTTGCATACGCTATTTTTACGTATGTTGCCCATAAATGATAACCCAACTATTATATACTTGTTCAAGGCATAATTTGAATATACATTTGAACTATTCTTGAAAAGGTATAATTTTCGTAATTCGAGAGGGCCTTATCACAAGTTTTGCAGTGTGTGGGGACAGATGCAGTAATGTAATGACCAAAAAGCACATTTAATTGGATATCTCTTTGCAAGCATGTTCAGAAAAAGATGCGAGTCAATGGGCCTCATTACGACCCTGGCGGAAGACCATGGTGCTATTAGCACCATGGTCCATGCCGGTAAGTTACCGACTCCGCCATGGAGAAAGGGGGAATTACCACTCCATTACAAGGTTGGCGGGGCGGTAATTCCCCCTTCCTCCATGGCCCTTCCCCATTCACATTTTTGCCCCATAGGGCTCAATGGGAATGGGGAAGGCGCTAAGTACGGTGCCGCAAATTGCGGCACCGTAATTAGCACCAAGGTCCCTTTGCGGGTCCCTACTTTAACGGCTGGTCTACACCAGCCGTTAAGGTCGGGTCCCGCAAAGGGACCTCGTAATTAGGCGCTAATAGGTTAACGGCGCCGCAGCCTTTTACGGCGCCGTTAACCCATTAGCGCCTGGGTCGTAATGAGGCCCAATGACTGTCTTTTGTTGAATAACAGATTCTACAACTTGTAATGAGGCCATAGAGGACACAGGGACAAGATGCAATCATATATTCTCCTATGAAAATAATATATTTTTGTGTTCCGGGTGCAGGTGTACAAAGCAGAACACCTGGATTGTTAAGTGCTAAACTCGGGCCTGTAACTACGGGCCCCAGGGGCATTACCTTATGCGGTAATGGCCTGCAGTCTCGGGGCTCATTGCCATATTATTGCATGATTTACCGCTCTCCCAAACTATACATTTCGTTACTGAAACTCTTTCATTCTAACTGCTTTTGTGTGGCAGCAATTACCAATGTGCAAAAGCGTTACTGCATGCGATACTACCACATGCTGTAATATGGCGTTTCCCCCACAGAGTCATATGGGACTCCAAAATGGAGACTAACGGAAAGGTCCTCATGTCTTCGAATCATGTGGCACCTATAATTTATATCATGCTTACCACATTCAATAACAGTAATTCTGTTTGGTGTTTTTTTATGGAGGAAATACCTCCAAACTTGTAATTCCTCCCTACATTTTACTTTTATGTATAGTTGCAGTCTGGAGAATCTCGGTTTTCACATAACATTTGGCAGGGGGTCCTTACAGTCTACACACATTTTTGTACTAGAATACTGCCTAAGGTAAATATCCCCGTTTCCAGCGGTATTTACACAAATCCTCCAAACCACTGAATAACCACTGCCCCAATGGTAACAGAGTGGTATTTCTGGAATACTACCTGCCATATTCCAAAAATACCACTTGCTGTATTTTTTTTTTACCCATTGTCTCCCTCATATTAAGAGATATTAAGAGGGGGAAATAATGTTCAATAGTGGTTAAGACCACTGGGGTCAATTATGTGCCGTTTTGTGCGTTAGAAGACAAAGGTGTTGAGATGGTCAGCATAAGAGATCCACACTTTCTCAACCCATTCCATTGTCACTATGCAAAAAGGTTTCTCCCTTTATTGAACTTGAGTTTCCCTTCTGTACAGTTAAAAAAATGTTAAATGACCTCCGGGGACCTTTAACAAATTTCACCTCCACGTTTGGATTGGAGGTAAAAATGGGTGGATCCTCAGGCTGAAAACCCACCGCGTACTCGAATGTTATTTCCTTTCGGCTGCGTTTCCTTGGAAGTCCCCTTAGGTATGAACCTCCGACCCTTTGCCCAGAGTGCCTCCTGCATTGCACCGAGGACTTGGTCTTTTTCACCGGTGGCAATTTGCTTCAGCGAGCTGAGTTCTATAAAAGGTGTAAGGGCAATGGTAACAATCACCAGTAGTCGTACTCTATCTCGCCCTGGTCGTAGTTTTGCCTGGCACATTAATATCAACGACGTTTACTAATTTTCTTTAAAGTATTTCCATGGCCCTAGACTTTAATGTAGCCCATTATAATGTCCTTATTATATTTCCCTATTTTTTCTATTGGAAATGTCCATCTAGGTTTATCCAGCTGGGGTACTGTGTATTTTTTCACACTTTGTTTCCTGTTTTCATGGCCTCATATCTTACAGACTCCCCTTTGTCTGGACAGTGTGTTCTTTTTTTCGTGACTGCTTTGCAAAAGGGTTATTGTCTCCTGGATCCCCAGATACGCAAAGGTGTGCCACCGCCATCTAAAAAAACCTGCAGGGAAACCCTCGCTGTGGCACATTTCCCTTCTATCCCTTGCTGTCCTGTGACTTTCTCACACTAACAAAATAGTGTTATTTAAAAGAGCGAGCCTTTAACTCAATGTGTTTCATTCAATTATGGGACCTCTTGAAAAGAATAGGGAGTAGCCCAGAAATTATCAATACTTTGATATATCAGCAAGAAATTAAGGGGAACAGACTTGACACTGTTATAGTGGGGTTCGCCAATCTTGGGCCCAAACCCTGACTTGACTCCGTCACTTACATCAGTGCTGATGCTTTTTTCCACTGTACACCAGGCTGCAGCCCCTGGCTGTAGTTCACAAGCGATGCACTGTTTCCCGCCTGCACAGTGGTCTCCATGCCAATTCTCGTGCTTCATTTCCAGGCGTATAACAACGTGGTCAGTAATTGACACAGTCAGTAGAACCTCTACTGACTCCAACATGGCACCTACAATGTGTTCAATTATTGGGTGAGTGTGAATATTGCCATACGGCTGCATTCTCCAATGCCCGCCAGAGGCCCTGTTATCTGTCGAACAGCATACACTGCGATAGGGACCAATGGACACGCATTCATTACGCAATATGAAAAGGTAGTTAATGTTTGCTGCAACATCATAGCGCCTTTGTGCACCTTGTTGGGGGGCGGTCCTGAGCCCCCACTGCGTGCCCGTAACCCCACACCCGAAAGGACACACACACACACAGCCTTTCGGTTCGGGCTTCCCGGTCGCTCTGCTCGCGGCTGGGAATGCCCCTTTTATTTATAATCTGGGCGGCGGCGTGCAACGTCACGCCGCCGCGTAAGCCCGTCATTACGGGCAGCGCCACACTCCTCCTTTTTCGGGAGGAACCACAACAACTGCACTTTTAACTATAATAACTTTTAACACACAGCTACACTACAAACCACCACTGCACACCCAACACCCCTTTATTGTCAACCACCCGGATCCCTTCATCACAGTTTACTGGCTAAGTGTCCAAGTACATACTCGCTGAGGTAAACAGGTTTCCCTCGCCCAGCCCTCTGGGGGTACCTCCTGCCTACCTCCAGCCCGTGATATCCCTCAGCCGCGGCTCCCCCGATTGGGGAGTCTGGGACATCCTCCCGAAGATCTCCATCATCGGGGTCCTCTGGTGGGTCAGGTTCAGGCGGAGTTTCAGTCCGTGGATCACCCAGTTTCTTGAAGAAACTCACATTCCGGGTGACGGCAGATCGCCCATCCGAGGCGTCACCATGGATCCCTTGACCGCCACAACATCCAAGGGCTCGGGTTCATAGGGGAGTGAGAGTTTCCCATGGGGGTGTCGGTTTCGGACTAGAACTTCGTCTCCCGGCTCAAGCCGTTGAGGCCGGAGACCCCTTCGCAGGTTTTCCTGGTCAATTCTCACTCGCCTTTCCATTTCAACCCGCTGGTTATCAATCACTCCAGGCTCTTTCTCCACAGCCTCGGGTAGCAGGCCCCGGGGGCATCTCTTGAACAGCGCTTCTGCGGGAGCCACTCCAGTTGAGGCATGCGGGGTGGTGCGATACACCCGCAGGAATTGGTACAGGGCCTGTTGTAGGGGCTGACCCTGTCCCTGGGCGATTCGGAATGTCTTGTTAAGAGTCCGCATGAGTCTCTCCGCATCACCATTGGCTCGGGGCCACAGCGGTGACACCTTCCCGTGCTGCACCCCGCAGCTCTCCATGAGCTCGGAGAACCACTCACTTTGGAAAGGAGCCCCATTGTCTGAGCACAGAGTGTGGGGAAACCCGTGGGCTGCAAATATCTTCTCCACCGCCACCACCACATGCTCAAACGCCACGGATTCGACGAACTCCACCTCTGGATATCTAGAGTACTCATCGACAATTGCCAGGAAGTGGGTGCCCACCGACGTCGATCCAAAGTCCGTGTGGACGACCTCCCAAGGCCATGTGCCTCGGGGCATCGCTTCTATTGCTGGCTCCCGTTGCAGAGGAGAGGCTGCCTGACACCACACGCATGCCGCTACAAAGTCATCA
This sequence comes from Ambystoma mexicanum, assembly GCF_040938575.1. Taxonomy (NCBI): domain Eukaryota; kingdom Metazoa; phylum Chordata; class Amphibia; order Caudata; family Ambystomatidae; genus Ambystoma; species Ambystoma mexicanum. The sequence goes on from NC_090922.1 coordinate 865,371,169, forward strand.
ACCCTCTTCTCTAGTTCAGGAAACCAGACCTTCAACCGGAGCCGTGCCTTGGTCTTGGCTGCGCCTTGATGTCCATGGTGGGCCAAAGTGATGACCTCCTTCACTTTTGACAGGGGGACGACAATCCGGTCACCCCAGAGCAGCAGGCCCGACTCCGAAAACGACAACTCGTCCTTCATTTTCCACAGCTGTTCAAGTGTTGTTCTGGCCTCTTGTGTCCGCCCGGCCACAGCCTCGAGGACCGACTTCCAGGAGCAGTGTTGCATCGAGTGCCTCAGTATTTGAAAGCATTCGTCTTGGGCCGCGGCGGCCTCCAGCTCCGCCAGTGGCATCGCGTTTGGTGTGGCCGCCTCCACCACCATCCGTACATGGCTGTCAGCCTCTTCTTCGCAGATATCATGCCCCTCTCCCCCGCACACCCCCGGGTGGCGGGAGAGGTAGTCCGCCGCATTGTTGGCCCCGGGCCTGTATACCAAGGTAACGGAGTACTCAAGGAGGGCGAGCATCCATCTCTCAATCCTGGCCGGGGGCTTTGACGATGACCCAACCATGATTGGAAGCAACGGTTTGTGATCGGTTACCACCATCACCAGACGACCCAAGACATAGAGTCGAAAATGTCTGCAGCCCCACAGCACCGCAAGGGCCTCCCGCTCGATCTGGGAGTACCTCTGCTCAGTCTCTGAGAGTGCCTTGCTGGCATATGCCACGGGGCGAACTCCCCCGTTGCGATCCACCTGAGTTAGCACGGCCCCCAGGCCAAAAGGGCTTGCATCAACAACGATCTCTGATTCCAGGGCGGGGTCGAAGAATGCCATGGTGTCTTCCGTCGTGAGGGCAGCTTTAATGTCCTCAAAAGCGGCCTGCTCAAGTGGGCCCCAGTGCCACGTTGACTCCTTCTTCGTCAGGGCCTGGAGTGGTTCCGATCTTGAGGCGAGGTTTTGGATGAAACACCCACAGTAGGTCACCATCCCCAGAAAACTCCTCACATCAGACACCGATTCGGGAGGTTGTGCCGATTTGATGTCCTGGACCTTTCTTGGATCGGGCGATACCCCTCCCTCCTTGAACACAAAACCGAAGAATTCAATGGAGGTGCGCATGAACTCGCATTTTTCCTTATGAAGGGTAAGGCCCAGTGACTGGAGCCGTTCCAGGGTCTTTCCCAGCCTCCTCATATGGGCCACCTCTGTTTTCGCGAACACCAGAATGTCATTGCTGATGTTGAGGACGCCCTCGAGGTCTGCCAGGGCACCCCTAATAATGTTCTGGAACACCTCGGCGGCAGATGACACTCCAAAACTCAACCTCTTATATCGGTACAATCCCCGGTGGGTGGTAAACGTTGTTATGTACCTGGACTCGGGGTGGAGAACGACCTGGTGGTAACCTGCTCGGAGATCCAGTTTTGAAAAGAACCAAGCCCCTGTACTTCCGCAATTATGTCGTCGATCGTGGGTGTGAGATGCCGCTCCCTCTTTATTGCCTTGTTAGGGAGCCTCATGTCGACACAGATGCGGACAGAATCCGGTTGCTTAGGTTTTCTGGCCACCACGATCGGAGACACCCAGGGGGTCGGGCCCTCCACCTTTTCGATGATGTCCAGGTTTACCAAACTGTCCAGCTCCTTGTCCACCTGCTCTCTTAGATGAAACGGTACCCTACGGTGTTTCAGGGCAATAGGTTGGACCGACTCATCAATGTGAAGCCGAACCGGTTCACCGGTCATCTTTCCGATCCCACTGAAGAGTGCTGCGTACTTGTCTAGGAGATCATTGATGTCTTCCATGTAGACTGAATAGGCGAAACTGACAATCCCCAGGGCCTCGGCAGCGGCACAGCTGAGCAGGGTGTTGTCACTCACAGGAGTTTCATAGAAGCGAGCCTTGATCTGTGAGCCGTCATGTTCAACACTGGCTATAAAGGCACCATCCAGTGGTATCGGTTCCAGCCCTCCAAACGCAAATATGCGAGCCTTCGGTGTGTCCAGACCTGGGAGGGGTTCAAGCGTGTCATAATGTCCTCTGGCCATTACATTGACGGAGGCCCCCGTATCCACGAGCACCGATACTGGGGAGTGATTGACCTCCACCACACATCTGGGCTGCCTCCGGCTCTTTCTTTTCAGGATTTCCACGCTCGAGACAAAAAAGATGTTCTCCTCGTCCTCCTCCTCAGCACCCTCTACCTGGGGATCCACTTCGCCCTGATCTACCTGGGCCACATTCGGCGGCGGGTTCTGGCGTGGACTCCACGTCCGTGCCTGGCCTCTCGGCACCATCACCGGCAGGGCTGCACGGCATACCCTTGAAAAGTGATCGGCCAGCCCACATCTGCCACAGGTCTTTCCCACCGCCGGACATTCTGTCGGGTGAGGAAGGTCGTACCCGCATTTCTGGCACGACTCCCCGGCTCTGCCTGCCCTGTCGCGGGGTCCTCCACCAGGACGTCTCATGCCTCTGCCACCTCGCCACACGACGCACACCTCCTCCGATCTCACTGACCGGGATCTTGCCTCCATCTTATTGGCCCGAGCCTCCACCACCTCATGGCAACGGCCGAGCTCCAGTATGCGGGGCAGAGTGATGCCTGGCTCTCTCAGGACCTGCCTCCTGAGTTTGCCGGAGGAGCATGCCTGGATTAACATTGTGCGCATCATGTCTTCCGCATCCATAACAAATCTCTCATAGTCCACATTAGCAAGGGGGAGGAAATGTGCAAGGAGTGCCACCTTGGCCGCATCATAGGAGGCATTGGCAGGTGTGAGGGATTCAAATATTTCCTGGACCGCAGGCCCTGCGGAGTACAGCATGGTGGCCACTCTGCTGTCATCGTCCGTCACCTGAGAGGCCCTGAAATACATATCAAGGCGACTCATCCATCTCCTCCCCCGGGGCCCATGCTCGAAGGTGGCCCCGATGTGTCAAATTCCGGAATGGGCTGCAGAGCAGCGTGGGCCGCAGGTGCTCTTGCCTGAGCCATGATGGGGGGTCCAGGTTGGGCAGCTGGCAGCACTGCTGGAGGTCCTTGCAGGGGCAACTGTGGAGCCGGTATCGGCTGTTGCATTGGAATTACTGGAGGCTGCCCAGCCTGTTGAGGAATCGGCGAAGCCCCTGCCCCGTCATCCGAATCTTCAGAGTCAAACATAGGTCTGAGCGCACAGGCACCCCCACCAATTGTCCTGGAGGCCGCAACTCAGCCACCCTTCACCATCCACAGTGTGAGTGTCTATAACAGTCAAATCCGATACCAGGTACACACTACGAGCCTGACAGCTCACCTGGGACGGGCACCAGCTCCAAGGACCAGGAACAAAGCGTGCTGGTGTGAATGTCTCTCAATCACAGCCTTCTCCGATGATGAAGAGGACGAAGAAGATACTACAGCCACTTGATGATGAAGGGGACGAAGAAAAATGCTGTCTCCATCCGCTGGCATCCACCAATGTATAGGTGTTCCAAAAATTAAGCCATAAGCATGGAGTAGGCTAAGCAGGTCCAGCCATGTTAACCCTTCTCCTGGCTTTCACACGATGTAGTAGCACCAAAACTACATGAAAATCCACAATCCAACCATGGGTGTGCAGATCATGCTGCCTGCAAGCAGAATTTCCAAAAATTTGGCCCGGATTCACTTCCCCCTCCAAACCGGAGCTCGGAGAACATCCGCGGCCTACCAGACAAAATGGCCGCCGGCCGCGTGTACGAGCCGCAGCCACGGCGTAAGACGGAGCATCCAGGCGCTCCGTACATGCAGAAAAAATTCGGAAGCCTGCACCGCCGGGCCCGGGCATCCGCACTCGCTCGTCGCCACTGTTGGGGGGTGGTCCTGAGCCCCCACTGCGTGCCCGTAACCCCCCACCCGAAAGGACACACAAACACACAGCCTTTCGGTTCGGGCTTCCCGGTCGCTCTGCTCGCGGCCGGGAACGCCCCTTTTATTTATAATCTGTCATTACGGGCAGCGCCACACACCTCAAGCGATGAATACCTTCTCTCCCAGTTGAAAATGCAGCTAGAATTGAACTGTTCCCTAACAGCGACTGCAGATAAATGTAGCTTTCAATGGCTCGTGCGGAGCTGGGAGCGGCCTCTCAGAAGAGAAGAGCCTGGAATCCTGCCTTAATTAGCGTACTGAGCACAGTAGAAGAAACCCAGCCCTCTGCGCTCTTTAAAGCCTTATTTGTTGCCTAATGACTTCCCGTATGGGATGCGCTGTCAGCCATTTTTGAAAAGCCATGGAGCCCTTGAAATGATTTGCAATAGAGCGCCACTTTGACATGATTGGTGTCCCTTTCGGAATATGCAGGTCAAGAGATATGTACTTATTCTCTGTCCAAACCTCAAATCAGTAGCACAAAGGACCAGATTAGGGAGTTTGCCACCCGAGGGTCTTCCTAAGCAAGCACAGGGTGATTGGATGAAAGGTGAACTCAGAGCAGAAAAGGCACCCATTAGGGCAAAACCTAAAACCACTGGGCTATTGAAATGGTGGTGCCTAGAGACTGTGGCTCAAGACGTACAACGTCATCATGGCGTCCCTTGAAGCTGAGAGGAGCTGGCGTGTGGGCGGGAAGAAGCGATCAGGCGCTAGGGGTAAGGCTAGCCACGGCAGTGAGAGTGAGAGACTTCAGCAGGGCCCAGAGGGAACAGAGAAGCGGCCTAGCCAATAACAATACAGGGATTGACGATATCATCTCACGCGCTGCATGCGGGCCGTGCAAGCAAATAGACTGGAAGGATGTACGCACATGTGCGTGGGATGAAGGCCGGGCGGCCAGCCAGGCATAAATGAGCACGAGGAAGACGCACACGCTATCATGTCAAGTTATTTACATGATGAGCGACCCGAAACGTAGCTATTCAGCACAAATTACTATCACTTCTGATATTGTTCCAAATGGTGTACCAACAGAGGCCTGCGCACGATGCGCTTCTGTGAAATGCACCCTAACTACGTGTTAGGCCCATGCTGGTGGAAAAAAATAATTCGCATTCGCAGCACAAATCAAACTGCAGACGCCGATGTATCTTTTTGCTTTTTCCGACGCCAATGTATCTTTTTGCTTTTTCCGAGTGTTAGAAAACATCTTCCACTTGAGTCGAGCGGTAACATTTTTTTTCTGTGCAGAGTGATTTGCTGACTTGATTCTTTTTCAACAGATGCATTGATATATCTGTAGAAGCATCACAAAGCAAAGGCCCCTTTTCCGGCATATTCGGATGCCTCACACCATCAGGTTCTAACAAGGATTTATCAGTGGCAATATCTGGTGTTGCGATACCGCCTAATGGGGGCACTGCCTCATATGGCACCACAATATACCATTTCAATCTTTACCCAAAGACGAAGTACTGTTACAGTCTTTCCAATTCTTTATTTATTTATAGCGCACGCCAGACCTGAAGGTATCCGGGCAATTGGAGCCTGACTAAGGTTACCAACGGACAACTTGTTGACCTGCCAACAAGTAAGCATCTGGTGGCGTCAACGTAGCACCTTTGCAGGCGGTTTCATTTATGGCAGCCAAGAATTGCTGTGCCGAAGGGACTGGTGAGGAAATGAGATCGTCCAGTGGCGGTGCACCGAATCGTGGGTTTGCTGGCAAAACCTGGTGAGGGGGCTGTGGTGATTGTTACTACTCAGAGACATACATTGTCAGAGTGATTCCCCCAAATAATCCCGATAATCCTGCTCAATTCAGAGGTTATAGGGTGGATGTTGTGCCAGAGGGTATGCTTCAATGATATTACCAGATAGGAACACAGACAAATATAAGGCTACTGGTGGTGTCAGATCATAATGCCAGCGACGCGCAACCCTTTGTGGAAGGATTCACTCACCTTCCAGCAAATGAGCCCAACAGGAGGTCTCACCTGATACCATATAGCTCTGTAAAAATGACAGCAGGAAGAAAGAAGTACTTGAAAAGGGAAAATGATGACAAAAGGTTGCAGTTGAATTTCTCTTCCTAGCGGGAGCTCTATGAAACGACAATCTGAAAAAAAGAAATCCTGCCACTCACTCACACTGCGGATCACGCTGCAGGGACTGCTTCTCCGGAATCTCTGTAGGAGCTCAAAATGGCGGTGACCTGTCCTTTTCTTCTGGAACTGTGACATGGAGTAGGTCTGGCTTACAAACCACACGCACCGCAGCACATCAGAAAAGACTATGAAGAAGCAGACTGTCCTACTGCGTGCACTGACACAATAATCACTTCCTCAGTGGACACCCCTGTAGATCTGTTGGCGATCCAGTGAATGTATAGCTGTTCTGATAACATTGGAAATAAAGAATCAGTACTTTAAAAAAAGTTACCCAAACATTTTGATTGGATTCCAAATTTCATATGTTTTTCAGACTTCTGAACTTTGTGGTTCCCTCTGCTTTTCCTGCACATATTTCTGGCTTGCCACCCACCTTCCTTTGTCTCTCTGCAGCCCTTCCTTTCCCACATCTGTGTCTACGCTCATTCTTGTGCCTGGATTCACAGTTCACTGAGGGAAGCATACACCAATGCATTATTGCCTGTGTCCAAAAGTAGGCAATATATCCTCTAAATGACCCAATTTATGAGACTGAGAACATTTGCAGCTGCATGAGTAGACTGGAGAAATCCGTGCATGCTTGTGCACTCTGTTCTTGATGATCTTTAGGCCGCATTTCATCCCGGCCATAATACTGAAACAGTTTTGCAAGCTGCACTATATGATCTAAGATTTTGGGTGGATGCGGGAGGGACAGGTGTGCTTGCTTCATTGGACTTATCTGCAGCTTTCGATACGGTTGATCATAACACTCTTTTCACGCGTATCTATAAACTTGGATTATAGGGTAAATCTTGGGATTGGCTCCAATCCTTTTTAAGAAAACGAAAACACACTGCCCCTCGTCCTCTCTTATTCTCAACTTCGAGAGATGTTACCTGCAGGGTTCCTCAGGGATCTTCCCTTAGACCTCTGTTGGCCAATCTTTGCATGATTCCTCTGGCCGAACCTGTGGGCAGTTTCAATTTGATCTGCCACATGTGCACTGATGACATCCGACTAATACTGCTTCTGGGTAATACCAATGAGAACCTAATTGACTAATTCAAGTGCTGCATTGAGCATGTGAAGGTTTGGATATCGTCAAATTCACTCCAATTAAATTGGCACAAAAACAGAAATACTAATTTGTAAACCTAACAAGATTAATACGCTGGTTCAAGAACTGCCAGGAATGTGCGATTTCTAGCCGTCCACGTTGTGAACTTACTTGCACCAAGCCTTCAAATCTGGTATGCAACATTAAAGTCTGTTTTCAGAGTTATTTTTCTTACTCACAGGAGTTTCAGCTCACACATGATTTTTTATTCAGTCGTCTCGACTCCTGCATTGCCGTTTATCTAGGGCTTCCCAAAAAACCTTTAGCCAAATTGCAGTGCATTCAAAATGCGTCCTTAAGGCTGAGTTTCCATCTTTAGAGACGTCATCCCATAACTGCTTCTCCTCGCTGTCTGCACTTGTTACCCGTGGCCAAAAGAGGTAAATGCAAAATTCGGTGCCTCACGCATACGACCTATTATAAAAAATGACCCCATATGAACTAGGAATAATTTTGCTCACTATGTTCGCGGCAGACATCTTTGATCTGCCTCTGCCAAACTTTTGGCCACTTCTAAATTTAAGCGGCATAACTGGGGCAGTCATGCCTTCTCTGCTCATGCCTCGATTCTCTGGAATTCTCTCCCTTTTAGTGTACGAGGCCTGTCAGATTATGAGTTCCTCTGGAAACATTTGAAGCTCTGGCGGTTCCCCAGATAATTGTTTTCTGTTTTGTGGCAGTCCTGAAATCTGGTGCAAGTGCCCTAATGCCTCTTCTGAAGCAATTTGTTGTGCTCCATAAGATATCTACCTACCCACGTATCTCCCTTCTATGCCTGCCTGTCATTCTGGCTGTGATTTCACCACAGATCGCCGGACTGAAGAAACATTCCTCTACGGCTGACTACATGATGCAAACTTGCATTACCACAATTGGACTCTCCATTAATACCTACGTAGTTCATAAAGCCGTCCGTTAAATCTGTCGATGGCAAACACGTAATTATGGAATGCTCTTTTTATGTATTTCTGTTTTCTTTTAGATTCTAACTGTCGTATTTACATGTTTTGTTTCTTTCCTTTTATACATTGGACAGGTGAGTTGATTAATTGTTAGACGTAAAATGTGTAAAAAAAAGTCCTTTCATGTGACTAACTGAACAATAAAAAAATTTAAAAAAATTTAAAAAACGAAAACACGGAAAAATCGTACTCTGCAAGCAAACATAATTTTAAATGAATTGTATGTACCATAATTAGCCAGTATTTTAGTTTTCTTGAAAATATAAATATTCCTCTGTTAGATTTCCTTTGTGTGCACTCATTCAGTAGCATGCATCTGCTGAGCTTGTCTCACTTTCCGTGGGGACACAGGCCGTTTCTACTGACGTGGGTAACTTAGTACGCCACATAGATTAATAGTTATCAACATATTTTCTTCACGTTTCACATTAATGGACTAGCTGTTGAAAATTGTTGCTGAAATCGACGATTATTATGGCAACAAAAGGATTTTGTTTCACTTGTAGGTTTTCTCAGCATATGCTGTAGAAACACGTCAGTAGGGAAATTGTGTACCCACATTCTTGAGAGGTGTATGATGGAAATGATTGGTATTTTGACATTTTTTAAATGTAATGAATTCATCTTCAAACATAATGTGATGATGATATCAATAATGATCGGGTTGGGGGGATAGCTCAGAGGCAATGCGTTTGTCTGGTAGCAAGACAACGTAGAGCAACACAAGTTCCAAGCCTGGCCCTGTGCTTAGAGACTGGTCTCTGGCATTAGGCACGTTATAAAAGATGAATTAATTAACCATTTCAATAAAAACATATATCAACAAATAGTATGCACACTGCATACGCCCATTCCCCAAAGTATGATTGGCCAACCACAATGGGCCAGCAGTACAGTACACATAAGGTCACCAATCACAACCATCTTCCCTGAAGAACACCAATTCCCTCAGCTTTCCAGAAATCCACCACTTCAGGAGAAAGCTGGGAATGCAAGGCAGCATGCACTAATACTGCCTCTTACTAAAATACGCACGTGCTGCCAGGTAAGATGGGAGGACTGTTGCGTGTTACAGCAATGTAGGCTTCTTGTCATGATTCGCAACCATAGATGATGCCCAGGGACGAGGTTTTCTTGTGCAATCCTCCTTTTATCACTGAGCCACTTCAGTCATGCATCAGAGTGGTATATATATATATATATATATATACGCATACATTAGCTTACCAGCAGGAGTACATATAGAAATTAAGCACGCGACATGGTGCACAGCTTTCCGTCTTCCGCAGGACCGACAGAGGGCTGCTGCTCCCCCCATCGCTTGCCATGTTCATGTGTGTCCTTTGTTCTTGGCCGGGTCCACCTCCCTGAGTGCTTGCCGGCATCCACCCACAGTGCATGGTGCAGCAAGCTTGCCTTTGGGCGGCTGGAAAGCTAGACCGCTACACTTCTCTTTATACTATCGTTACAAGATTGGTGGTGAAGGAAAAAAGTGCCAGTAATACGATTACTGCTACTTTTCCTGCACCGCCAAATCATAATTTATGGGGGATTTACTGCTGGCCGTATTATCGTTTGGTAAATCCACCATTTTTCAGAGGAAAAGTGGAGGAATCACCTCCAGCTTGTTGTTAGAGGTAAATCCTCCACTTTGCTCCAGAAATCGGGGGATTTACTGTGCAGTAACACCACTGACTGCAAATCTGCCAGAAATCCCCATGGAGTGCTATGGACTCCAAAAATGGGCATTACCACCACTTGTAATCCCGTGGTAACTCCACAGGCCCAAGTGATGGTAACAGTAATTGAGTTTGGCAGTAATTCAGCAGATTTACTACCAAATTCGTAATGAGGCCTTTGTGTGTGTCAGTGAATAGAGTTAAAAATACCTTCCAACCTGTATGAACTCTTCAGAATTTAAGGGGTCATTGCCCCACAGGCCGAGGGAGTTCCAAAGATGGAACATTTCGGTTTACTCTTTGCATAACCCATTTAACCCATCTAATGCAAGAGGGGAAAGAGATGGCGAGCACAACTAGTAACAACGAGGAGCAGATACGCTGGTAAGCTTTGCAGGTTTGTTCTCTTACTATTCAACCATTCAACCAACCATAAAAGACTTCCATGGATTCAGCAGGAAAGAAGAGAAGGGTGAAATGAGTATAGCACTGTAGTAATAGTAGCATCACACACAATTATTGGGGGCACTCCACAATGTGGGGAGTGACCCTGAGGTTCGCATAACCTCTAGACAGAAAATAGTTGTATTGAATCTGGGGGACCCTTACTGTCGTGCAGTGCAGGTGCTTCAGGTCTGTTTGTCATGTCCCTACTTGTCATCCATATTACACAAAAATAGACAACCTCCAGCGTAAAAGATAGATTTTTGAGATCTAGAGATCCTATAAAAGAGCTCCACAGCATTGTGAATTTTACAGATATCTCCTTAAAAAGGCAATGGTTCATTATCAAGGCACACGTTGAACAGGTTCAACGCCACATTGGTGAAGTGGATTTCCCTACAAACAACAACCAGAGACTTGGATATTGGACACCGGTTCACTTCTCTTGGATATTGGAACCTGTTCACTTCCCTCGGCGTATGTGGGTGATACGCCTGTGATAGTAGCCTGTTTCCAGCCCTTGCTAACCAGGGCTTAGGTTACTAAGCTAAGCCATTTACTGCTCTCAATATCATTTGAATTCTGCCATCAGTGCCTTGCCTCTGCTTTTGCCATTATGGAAAAATAACCACTTGCACAAGATTGCAATGCCTCCACAGTGGTTATAGATGTAGCAGCTATATTATATATTGTCTCAAGGCATTGTATGCTGCTAGCAAGTACATCAAATATTTCATTTATTAACAACACACCAGAGGCACCACATTCCCACTTTAAGTAATCTCAATGCACTATGGGGAGTCAAACCAATGTCTGAGCATTACTTATATAAGGGCTGGCATGCTGATTCAGTTCCTATACACACATGCATCCTATGATAAGAGTCGGCTCCTGAAGAAAGCCGCCTAAATCCAGCCTGTCAATATCTGGATTCCAACTGAGGAACCATGGGATCTGAGTGTTCAGTCAAGCACTGAAGAGCTCAGTCTCGAGGAGGCCCGAAATACTCTGGTGATGTTTGAGCACTAGACTCTAACATCTAGTTTCACCTGCCTTGAACCTTCGTAGAGTTCCTATTGATGAAAATATACGAAAAGTCCCCCGCATTTATAGAAATGTTTCTGAGAAGAAACACAAACATACTTTGCCAAGATACACTAGATATTTGGATCTCATCCTTTCTTGGAGGTTCAACTTCCTAACTAACTATATTGTTTAGGCTAAGAACAATATGATATGACATGATATGTCATTCATAACACGCCTGTACACAAGGATTTCTAGGCACAACCAGACAAGGGAGGGAAGACAGAGGACAAAACCAACGATCTTACTAGGCCTTGTGTCATTCAGATCGTGCAAGTGAGAGACACAAAGTGCAGGGCAGAGGGAGAGGGGAAGTGCAATCAGGGGAGGGAAGGGAGAAGTGCAATCAGGGCAGCAATGCTCTGAGTAAGAGTGTGGGATATATTGACCCACTCAACGGCATTGCTCCACATCACTAAGCTGCATTTGCGCAAGAAACAGCAACCTGGCTGTGCTGGCTCCTGTGCGCACCAGGACTTCAAAACTGCATTTTGGCAGCAACAACAAAAGATGGCTGCACCATCCTGCCTAGCACACTTCAGGCAAGATGGAACAGGGGGATACACTGAAAAAGTATGCCAGTGTGTTCTGAAACATATATGAAATCAAGTAAACAGGCAGCACTGCATTGCTGCAAAAGCCAAAAATTCCCCTTCAAAATGAAACCTTTTTCACCCTTTCAAAATTCCGCGTTATGCTATTTCCATCTGCGCATTCTGAAACCACTGTGATGGAAACGGCCGGGTCAGGCCCAGGATAATTTGTTGTGCCTTAGAAAAACCGGGCATAATTCCTGAATGACAGGTCCTGTCAAAGTAGATTTGAAAGAAATCAACAAGTAACTTTCTTTTCACTCGCACAGGAACACGCTTTTATTTCTTGCCAAAATGTATCAAGGCGCAGCAGTTCAAAGAAACTTTTTACTCTCTGAGGCAGGTCAGGGCTAAATGTATCTATACTTCAGACAAGACTCCTGCTGCAAGGGAAATGACTACAGCTGCAAAGACAGTGGCAATCTGAGGAACTGCAAACTGAATTAAAAAAAGAAACGCTAGCAGTTTTTAATACATGTGGAAAAATGGGCTGTGCTGACTGAAGAGAAAAAAATGGCCTGTTTAAAACTCTATTGTTAATGAAACCCTGTTTACTTAACAATGTAAAGGAATTATGTTAGTGGTGATAATTCACACAAAGGCTATCTTCTGTCACAGGTTTGTTTAATTCAAGACGCAAAGTAAGAAATTAAACAGTTTAAAACACATGGGATGGATTTGCAAACTCTCAGAAAAACCTGTTATTCCAGTTGCCAGCCATGAAACTCCTCCAAGGAAGGGAGATACCCCATAAATCCAGGACACATAGGTGCAAAGTGCCAGCTTGAAAAACATTGTATGGGACAGGACAATGAAAGTTCATATGCTCGTCAGACATTCATCTGTGCCCCAGGCTGCGACATTTGCAGTCCTGGGACACTCATCTGTCAAGTGTGAAAGGGCATCAAATTTTGTGGGCTATCTTTTAACACTTGGTAGAACTCATTGCGGCATGGGGAACAGAAGTTACGAAATATGACAGATTCCAAGGAAAGTATTAATGTGGGAAACATAACATTTTGTACATACATCCCTGGGGACAATTCGCATTTGTGTATAAAATTGTGGAATTTTAGGCCAAAACTTTAATGTGTAAAATTACCAAAATGTGTCAGAAAGGTGAAACAAGGATGCACAGATCTGAGGATTGGACTGATCTGGGCTGCACCTAATATGTAACATGTGTGTATAATTTTCCAAGAGATTGCAAGTGAAGAAATGTATGTTTTTGCCAAAATCGGATTTTAAGTAAAGTAAATGTGGGAGTGTTGGAACATTGTCAACCTCACCCCATAAATCTGACATCATTCCCTTAGAAGTCCAACCAACTGAGTGCGAGGCGGGGACTAGCTCCCCTGCCCAAACCAAGTAGTTTAGGGGCAGTCGTAGTTAACCCGGCCCAGCCTCTACCTTGATGATGTCATTTTGCATTATAAATAAGGGTCCATGGCAAGACCCTAGAGACAGACACAGACACTCTTCCTGATTTCCTGCACTGCGTTCCTGTTCCTGTTTCATCTTCAAGACTCCAGATCCCAACCACAAGGCCAAGCATTGCTGATCCTATTCCAGGGCCCATTGCAAAACCCAAGCATTGCTGATCCTGCCCCAGCAAGGCTTACCCTACAATATTAAAACCCACTAATCTCCCAGTAACCAGGAGGAACTGTGGTACTTTTGACATCCTAATCCACGCTTGCCACCACTAACTGCATGCTGCTGCTATCCTGCTACCCTGATGACCTGTAGTATCCAGTAACCAGAATTGCCAGTCCAGAAGAACTATCCTTTGGCATCCAGTCACTGCCCAGCTGTTCCTGTCCCGCTGATTTTGTCCGGCTGTCCTTTGTTAGACCAGATCCGTGTGGTGACCAGAACTGCTGACTGTCTCAAAATCCAAATTAAAAAGTGGTTTGTGAGTATCAATAGGAACCATAGAAAACCATAGTATACCTTGCCTTCCCTTGTCCTTAGTTCCACTCTCTAAGCCATCCTATCCTTATCCTGATAACTTGTAATATTGTCAAAAATCATTCTTGAAACCCTGCCTTTGATTTCTTGTGCTAGCGCCAACTTCTTTAATAATTTTGTCTTGTGAAATCCTAAGCCCTTAGTCCTCCCTCGAGTGATCGGACTGTTTCCACCAGGGCAGGTGCGGGGGTTGCTAGGGTTGAATTTGCGTGTCAACCCTGGAGCTTACTGTGTCTCAATCTGGTAGCCTAGCCTGAATGCTCTAGTATAGAGTAAAACTGTCCTTGTCAAAATTGATTTCTTTTCCTTTTTCGCGCCTTAATTTTCTCAAAACGCACCTCACTAGATCTTGCATAACTCACTCAATTTACCAGCCAGAGACCTCATTTCACTTCCATATCGTACCTATGATCCATAGCTACACCCCAACACAAAAACTGCATTACAATATTTCACCCGTTTTGGTAAGTTCAGGTAGGGAATTGCAAAGGTTTGCTAAATTTACAACGTGTCATTTCAGTACAAACTATTTTAAATCTTCCATTCAATTTCAAATTATATGCTTTTGCTCAATCCATTGCTTGTGATTGCTAGGATCTTTCCAGTGTTGCTCCAGTAAAGAATTGTTTTTGTTTCAATAGTTTTATACACATTCATTGTTTGAATCTAACATCAAAACATAAGCATTTCAATTGCGTGCTGCATACTGGGCCGAGACTAAGTTGTGCGTCGCCTGATTGAAATCCTTGACAAATGTGGGGGCTCGAGTCCGGGGATTGAGTTTGATTACCACCCGTGACAGTCTAACACAGCAGACTAACCTGCAAGTTAGTAATACTTTGTTTGGTGGGAATACTGTGTTACACCGTACAAGCGCCCCCCAAAACAAATACTCTAAGCACCAGGTCTGTCTATAAAAGTAAAATTACTGTATGTTCCAGCGTATAAAACGGCTTTTTAACCCAGGAAAATCTTCTCAAAAGTCGGGGGCTGTCTTATACGCCGGGTGTTGTCTTATAGGGCGGGTGCTGAAACTTCCGAGCCGTACTGGAGAATCTGCGGTCGCTGCATATGGTCGGGGAGCTCAAAAACAGCCGCGGCCGCATCCCTGCCATATGCGGTGACCGTATGAAAGCAGCAAGGGCGGCGCTGTACAAGTACGGTAGAAGAAAATCCACTCACCAGGATTCGTGGAAAGAAGTGACTTAACGCGGTCTCGATGACGAGGTGCCTCACCGGGAAGGTGTAAGTGAAGGGTGGAGCAAGCTGCAGGCATCCGGGATGCCCGGGTATGGAAAAAAGAGATAGAGCGGCGCTGTGCCCAGAAAAACACACCTCTTTCACCCATCTGGCCCGCCCTTGTATCCTATTACCGTACCTCCTCTGCCTCTCAGATCTCGCTCCTGAAGACTGCAGTGAAGCGGCGCAGACACGCATGTGCGAGATCTGAGAGGCAGTAAAGGAGGTACGGTAAAAGGATACAAGGGCGGGCCAGACGGGTGAAAGAGGTGTGTTTTGCTACCGCTCTGATAGTCTTTGAGACAGGGAGGGCTGGGTAGGCAGGGAGAGCTGACCAATCCAAGCAGGCTTTGTATACAACAACCAGCCAATCGCCGGTAAGGGACATCGCTTGCTGTGATTTGCTGGTTGTTGTATACTGGGTACCACATACAGTACAGCACCAGTATCTGTACCTGTTCATACAGTATAGCACCAGTAAATACAGTAAAGTATACAAATGTGCAACAGTCAAAACCCCATCATGGCTCCACCAGCAAGAAGAAAGAAATATAAAGCCAGTTTCAAACTTAAAGTTGTAAACTTTGCCGTGCAACATAATAACTGCGCTGCTGCAAGACAATATAGAGTAACAGAAAAGATGGTTTCGGACTGGAAAGCAAATGAAAAAGTATTAAAGAGTATGCCAAGGGGTAAGTGTGCATTAAGAAGAGGCACCCCACATTGGCCAGAACTCGAAAAACATGTAGCAGACATGGTGAATGAGCATCTCCAAAACGGTTTTATAGTGACACGAAATAAAATACATTTGTTTGCACTTCAGTGGGCCAAATCTAACCCAGATCACACCAACAGATTTAAGGCCACTGTATTCTGGTGTACTAGATTCATGGGAAGGCATAATATGGTACTGAGGCAAAAGATGAAAATTGCCCAAAAATTACCTGCAGATCTTGATAGCAAAGTAAATAGTTTCCATCGATACGTAATACAACAGCACACTAAACATGGCTATGAGTTAAGTAGTATTGGAAATATGGATGAAACTCCAATGAATTTTGATATGGTTAGAAATAAAACTGTCCATCAAAAAGGTGAAAAAACAATTTTAATTAAAACAACAGGACATGAGAAGTCCAGTTTTACAGTGGTAATAGGACGCACAGCTGATGGTGCCAAACTGAGACCAATGATTATTTTTAAAACAAAAACAATGCCGAAACTCA
The DNA here is from genome assembly GCF_040938575.1 of Ambystoma mexicanum. NCBI lineage: Eukaryota > Metazoa > Chordata > Amphibia > Caudata > Ambystomatidae > Ambystoma > Ambystoma mexicanum. The sequence goes on from NC_090922.1 coordinate 865,387,518, forward strand.
AGTTCCCTGTTGGTTGTTTTGTACATGGGAATGAAAAAGGCTGGATGGATGAAGAAGGGGTAAAGCTATGGCTTGATAATGTATGGAGCAGGCGACCAGGTGGACTCATTCAAAAATGTAATCTACTGGTGTGGGATATGTTCAGGGCTCATTTAACTCCCAGCACCAAGCAAAGGCTTGCAAGACTAAACACAGATGCGGCAGTTATTCCTGCAGGATTGACATTGTTGGTACAGCCGCTGGATTTGTGCCTAAACAAGCCATTTAAAGATCGCATTCGAGAACAGGGGAATTAATGGATGGTTAGCGGCGAAAAGTCATTCACAAAAGGAGGAAACATGCATGCTCCAAAGTTGGATGTTTTGTGCAAGTTTGTCATAAAAGCCTGGAATGATATTGATGCAGAAACAGTAATCAAGTCTTTCAAGAAGTGTGGCATATCAAATTCATTAGATGGTATGGAGGACGACTACTTGTGGCAAGATGAAGAGGAAGCCGAAGCTGAGACCACACCATCTGAAAACCCAGGAGGTGAGTCTCCTGCAGCAGAAATTGTCCCAGTATTCCCAGACCATACAGAAAGCACAGGGAGACAATGCGGCTCTCTGTGAAAAGAATGATGGGCTCCATCAGCAAGTGGCAGTGCAAGAGCGGATCATTGAGACCAGTAAGGCCTTGATAGATGAACAAAAGGCTCAGATCTTTGATTATTACCAAGAAATAGGGGCTGAAAAAGAAAAGCTAGCAAGGTTGGAGAAAGAGGGTGCTAGACTAAATCCTAACTGGAGGGACCCTGAACAGGTAGAGAGGGACAGGGAAACCCCTGATTATAGCACAAGGACCTCTGTACTCAGGGACTCAAACCCATTCAATACCATAAACACTGCCCACTTCATGTCTACTGGCTCACATGAGCCATGGGGCTGGCAGAATTCAATAGATTTGGTAAAATGGGACTGACAGATCAGCTCCCCCCAGAAATTGATGGACGGGCGTCCCTGTACAGATACCCAAATATTAGGGCTGATATCTCTGACAAGAAAGACTCCTATGAAGGGAGGGTCAGGGAATCAGATCCACTGAAATACCACCTTCTAAGGGACCAGTTGGTTAAATTTGATGGGGAACTAAAGGAAATACGGCCCAAAAAGAGCATCCTGAAGACCCCTACCCAGTTAGGGCAGTGGGAGGATACTCCACCAAACCTGGAAGTAGGTAAGAGTCAGAACACTCTTCTGAGCACCACAGGAGTAGAGAAACTAGGCCCCAACCTTCTGCGAGCCCTTCTCAAGCTCACAGAATCCGGGAGTACTTAATGGATCAAGAAGGGACATCCAGTAGCAGTGCCTCGGAGTCTGAGGGCAATTGGACTCGGGTGACTAAAACAAAGAAGGCAAACAGACTTAAGAGAGCTATGAACAAAGATCCCGTTAGGCAGATTAAGGCCATTAGGAGTTTCATAAATCCATATCATAAAAATGCAAAGTATTCTGTTTGGGAACACTTTAAACTATATGAGCAAATGATAGATACTTTTCATATGGAGGACAGCCAGAATTGCATAGAGTATGTTAAATGGAACTTCTCCCCTGAATACTCCAGTTTCTTTGCGGACTGGAGGACAAGAAGCACTCCAGATGGTCCACCGACAGGGCGGCCATCTTGAAACATTTTTCTGCTCACAGAAACCCCCAAGAGGCCCACAAGACGGCCTATAATCTGCAGTGCGGGGAAGATCAGACCCCCCAAGAATTCGTGCAGGAGCTCAAACGCGCCTTTGCACAGACCACCAGGAGGGTACGCACAGATAGTCGGGAGTTCATCACCACCTTCTTTCATGTCCTCCCAAAATATATAATGACCGAGCTGGTGAGGGACTTTCATGAGAAAAGATTGCTGGACTGGGTCATAGAGCAGGTGACCCACATTTATGAGGTCCAAAAACCTGCAGATAACAAAAATCCAAACAAAAACCCCAAACCAGCCAACACCCCTGCTGCTGCTAAGGTGGCGGAGGTGAAGGTTGCTCCCATTTTAGATCTGGAGATGGGGGGCCTAAAAATATACCTGTACCAAATCAACCCAATCAAAGACCCAGAAGGCCCTCAGGCCAATCCCAAACAGGTGGTAGTCAGGGAGGTAATCCCACAAATGGGACCCCTAATTATATCAGCCCCCGATACAAGGGTAACAGACCAATCCTGGGGTATGTATGGACTCCCCCAGCCCAAGGGGGGGATCCAACCAGGTAGGTACCGCCCCAGAAAACTTCCCTCCTAACTTTCCCCAGGAGGGCAGTAATCACCCAAATGTCAGGATGAGTTTTTTTCCCCGGTACCCACAAAACCCCAACCTGCAGGACAACCCTTCTTTCTTTCACCGCTTTCAGGAGCCCAGACCGCCCAATCAGGGAGAGGGGAGGCCAAGGTGGAGGGTTACCGAAAATCTCAATACCCAGGGTACTATGGGAGAAGGGATAGGTACCCTTCCCGTGACTCACTTAGGGTTGACCAGAGACCCCCGTACCAGCTGGAACGGGTGTCACAACTGGAGCGCCAGGTCCAGAACCTATCCCAGGATCTGGGTCGCATGTTGAGGGCTCAACAGAACCCTCAGATGAACATGGCGGCTCAGAACCCAACAAACCAAGGGTCTGGTAGCCCTGGAACAATGACGGGGGAGCACCCCGATAACTCACTGGTTCCAGAGGAGGAGGCACGGGGGAGGGAGGTGTGAAGCCCTAGAGGAAGCTTCTTTCATCACCCGTGAAAAGCCCCTGGACACCCAGGAACCAGAACAAAAATCTCCTGCCCCCAAAAACCTGCCACCCAAGGAACAGAGGGCGGGTAGGAGAAATAAAGAACCCAAAAAGACCCCTTTTGTGGAGGAAGTTAGGGTCCTCCAATTTGAAGGAGAAGAATCCTCCGAGGATTCTGGGAAAAAGATCTTCTCCTTCTGGGATGGGGGAACTCCTCCCAAAGAAAAATGGGTCCCAAGAGATCCAAATGAAGACTGGGTGAGAGTGGGTTCTGATTCTGAATCGCCCATCCCAGAACCCCAGGATGAGCATCAAGAAGACCTAATATTAAAAGGGGATTCCTCAGCTCCCCAAAGCAATTCTGGTGACTGTCGCCAAAAAGGAGGGGGGGGGGGGCAGCCCAGAATTAGAAAAAGAGGAGCCTGAGACTCCTCGAATCCCTGAGTGCAAAATTTTCTTTTCAGATTCCCAAACTACCCAACTCAGTTCTGGAGACTGCCTCCTAGAAGGGGGGGGCAGCCCAGAACCAGCAAAAGAGGATTCCCAAACTATTATACTCCATTCTGGGGACCTCCTCCTAGAAGGTGGGCAGCCCAGAACCAACACAAGAGGAACCCCAAACCTCACCAACCACTTCTGTTGACTGCCTCCAAAAAGGGAGGGGGGGGCAGCCCAGAATCAGAAAAAGGGGAACCCGAAACTCCCCAAATAGCGGTGTGTCAAAGTTTTCTGTCAGATTCCCCAACTCCAACGCAGAATTATGCCCAAACTATCCCTGTGTCGGAAGTCAAAAATAAGGTCATTGACCACCCAGCTTGCCCAGAATGCCCATTACCTTTGCCCATTGGAGGAGAAAGAAGGTAGATTCTACGCCTCCGTCCAAGTGCAGGCGCAATGTGCAATTCCAGCACTGGTGGACACTGGATTCCAAGCCACTCTTCTGTCAAAAAGGGCCTTTGAGCAGCTAAATTCAGGAAGGGGGGAGAGATACCAGATCCCTCTCATCCCTCTTTCTGGACAACCCCACAACTTCAATGAGAATGAAATTCCTATTGAGGGGACTGCAGAGATGGAAATAAAAATTGGGCATCACAAGATGAAGCACCCGGTCATAGTCGTGGCTCCAGAGGGAACCCCCTGTCTATTAGGGAATGACATCCTCCGTAGGTTGTCTCCCCTAATAGACTTTGTGAACAAGGTACTCTGGACACAGATTCACAGGCCAATCAAATTAAAACAGAGTGTCAACCATGTTAGTCGAAATGGCACATGCCACATGGTTGAACAAAAACCAGATCAAATTAAGTTTCATCTTCAAAATAATGAAATAACCGACGTTACCATAATTGCTGTGGGACAAGAAACTGGTGATGAGAACTCCTCTCCATTCCTGAAAATCAACCTTCCTTCCAGTCTCAAGTGGCAGTCCACACTGTAAGGAAATACTTTGAAATTTTATACCAATTCACAATCTGAAAATCCCCATTCTATAGCCAAAATTGATGACAAACCAGCACCAAGTGTAGCTTGCATTCAGAAGAAGGGCGAACAGCTCTTCTTCCCGATTCAGTTAAATGACAGGAAGGCGTCTGTCCTCACCTGAGATGACTTGAATAGCGAATAAAGCTTCATCAGCAAAGTATTATTCAGGAAACTCCAAAAGACCAGACCCGGCCTGCTGTTGAGTCAGTTTATCAATGGGTATGGGGCCTAGAAATTCTTCTGCTTAGCAGTTGTATGATAAAAATTTCTAGAGGTGACAAAAGCAAAGAACACAATTGTTGGGTCGTGCGAGGTGTTCCTTCTGCCTTTTAAATGGGCAGTCACATCCTCAACCGACTCGAGATTAATTTGGATCCCAGTTATTGCCAAGCCCGGTCCCAACTGGAGAGTAAATCTCAGGACCCTGGCAGTCCTAAAGAAAGCCTTCCGGTCAGCCCCAGTGCTACCACAGGAAGTTGAAGTTCAGAAATGGAGAAGAGGTCACCATCCCAGGCCTAGTCTACAGAATCTGCCTCCCCAAAGGTGAATTGACAGAAGAGAAATGGGTCCATATTAATCGACTAAAGAGCTGTCACTGGCCTAGGCACACTTTGCAACAAACTGAGGATCCTAGAGAGAATCAAACAGAGAAGACATCAGAAACATGAGAATGAGGAAATGAAGAACCAGAAGGGAGCTGATAAGATTTATAGATATGATTATGTAAAAGGGAGTATGTTCTTCATTATTAATTGTTATTATTAAATGTGTATCCCACTGCTGTCAACCCAATTGGTGGGCAGTTAGTGGGAAATTGTCGTAACCGGTTTGTGTTCTCTGTCATAGATTCGTACTGGGTGCACCTATCTAACAACCAAGGAGGACCGCCCCGGCAGCTTGGAAGGGAGAAACCAAAGGAGATCCGGGAGTGTCGCTCCACACCATGAAAGGAAGATCCCAGGGAAAGCAGGGAGTGTTGTTCCACGTTCCGACCAGAGACAACAAGAGGAGCAGGATGCACCGTTCTCTGATGGAAGAGGGACTCCTACCTGCCTGATCCTGTTGGAAGCCCATGGAGAAATCCCACTTGCCCAACTCCCCCTCGACTTTGGAAGCCCAGGAGAAGTCGGGGGGAATGTGTGGGATATATTGACCCACTCAACGGCATTGCCCCACATCACTAAACTGCATTTGTGCGAGAAACAGCATCCTGGCTGCGCTGGCTCCTGTGCACACCAGGACTTCAAAACTGCATTTTGGCAGCAACAACAAAAGATGGCTGCACCATCCTGCCTAGCACACTTCAGGCAAGATGGAACAAGGGGATTCACTGAAAAAGTATGCCAGTGTGTTCGGAAACATATATGAAATCAAGTGAACAGGCAGCACTGCATTGCTGCAAAAGCCAAAAATTCCCCTTCAAAATGAAACCTTTTTCACCCTTTCAAAATGCTGCGTTATGTTATTTCCATCTGTGCATTCTGAAACCACTGTGATGGAAATGGCCCTGTCAGGCCCAGGATAATTCATTGTGCCTCGGAAAAACCGGGCATAATTCCTGAATGATAGGCCCTGTCAAAGTAGATTTGAAAGGAATCAACAAGTAACTTTCTTTTCACTCGCACAGGAACATGCGTTTATTTCTTGCCAAAATGTATCAAGGCGCAGCAGTTCAAAGAGACTTTTTAATCTCTGAGCCAGGTCAAGGGTAAATTTATCTATACTTTAGACAAGACTTCTGCTGCAAGGGAAACGACTACAGCTGCAAAGACAGTGGCAATATGAGGAGCTGCAAACAGAATTAAAGAAAGAAATGCTAGCAGTTTTTAACACATGTGGAAAAATGGGCTGTGCTGACTGAAGAAAAAAAAAAGCCTGTTTAAAACTCAATTGTTAATGAAAGCCTGTTTACTTAGCAATGTAAAGGTATCATGTTAGTGGTGATAACACACACATAGGCTATCTTCTGTCACAGGTTTGTTTAATTGAAGACCCAATGTAAGAAATTAAACAGTTTAAAACACATGGGATAGATTTGCAAACTCTCAGAAAAACCTGTTATTCCAGTTGCCAGCCATGAAACTCTTCCAAGGAAGGGAGATACACCATAAATCCAGGACACATAGGTTTGAAGTGCCAGCTTGAAAAACTTTGTATGGGACAGGACAATGAAAGTTCACATGTTCGTCAGACATTCGTCTGTGCTCCAGGCTGGAACAATAGCAGTCGTGGGACACTCACCTGTCAAGTGTGAAGGGGCAATAAAACCTTCAATTAAGACTGGAAACCCCCTTGCCTGGAAGGAAATGACAGCTGCTTGCAGTTGGAGGAAGAAAAAAAAAACAGGATCTAGTAACAAAGGGACTGCCTTTTGGTTACCAAGACTGTGTTATAACGAAACTTTAAAGACTTTTATTTCTGTAGCAAGAATTAGCAAAAACTTCGAAAATTTGCCGTTTTAAATCTAATTTTGTGGGCTATCTTTTAAAACTTGGTAGAACTCATTGCCACATGGGGAACAGAAGTTACGAAATATGACAGATTCCAAGGAAAGTATTAATGTGCCAAACATAACATTTTGTACATACATCCCTGGGGACAATTTGCATTTTTGTATCAAATTGTGGAATTTTAGGCCAAATTTTTCATGTGTAAAATTACCAAAATGTGTCAGAAAGGCAAAACAAGGTCACACAGACCTGAGGGTTGGACTGATCTGGGCTGCACATACTATGTAACCTGTGTGTATAATTTGCCAAGAGATTGCAAGTGCCATGATGCATACCCCCGGGCATCCAGACCACGTCCATCAGCCCTGGGAGCAGGCATCATGTTGCCTTGAGAAAACCCAGCAACCCCTGCTAGGGGCTCTCTGGGTTCAGTCCTGGCGTCTATGGCGCCAGGCTCATATGGGACATCAGTCTTGGCACCATAGGCGCCAGGCTCATAGGTGCACACTTACCTGATGCAGACCATGCTGCAAGAGATCAAAGCCCATGTGAGGCCTGGAAGGGACTACTTTACCTTAGGGACTATTTTGTTACTCGGGTGTGGTCGGGGAGGAATACCTACCTGGGACTACTTTGGAGGCTATTTAAACCACGCCCGAAGAGCAGCACACGCTTTGTGTTATTCTGCATCCAGCAGCGTAACGTTCACTGTACCAGCAGCAGCATCCAGCCTTCTGCCACGCCCGCCTCGAACCTGGAACACCTAGAAAGAAGGAAAGAAGCAAAGGTTAGAACAAGAGTATTACCTGATTTCTTACCTGATCCCGGATTCATCGCATCTTCAAACCAGAGGAAAGACTTTGTTTTAAACGCGTCGCATCGCCAGCAACAGTGTCGCGCCATACTCACCGTTCCACGCAGCATCTCTCCGATCCGGAGCTGTCTCCATCTTTACATCGCCGAATCCCGGCACCTAAGGGGGACAAGAAACAACAAGGTGAGCAGAGAGAACAGACAGAGACAATCTCTTTCGCCGCCATATGCTTACCTGATTTTACCGCCGGAGGTATTATTCATCAGCACGCCACATCTTCTTATGCCACACCTGTAAGAAAAGGAGAAAGCAGCAAGTTTAACCCTTGGCATTATTTACCGGACAGTGTTGGGTAACACAGACTTTTACCGGAGCGCTTTCAGCTGTCAATCTTCTTATTGGGTCAAGGCTGCAAGATAAAAGAGGAATTGGACAGGAGTGAATTCCAGACATTTTGAACTCTTACGAACTATATACTTACGGTTCTTTGCCAGGACCTTTTGGAGTCAAGATTCGTCTACAACTCTTCCAATATCTTCAGGCCAGTGAAGTAACTGGTCATCAATGCGCCCCTGCGTACTTCGCAGGATGGAGGGCTCATCCTTCAAGAATATAAGGTGAGATTGCTGAGAGGGCACTTAAGAGGTGATTAGTGGGGAGGACAGTGGGGGTGCTATCACTTGAATCCACAAGTGGCTAAATCCATCTCTCCACTTGCAGGAGAATATTTCTACGGGTCAAGCAGACAAGATTAGGAGGGCAGATCCAGTCAGTCATCGCTGCACTACGCATCACGTGGGAAGAGGCCGCAGCAGTCCGGGTCCGACCGATGCCCCTGTGGGAGCCAGGTGAATGTAACAGAGCCGCAGCAGTCCGGGTCCGACCGACGCCCCTGTGGGAGCCAGGTGAGCGTAACAGAATGCGAAGCCTATCTACAAATCCCCACCCGGGCGTTATGGAAACCTCAGAAACCGACCAACTGGCCCAACTATTGGTGGAACTTAGGGCGGAAGTGCACTCCGCTCGCCAAGAGACTAATGCCCTCAGAAGAGAACTAATTGTATCGAAGGAGCGCACAGATGATCTCACTAGACAACTGCTGCAAAACCAAGCTGGACAAACACCCCTACTTGTGTTTGGGGGGAATCCAACCCCAGTTTCATCAAGCAATCCTGTGCAAGTGATTTTACCAGGAAATATTCCGTTAGCTCCACCCGAACGCTTTGCTGGGGACCCGAAGAGGTTCGCCGTGTTCATGAACCAATGCCACTTGCACTTTTTATGCAGAACGGGAGCCTTTCCAAAATGACCAAGCTAAAGTAGCCTTTGTATTATCATATTTTAGTGGCAGGGCAGCGGATTGGTCCATTCCGCTAGTCAACCAGGATGACCCTCTTCTCCGGGATTTTCAGGGTTTTCAAATGAGCATGGAAAGACTATTCGCCAGACATTCACAGGGACAAGCCCTGGATAACGAACTCTTATCCTTATGACAGGGTAACCAGGATCTGCTAACCTATATCGCAACCTTCAATAGATTGGTGGCGGAAACCGGATGGCCTGAGGAAAAACGAATTACATTGTTTCATCGTGGACTTCAGGGAGAACTTAAAGACGTCTTGGCTCAAGTTGTGAACCCACCTCAGGATTGCGCAGAGTTTATAGACTTAGTGGTCCAGCTGGATCATCGACTCCAGAATAGAAAGGCTGACCGAGCTAAGTTCGAAAATCAGGTATTGGTTAAATCCAGCATTGCCCCCAAAGGAACAGATGCATTAGAACCTATGAAAATCGGGGGGGGGTCAAAGGACCCTTAACTCAAAAGGAAAGGGAAAGAAGAAGATAGATGAATTTGTGTCTGTACTGTGGAACCTCAGGACATTTTCTACGGGATTGCCCTATAAAACCACCCAAGAAGGTGGTAGGAGTTGCTGATAAAAGCCCAAAAGAGCCTGATTCGGAAAACGACCACACCCGACAAGCGTAGAGGTCCGCTTGCCGAGTTTAAAGAAGGACACTCAGACCTTGCATCTGATCATACCAATGGTACTAATTGATCCTAGGCAACCCTCACGTATGCACGCAGTAAAGGCATACATTGATAGCGGGCCCGTAGGGAACTATATGGACCACGAATTGGCTTCAAGGATGAATCTACTTCTTTGCAAAAAGACCACTTCGGATGCCATCACCACAGTCGATGGAACTGAAATTGCCTCTGGGCCTGTAACTCATTCCACCACAGAGATGACACTGTTGGGTGAAGATGGGCATCGAGAGACTATTGTGTTTGATTTAATCAAAGCTCTGCAGTTTCAAATAATACTGGGGATGCCATGGTTGGAAACACGTAATCCTTGCATTGAATGGCGAGAGAAGAGAATAACCTTCCCGGATTGTGCACACACCTGTTATCCGTAGAAAACCCTGAACAAAGGCCTGGCCACAGTCATCAACCCAATCGTGCAGTTACCTCAGGAGTATCAAGAATTTCAGGATGTTTTTCAAAAAGAACAGGCCAATACATTATCACCTCACAGATCGTACGATTGTCAAATTGACCTTCTACCCGGTGCACAACCCCCATGCAGTAGAATCTACGCCCTCACGGAACCTGAAAATCTTCACCTACGACAATACTTGGACCAAAACGTGGCTAATGGCTTTATTCGCCCTTCCAAGTCTCTTGCATCCTCAGCTTTGTTCTTCGTGCCGAAAAAGGAAGGTGACCGTAGAACGTGCATAGACTACCGCGCATTAAATCAGATTACGGTAAAAAACCGGTACCCATTGCCTCTGATCCCCGAATTACTAGACCAAGTAAAGGATGCTTGTATCTACACTAAGTTAGATCTCCGAGGGGCATATCATCAGGTACGTGTAAAGAAAGGCGACGAATGGAAGATGGCCTTTCGCACCAAGTACGGATTATTCGAGTATCAGGTGATGCCCTTCGGGTTGTGCAATGCACCAGCAGCCTTCCAGTATTTTATGAACGATGTCCTTCGTGAACTCATTGACGTCTGTGTTGTCGTATACATAGACGATATCCTTGTGTACTCCTCCTCAGAATCAGACCATGATAAGCACGTACGTGCAGAGCTTGAGAAACTACGCCAGCACAAGTTATATGCAAAATTGGAAAAATGTGTTTTTCATGTTACGGAAGTCGAATTCCTTGGATTTATCCTGACTCCAAAAGGAGTCCGACTGGACTCATGAAAGGTGGACGCAATTCTCAAGTGGCCATCACCAAGTTCAGTTAAAGGGGTACAAAGCATGCTCGGATTTGCCAATTTCTACCGCAGATTCATTCCGGACTTCTCACATGTTGTACATCCCATCACAGCACTTTTGCGAAAGAACAAACGCTTCTTGGGGACCGAAGAAGCTGAAAAGGCCTTCCAAGAGCTGAAAGCGAAATTCACGTCTGCGCCTGTCTTAAGGCATCCACGTCCAGAGCTTCCTTACATAGTGGAAACTGATGCATCCAGTTTAGCCATGGGAGCTGTCCTGTCCCAGAAGGATCCTGAAACTGGTCAACTTCCCCCAGTGGCATTTTGGTCCAGAAAGTTCTCGGCACCCAAGTTAAACTATGCGGTTACCGTTAAAGAGTTATTAGCCATCAAATCCGCCTTTAAGGCTTGGCGACACTATCTTCTCGGTGCCAGGCATACCATTACTGTAATCACCGATCACCGGAACTTGCAGTATCTAAAAACAGCCAAAGCCCAATCATCGCGCCAACTTCGATGGGCATTGTTCTTTGCCGAATTCGATTTTGTGATCACTTATCGACCAGGCTGTAAAAATGGCAAGGCAGATGCCTTATCCCCAATAGGAATGGAAGAAGCATATGCGAACCCGGAGCCGGTGCCTATAATTTCTGAACAAAGAATTCTTGGCATAACTACTTTACAGACACTAGAAGAAATTCATTTAAAAATCCAACAACTCTTCGATCCAGCAGCCCTGCAGGACTGGGTAAAAAAAGGCCCGGATTACTCAGTCATCAATGATCTACCCTACTATCAAGGACGACTATTTCTACCACACAAGGAATTACATGAACTTGTCATCTCCAATTATCATGAGACCCTGATGGAAGGTCACCCAGGTATCGCAAAAACTGAAGCTAAAATTAAGAGACAATTCTGGTGGCCCACCTAGCGAAAAGATATAAAGTCATTTGTGATGTTGTGCGGCATTTGCGCCCAAAACAAAAGTCAGAAGAAAAAACCAGCTGGCCTTTTACAACCTTTGGATATTCCACCTACACCATGGCACACCTTGTCTTTAGACTTTATTACTGATCTACCTCCATGTAATGGATTTAACACCATTCTAGTTATCGTGGATCTTTTTTCAAAGATGGCCCACTTTATTCCTTTGAAGGGATTACCTTCTGCTTCAATTCTGGCCAAGGAGTTCCTCGAAAACATCGTTCGAATACACGAGTTTCCTTCCGTATTGGTCTCTGACCGAGGTAGTCAATTCATTTCACATTTTTGGAAGAAATGTTGCCAATTGGTGCAAATCGATGTAAGGTTATCAACCAGTCACCATCCCCAGACCGATGGTCAGGCGGAGAGGACCAACCAGACCCTTGAACAGTACCTACAATGCATGCTTCACCAGACCGAAAGTAATTGGAAAGATATTTTATGGGTTTCCGAATATGCATACAATAACTGTACATTCAGGAACCGGACAAAGCCCCTTTTATATCATATATGGACACCACCCTTGAACCTCAGAACTCGATTCGCCTCAGCACTTAGAAATGCCCGCGGTTAGTCATTTGCATTCTACTATTACACAAGCCTTCAAGGAAGCAACAGAACATTTAAAGCAAGCAAAGGAGAAATACAAGAAAAATGCTGATCTACATAGAAGTGAATCTCCACAGTACCAAATTGGAGATCAGGTTTGGCTAGCTACAAAACACATACCTCTGAAAGGAACTTGGACTTTTAATCCTAGATATTTGGGACCTTACACCATTAAGGCCATTATCAACCCGGTGGCCGTCAAACTGGAATTACCCTCCAATATGCAAATTCATCCTGTCTTTCATGTTTCACTTTTAAAACCAGTTCAACCAGGAACAAGATTAACCAAACCACCAGATCCTATCTTGATAGATGGAGAACCTGAATTCGAGGTGAAAAACATCCTGGACTCCAAGGTGGTTAAATCAAAACTTTTTTACTTAATCGATTGGAAAGGTTACGGGCAACAGGAAAGGTCATGGGAGCCTAGTGACCACGTTCATGCACCTCGATTAGTAAAGAGATTCCATCGGAACTTCCCAGACAAACCAGGACCAAGGGGAAGAACGACTTTAGGAGGGGCCTTGAGGGGGAGTGCTGTCATGATGCATACTCCCGGGCATCCAGACCACGTCCATCAGCCCCGGGAGCAGGCATCATGTTGCCTTGAGAAAACCCAGCAACCCTTGCTAGGGGCTCTCTGGGTTCAGTCCTGGCACCTATGGCACCAGGCTCATATGGGACATCAGTCCTGGTGCCATAGGCGCCAGGCTCATAGGTGCACACTTACCTGATGCAGACCATGCTGCAAGAGATCCAAGCCCATGTGAGGCCTGGAAGGGACTACTTTATCTTAGGGACTATTTTGTTACTCGGGTGTGGTCGGGGAGGAATACCTACCTGGGACTACTTTGGAGGCTATTTAAACAATGCCCGAAGAGCAGCACACGCTTTGCGTTATTCTGCATCCAGCAGCGTAACGTTCACCGTGCCAGCAGCAGCATCCAGCCTTCTGCCACGCCCGCCTCGAACCTGGAACACCTAGAAAGAAGGAAAGAAGCAAAGGTTAGAACAAGAGTATTACCTGATTTCTTACCTGATCCCGGATTCATCGCGTCTTCAAACCCGAGGAAAGACTTTGTTTTAAATGCGTTGCATCGCCAGCAGCAGCGTCGCACCATACTCACCGTTCCACGCAGCATCTCTCCGATCCGGCGCTGTCTCCATCTTTACATCGCCCAATCCCGGCACCTAAGGGGGACAAGAAACAACAAGGTGAGCAGAGAGAACAGACAGAGACAATCTCTTTGGCCGCCATATGCTTACCTGATTTTACCGCTGGAGGTATTATTCATCAGCACGCCACATCTTCTTATGCCACACCTGTAAGAAAAGGAGAAAGCAGAAAGTTTAACCCTTGGCATTATTTACCGGACAGTGTTGGGTAACACAGACTTTTACCGGAGCGCTTTCAGCTGTCAATCTTCTTATTGGGTCAAGGCTGCAAGATAAAAGAGGAATTGGACAGGAGTGAATTCGGGACATTTTGAACTCTTACGAACTATATACTTACGGTTCTTCGCCAGGACCTTTTGGAGTCAAGATTCGTCTACAACTCTTCCAATATCTTCAGGCCAGTGAAGTAACTGGTCATCAACGCGCCCCTGCGTACTTCGCAGGATGGAGGGCTCATTCTTCAAGAATATAAGGTGAGATTGCTGAGAGGGCAATTAAGAGGTGATTAGTGGGGAGTACAGTGGGGGTGCTATCACTTGAATCCACAAGTGGCTAAATCCATCTCTCCACTTGCAGGAGAATATTTCTACAGGTCAAGCAGACAAGATTAGGAGGGCAGATCCAGTCAGTCATCGCTGCACTACGCATCACGTGGGTGGAGGCCGCAGCAGTCTGGGTCCGACCGACGCCCCTGTGGGAGCCAGGTGAGCGTAACAGAGCCGCAGCAGTCCGGGTCCGACCGACACCCATGTGCGAGCCTGGTGAGCGTAACAGCAAGTGAAGAAATGTATGTTTTTGGCAAAATCGGATTTTAAGTAAAGTAAATGTGGGAGTGTTGGGACATTGTAAACCACACCCCATAAATCTGACATCATTCCCTTAGAAGTCCAACCAACTGAGAGTGAGGCAGACACTAGCTCCCCTGCCCAATCCAAGTAGTTTAGGGGCGGGCGTAGTTAACCCTGCCCAGCCTCTACCTTGATATCATTTTGCACTATAAATAAGGGTCCCTGAAAAGACCCTAGAGACAGACACAGACACTCTTCCAGATTTGCTGCCCTGCGTTCCTGTTCCTGTTTCATCTTCAAGACTCCAGATCCCAACCACAAGGCCAAGCATTGCTGATCCTATTCCAGGGCCCATTGCAAAACCCAAGCATTGCTGATCCTGCTCCAGCAAGCCTACGCTACAATATTAAAACCCACTAATCTCCCAGTAACCAGGAGGAACTGTGGTACTTTTGGCATCCTAATCCAGCTTGGCTTGCCGCCACTCACTGCATGCTGCTGCTAGCCTGCTACCCTGATGACCTATAGTATCCAGTAACCAGAATTGCCAACCCAGAAGAACTATCCTTTGGTATCCAGTCCCTATCCAGCTGATCCTTTCCCGCTGATTTTGTCTGGCTGTCCTTTGTTAGACCAGATCCGTGTGGTGACCAGCACTGCTGACTGTCCCAAAATCCAAACTAAAAAGTGGACTGTGAGTATCAATAGGAACCATAGAAAACCATAGTATACCTTGCCTTGCCTTGTCCTTAGTTCCACTCTCTAAGACATCCTATCCTTATCCTGATAACTTGTAATATTGTCAAAAATCATTCTTGAAACCCTGCCTTTGATTTCTTGTGCTAGCGCCAACTTCTTTAATAATTTTGTCTTGATTGCTTGTGATTGCTAGGATCTTTCCAGTGTTGCTCCAGTATAGAATTGTTTTTGTTTCAAGAGTTTTATACACATTCATTGTTTGAATCAAACTTCAAAACATAAGCATTTCAATTGCGCGCTGCATACTGGGCCAAGTCTAAGGTGTGCGTCGCCTGATTAAAATCCTTAACAAATTTGGGGGCTTGAGTCCGGGGATTGAGTTTGGTTACCACCCGTGACAGTCTAACAGAGCAAACTAACCTGCAAGGTAGTAATACTTTGTGTTTTGGGAATAATGTGTTACACCATACAAGTGCCCCCCCAAAACAAATTCTCTAAGCACCAGGCCTGTCTATAAAAGTAAAATGAAATCAACCCCAAAATAATTAATAAAGAAAGAACATTTCCAGAATGGCTGTTCCAGTAGAGATCAATATGGATAGAGAGCACCTTCTGCACGAGCTATTTGTCAGAGGTGAGTGGCCAAAACAGGATGAGAAAGTCTGGCTACAAGACATAACCCAACAGGTCACTGCCATGGATCTGGATACATAGCAGGAAGGTGGCCTTTTACACCAAGCTCTGAGTGAGCTATATATGACCCCAAAAATTAAAGAGGAGCAAAGCAAAATTGCCAGAATCACAGCCTACCTGTATCTCCACACGGGGGTGATGCGGGAAAAGCAGGAAGAAAATGTAATTTTAGCGCAGAATCAATCTGAACTGTTAAATAAAATCCAGATTGATTTAGGTTTGGCGGAACAAACATTACAAAAGAGCCAAGAATTGGAGGTAGAATCTGCAAACTACATCATCAAATTAAAAGAGGATTTGGCCCGCCAACAGCAAAATAATGCAGATCAAGAGACCCAACTAGAAGCAGCAAAAATAGAGTGTCAGGAAAAGGTGGACTCTCTAGAAGAGAGTCAATGGAAGCTGACTCCACAGTTAACCTATAACAGGGCCTGCACAGAGCAGATAGTTACTCTACAAAATCAGATAGATGAACTGAAAGAGGAAAATCATAAGTTAATCTTGAGAGACCTCCACTCTCAAACAGAATTTGATGAAGAGCACCAGAAATCCAATTCCATCAAAAAACAAAGGGATGACCTGGCTGAACAGTGTGGCACCCTAAATCAATGCCATTTTGTCAGAGGATGCATCCGATGCCTCCACTTTCTCTAAGTCACCCTAAACTTGCAATTCAGAGCGGCGGGATCAGAATCATACCAAGAGTTGCACTTGGAGGTAGGCTTCAGACGGGTTCACATGACAGGGGCAAGGACATTCAGAGTGTTGAAGATAGAAAGATGCAGGTTAGAGAGGGCTTTGTCATAGTGTGAGTCAGTTGCAGGCATAGAAGGAGCAGAGAAAATTGTGGCAAAGGCCTCAACTGACACACACTTCCTGGGCCGAATGACCGAGAAGGTAAGTGGCAGTGCTGGGGTCAGCTTTGCCTGGGGGACAGAGAACTTCAGGTGAGAGCAGAAAGTGGTCAGTCCAAGAGAGAGGAGTGTTGAGAGGGTTTGAGGGGGGTTGTTTGAGTAGATGAGAAAATCCAAGGTGTTTCCAGCAGAGTCAGTTGGACCAGAGGGTGGAATGGAAAGAGAGGGAGTGTCACAGAGGTTGTGGAAGAGCCCTGAGGAGGGATTGGAAGCATCCAGATGGATCTTGAGGTCTCAGAGAAGGAGAAGTTGAGAGGGTGCATCAAGGAGAGAAGAAGAAAGGTCAGCTCACTCTACAGGTGGCCTGAAGATGGTGGCCACAGTAAGAGAGAGGCCAGGAGAGATAGAGAGCCTGCAGACCAGGCATTCAAAGGAGGAGGAGGCCTGCGTAGGAATGACAGAAGCAGTGATCCACTCTGGAAAGATCAGACTACTCCACCTCTGGATGGTTGGCTCTGGGTTCAGAGAGGATCTTGTAGCCATCAGGGAGGAGAGTGTCAAAACTTGTGACAGAGCTGGCCGTGAACCATGTCTCAGTGAGAGCCAGGACATCCAGGCCAAGTTCTTCAAGGAGTTGGCAGATGTCAGAGGAGTGTTTGACAGCAGAGCGAGAATTCAGAGTAGCGACGTGGAGCAGGTTGCCACATTTGAAAGACTTCCGGGGAGGGTTACAAGTTTGAGGTATGCGCTGCAGAGGTGGTAGGCGTGCCCGAGAGTGGGCAGTGGAGGCAGAAGAAAATGGCAAAGTAGCCAGAGAAAAATAGGAGGTTTCCATAGAAGTGGCAGAAGAAGGAGGTGGCAGAGGAGCCACAGAGGAGCCGGTCGGAGTAGCAGGAGAAGGAAGGAAGTTGATAAGATGCGGGAGACACCTATCGAAAAGGAGGACATTGGGCTGAGGGCCCTGGACCAAGACTGTGCCATTCCAATAGGCATTAATGATATTCTTGGAGGAATGGAACGAGGCCAAGAGGACCTCCCACCGAGTGCCACTATTAATGGGAGAGAAGGAAAAAGGAGAGAGAATCAAGACCATATGAGGCATCCATAGGTCTGGAGAGGGAATGACAAAGGATGTTGGTAAGAGTCTGTCTGCAGGAAGCACTGATGTAGGTATCAGCGATAGGGAGGCTTGGGTTGGTTACCAGGTCTCCTTCTTGAACTTCTTCCTTCCTGACTTAGTGAGTGGGATAGGATTAGAGATAGAGTAGTAGTTAGAGAAGGTAGGGGAGATGAAAGCACCCTAGAGGGTGCAATGAGGAAGTGGGAAGAGGAGGGAGAGAAGAGAGAGGAGGGATGCACAGCCTAATGCCGCACAGCACAGGATGCGCAGGGGGGTGGAGTGGGCACATAGTAGAGAACACACAGAGGAACGGATAGGTACACTCAGCAGTACAAGGAACTCCTGGCCGGGGGGGGGGGTTAGGGAGTGGAAGAGAGCCTAATGAGACACAGTAAGCAGTCTTACAGTTACCACCATGCAAAACACCCAGATTCAGCTTCCGTAAAAAGAGGGAGAAAGGCATTGTTTTTTTTAACACAGCAGCAATGCAAAACACCCAGATTCAGCTTCCCTAAAAAGAGGGAGAAAAGCCTAGTTTTGTAACACAGCAGCAATGCAAAACACCCAGATTCATTCCTAAAAAGGAGGCCTAGTTTGTTAATGTAATAATTTACTTTGTTTTTTCATAAACTTCATAGAATAAATGCCATGTTATTTTATGTTTCTCTTCTTACCTGCATTCTGATGGTTTGTAAGCACCCCCATTCAGCTAGATCGAGGAAGTGAGGCCTGTGCTTTTGAAGTTATTTTAACAGGACCACTCACTGCATTAAAGTGATTACAGACAAGTATCCTCAATATGTAAAGGTAAATTAATGAAAATAGGAACTACGACGGTGCCGGGGAGAAAACAGATCAGCAGGGGAGAAGAGGGGCAAAGGCAGAAGCGAAGAGGAAGGTATTGAGGTGCTTCCGGAACCGGAGATGGTTCTCCTCAAGTTTCAAGGTGGCAGGGAGGCTGT
Organism: Ambystoma mexicanum; assembly: GCF_040938575.1. NCBI lineage: Eukaryota > Metazoa > Chordata > Amphibia > Caudata > Ambystomatidae > Ambystoma > Ambystoma mexicanum. The sequence continues at coordinate 865,406,146 of NC_090922.1, forward strand.
TCCAAAGGGAGGCCCCAGCTGAAGACAGAGATCTACCCCAGTTCGTTTCTTTGAAAAACGACTGAACCGGAGGTAGTTAGAAGTAGAGGAGCGACTGTATTCATATATGGGCGACTTTTTTCCCAATTGCAAATGAGAAATGTGAAGTGTGGACTGACACTTTATTAGGCAATACACAATTCAATATACAATGAACATGCGTGGAGTTTGCGCTTGTCACCAAGCCAGGGACAGGGTGACTACCTCCAACTCCCTCACCTTCCCACCCAGGAACAGCAAGAGTGGGAGATTGGTTAGGGAACACTGCATTAGAAGAAGTCAACAGAAGATGAGCTACCTTATTTAGGGCATCATCACAAGTCTGGCAGTAATCTGGTACAATTTCTGCCATCAGAATTAGCGTTACCACCGGGTCGTGCAGCGATATTAGCGCCACATCATAACCTGGCATGAATGTGCACCACCCACCGGCAGTAACGCTATTACTGCCCAGTGGAAACAGCGCTGAAATAAGAACTACTGCCAAATTATCAGCGCAAATAGCGTTACCGCCGCTGATCCCGCTGCTATAAGTGCCGCCGACAAAATTGGGTCATCAGGAAGCATTGCGGTGGCTATTTTCAAAAACACAATCCATCAAAGATCTCCACTTCCTGCAGCCATCCAGACCTGGAAACAAGACGGACTGTCACAGGAGAGGATCAGAGTCAAGGTGCCTGAAAATTGTATGTGAAAGCCCAAGTTCAGTGAGGGGGAGCTGGTGGTCCTCACTGATGAGGTAATTGCCCACTGTGAGGAGCTATACGGCAGTAGGCAGTCTAAGACCACAGGACAGTGCAGGACAGCCATCTGGCATGCCATCAGCTGCCAGAAGGTGACTGCTGTGGCGAGTGTGCTGTGACGCAGAGGACTGCCAGAAGCGGGTCAGGGTGCCTGGGCTGCTGTCTCAACACTGGCAGGAGTCCCTGGCAACTGGAGGAGGCACCGTGAAACCACTGGCTTCACCGCCTGGGAGGAAAAGTGCAGAACAGTCCTGGATATGGAGGGAATAGAGGGAGTCAGAGGTGCGGAAGCGGGTGCCAGCAGCCAGGAGGCAGGAGGTGAGTTAACCCTGCCCCCCAAGCACAAGTGCATGCACAAATGACAGCCCAGCATAAGATTCCCCATTGGACAGGGACACATGCCAACAGACCCAGAGGCTGGGCATGCCAGCAGGGTGAACTGATGGGGTGGCACATCAGCCACCTTCCACAGCAGCCATGGGCCAGGGCACCAAGGGCAACAGCGTAACAGCAGCAGGAAGGAGTGGCAAGTGACCTATCCAAGGTCAATGCACACCACACCATGTTGACATGGCAGACAAGACACACGTCCCCTTACACCGACATCTGCTCAGCCAGTCAATCACTGTACATCGCAGTGCAACCCTGCTGGCTTCACAGCAGTGCCCCACAGATGCCATTGTGATAGAGTAAGCCACCACCCCCGCACCCACAAGGAAAGTGCAACATGGGGAGTGGATGTGGGGGTATGAAGGACCACAAACATGCAAGCCATGCATCAGCTGTCCCAGCATGGAAAACCTGCCCTCCCCACACACAGGTCAAAGACCAATTGGCCATGTGTCACACACTGATTTCTGCAACCATTCCCACAATGCTGTGCCCACATGAAAAAATCCCCTGACCAAACATGCCCATGTGCCCAAATGTGTGGGGTCCCACTCTGTATCATAGCAATTGTGTCTTGCTTGCTAACACACGTGGGACAACCATACCTGACAACATTTTCTATGTCCCCTACAGGTACTCACGCATCACCATAGGCATCGCAGAAAAACGAAGTGGACAGGCCCATTTGGGAGTGGCGCATCCAGGCCCTCAAGGTCCGCCACCACCACCCTGCAAAGGTGCAGACAGTCTACGCTGAGGCGGATGTCCTGCCGTGAGACACCACAACCCAGCAGGGTCAAGCCTGCATGAATCCACAGCCCACCAAAACCAACACAAGGCCCATTGAACCCATTCCTCCTATCACTTGCACACATTCACTTATTGATGGGCAATCGCCCTCTCCATAGTGGCTTGGCCTGCTCACACCACACACCGTGTGCCTACAACCATTACACCCAGAGGTGGGCTTCTTGTCCTCCCGAGCCACAACAGTGACAGTGCACTTAATGCCCGGCATGTCCTGTGCCCTTACCGGCGGTGCCATCCACGGGTGCCCGAGACCAATGTCACTGTTCACCCAGGCAGCCTCCACCACCACAGCAGCACAGGGATCTGGGGCCATCACAGTGGTCTTCCCCTGCTCCCCAGCATCCCCTCTCACATGGCCCGGGAGTTGAAAATACTGACTGGGACATCCTACTCGGTGCAACTCCTCCAGTCCTTCTGGCACCACACCTGCGCTCCTAGAGCTGGACCTCTGTCACGCAGCCCCGTGCCTTCAGGAACACCAGGCACCCCTCACCGCTCCTTTGAACAACATCACGATTGACTGACAATATCCCACTGTGAGTGTCTGAATCCAGTAAGTATAAATGTGTCAGGGTATAAAAGACTTCAAGAAGAGTGCGCTGAGGCGAAGCACCTCACCAATGCAGGAATTCAGTGTGCTTCATATCAATCAGGGGATCTACAGTTAACTGCATACGATATCTTTATTTTGTCTTGCCCTTATCTCAGACATAACCTCTGCATCTGTGTGATTCAATTTTTACCGATTTTTGTTAGAGTGTGTCTATATATTCGTTTCTAGTCTTAGTCGGTTTAGTTTGAAACACGCTACTACACAAAATATAAGAAAATAGTATGTGCATGTCAATTTTCTAGGTCTGAAGATATGACCTACCTCCTTACTCCACCCATTCTCAAAACTCAGTAGCCATTAGATATCACGGCTGGCAATTTCCATGTCCCAGAAGTTGATCTAGAAAAACCTGTCCAATCTGGTGCGGTAGCCTCAGATAGAACCAACACCAGATGCTGTTTTGAAAGGGTTAGAATGGTTAGAATTCTGATGGCTTGGACATTCCTGGGGTCACATACAACTGAGGGAGACATTTGCCTTTGAGTTCTGGGATGGAATTCTTTACTTACCTGTAACTCCAGTTCTCCAGCATTGATATCTTTTATAGATTCACATGCTGTTTGAATATTCACTGTCCCCAGGCGAGGAATCCTCTGGACCTTTGAAATCAGTTTACATTTAAATGTTAAAACTGCTGTCACTTTAGTGCTCTTTTAGCATTGTTTTGGATCATATTGTCCAACAGCCAATGGACAGGTCCCCCTTAGCTCCATCCCTGGAGGCCATCTTCAGATTTGGCAAGTGCCTGAACGTGGCAATATGAGCCAAGAAGAGCCATAAGCGGGGTAGGTCGGAGGGTCGCATCTGAAAGACACCAATGCTGAAGAACAGAAGTTATAAGAAAGTATCAACAAGGGCGGCAGCAAATCGTACTTGGATAAAACACTCACCTCACCCAAACAGATTGTGCAGCACTGCTTGGCTGACCCTGGACTCATCCATGGAATCCCTGTCAACACAGTAGAACCTTGTAATGGTATGTACCGGTCTCCATGTGGCAGCCCTGCAGATATCCACCAGGGGAACACCAGAGAAAATGCTGTAGTAGCAGCAACAGCTCTTATAGAGTGAGCCGTATGCCTGCCGGGAAGGGGCTTGATCGCCAGCTGATGAAAGTGCGAGATGCATGAGGATAGCCATCGGGAAATAGAGGACTTGGAAAGACCTTTACCGAAGGCCCGAAAGACCAAATGTCACAAATAGCTAAGAAGATTTGCGGAATTGTTTTATTTATTTATTTATTGTTTGCTTGCTAGGTGCTTATAAAATAGGAATATGCTGTTTCAAAGTGCCCACAGGGCAGGGAGGGAGGGAGAGTGGGAAATTCATTACAACACAATATTTACGAGCAGAGGGGGAAGAGGGAGGTGGACGAACCTACTATGCCTTACGAATATTCAGAATGTGCAAGTTCAGAAAGGAAGAGGGAAGAGGGGGTAAGTGCAGGGGAATCCGAGCCCGTGGGTGAGCCATGGATGAAGTGCTAGAATGTTGAGTGCTACACGACATGGGCTGCAGAAGGTGCAAGTGCGAGTCTCCAGAGCAGAGAGTGTGCAGATGCAAAGTAATGTGGAAAGACCAGAGCTGGGATAAATTGGTGTGGGAGTTCAAGGCCCCAAAGATGCATAAGGCCAAAGACACAGATTCAGCAACTGTGAGATTAGCAGAGGAGAGAAGGTGGAGGAAAAGAGGAAAGTCTTAAGGAGCTTCCAGAATTTGAGAAGATCCTGTTCAAGGCGCAGGGGGAGGGTGTGGCTATTCCAAAGCAGGGAGCCCGCAGAGAAAAGAGAGTGAGCCCCGGCCCTCTGCTTAGCAAAACGTTTTACACACAAAGAGTTGGTGTCAGTGGAGCGAAGTGGTCTAGAGGGAGAGTATTTAGTGAGATAAAGTTGACGATAGTGTGGTCCCCGGGCCCAGACAGCCTTGTGGATGATGCAGAGGGATTTGAATTTAATCCATGCAACAACCGGGAAGACTTTTTCATGCAGGAGAGATGCAGTCCCTGGGCTTAAGGCCAAGGATAAGTCTTGCTGCCCTATTCTGGATAAGCTGGAGGGGTCACAGAGTGGAAGAAGGAAGATTCAAGAGGAGGCTGTTACAGTAGTCAAGCCTAGAGGGAACAAGGACTTCAGTCACATTGAGCCTCTGGGAGAAAGTGAGAAAAGGTAGAATTCCTTTGAGAAGGAAGAGCTGATAGTTGGACCTCTTGGCAATGTCCTGAGTGTGAGAGATGAAGGAAGGAGAGGAGTCGAAAAAGACTCTAAAGTTTCTGGCTTCAGTTGAAGGTGCAGGGGGAGAGTCCAAGGAGGAAGGCCAGAGTGAAGGGAAGAAGGAGGGAGCAGGGGTCCCAATGGGAAGGATCTCAGTTTTACAGGCGTTGAGGCAGAGATCATTGGAGGCGCACAAGGACTGGATGGCAGATAGGTATTCAGGGATGATGGAGGGTGCAAGAGGTCAGCAGGGAGTCTGAAGAAGAGCTTCGTGTCATCTGCATAACACTGGAAGTTGGAGGACAAAGAGGAGATGAGGCATGCAAGGAGAGCAAGGTAGATGTTAAAGAGCCAGGGGGAGAGTATAGAGCCCTGAGGGACTCCACAGGTGGAGATGGAAGTAGTAGTGGAGAGGGGCCCAGAATGAATTGGGAAGAGCGGTTAGTGAAGAAAGAGGACAGCCAATCCAGTGTCCGTTCGGAGATACCAAGTGTATCGTGGAGCCTTTGAATGAGGATGGAATGGTTAATTGTGTCAAATGCAGAGGAGAGATCAAGGAGGAGAAGGACAGCTGAGGAGTTGAAGTCCAGAGATGTGAGCAGTTCTTCACGGGTGTTCAGAAGAGCAGTTCCATGCCTCTGGATGCTCGGAATCCAGATTGATGGTCGTGGAGGCCTCCAACAAGTTCAGTGTGTGAGTTAAGTTGGGGCAACGCTAGCTTCTCAAGTAGCTTCCCCAGGAAGGGGGTAATGGAGATAGGGCGATAGCTGGCAGGGCAGTTAGGGTCAGAGGATGTTTTTTTTCAGGAGTGGGTGCACAAGGGAGTGCTTAAGGGGGAGGGAAAAGATCAAGTGATAAAGGAGTGATTGTATAAATCAGCGCGAACAGGGGCAAGAGAGCCAATGTTATCCTTGATGGTCCTGGATGAACAAGGAGAGACCTGTTTAGAAGAGACCTTCATGGAGCTGACAAATCTGGTAACATCTTCAGGTGTGAAAGAGAGAAGGAGGAAAAGGAGGAAGGAGGAGGGAGGGGGTGAGTGTGGTGAGGGGGGAATGAGATGCGTTGTGAGGCAGTGTAGAAAGGGTGGTCAGAATGTCCTGACCGTTGGTGGCAAAGTGTGAGGCCGGTGCATTGCAGAGGCCCTGGGGAGGAGGTTAGTGCAGAGGGGTTGGCTAGTTCCCTGCAGATTTTGAAAAGTTCAGCTGCCTTATTGGATGCGCCAGAAACCCGTGCCTGAATGTGAGCTATTTTCTTTGCACGGATGGTGAGTCTGTATTGCCTTTGGAGCAGGCGGCAGGCCAGTTTGTCAGAGGATGAGCCGAGAATGTCAAGGTCAATGTCTTCAAGAAGGAGACAGATGTCAGAGTAGTGTTTGTTGGCTGAGCGGGCGTTAAGAGTTGCCAGTTGGAGGTGGTCAGCGCTTTTGAAGTTTTTCTGTGGTGGTTTACAGGGGTGTGGTACACCAGTCAGAGGAGGGAGAGGGAGAGAGAGAGAGAAGGAGGATGCAGGCGAAGGAAGGAAGTTAATGAGAGAAGGCAAGATGTGGTAAAAAAAGGGGGTTGGTTTGTTGACCCTAAACCAGAAAGATGCCAGTGTGATAGACATTAATGAAGCAACAAGAGAATGTGAAACCAGCCAACAGGACTTCCCACTTGGTGCCACCATTAATAGAGGACTGTGAGGAGGCAGAGAGAGTGGAGATGAGACGGGGAGTCCAGAGATCGGGAGAAGGGACAGAGAAAAGGATATCAGTGAAAGCACTGAAATAGGTGCCTGAAATGAAAAGTCCAGGGGTTTCACTCAGAATATCTTTTTTGTGCTTTTTCCTGCCGGACTTGGAGAGGACCACATTCAACTCCAAGGCAGCAGCCAATGCTCTAACTGATGGAAGGAATGGAACAGCCCCTTGAGGAATTCTTTAATGAGTCTGTGAGACCATAGAGGAGGCGTCCCAGGGGAATGTGTAAACATTGATATTGCTGCAAGATATATCTTGACTAAGGATTGTGCCAACCCACTCCAAGCCAGAGATAAAAGGTAAGGCAAGAAGTCCTGTGCTTGTAAGAAGGGGTTAAGACTTTGGGTAGCACACCAAACACCAAACCTTGAAGCGTTTCCACTTGCTTTTGTAACAGGAAACTGTGACGGATGCCTGAGCCTTGGCAAGAATATCACGACAGTCTCTGTGCATAGATTCTGACCAAACACTAGGAACACAGAGGGAGGCTGGGTGGTGGTGCAGCACTGCTCTGTTATCCCTTTACAGAAGGTTGAAGAGTGGAGATAATTTTATGGGAGGAGCCGGTGAAAGACTGAGGATTTCTGAGAAACAGATTTGTCTCTGACCAGCCGGGGTCACAAAGATCAGTCTGCACTGATGCCTGAAAATGTTGAGGACTCACAGGATGAGAGGAAATGGGGGGAATGCATAAAGAAATCTCCCTTTGGCTTTGGTGACAAACAGGTCTATGTTTGAAACTCCCCACTGGTGGAAGATGCTATGAACATTGCTTTGTAGAAGCTCCCTCTTGTGGCATGATCGCAGTTTCCTGCTGAGGGAATCTGCCACCTGGCAGATGGAACGTAATGAGGAACATCTTGTGGGCACAGTTCTACAGTGTATGGGCTTCTGAGGACAGGATGGAAGAATGGGTCCTGCTTTGCTTGCTGATATCAAACATGGTGGTCGTGTTGCTGGTGAACACCCGAACTACTCCACCCTGAAGCTGCTGGCGAATAGACTTCAGCGGCCAGAACATTCCTCACAAATGCAGGACATTGATGTGTAGCATATTTTCCTCCTGTGCCAGAGGACCCTGCCATGCTCCCCACCCTCACAGGGACACGTCCTTCATCGCTGTCACTTGATGGTTCGCCAGCTGGAATGGTGCTCCTTGCATGATACTGGAGTGTATTGACAACGAAAGCAGTGCGTTGTGCAAGGGTCATGTGAGAATAATCTTGATCTCCCAAACAACAGAGATTTGGTTCCAGCGGTCATTGAGAAATTCTTGGAGAGGTCTCATCTGAAGCATGCAGTGCTGGATCAGGGGAATGCAGGATGACAGCATTCCTGATATGGACTTCACCGTGTGAACTATCGCAGCCATTTTCCGGGAAAGCAGGTGGGTTTTTCCCAGCATGGATTTTAGTCTATCGTCTGATGGGGTGGCAATGCAGGACAGTGTGTTCAGATGGGATTCCAAGAACAGAGCATGCTTAGAAGAAGCCAATTAGGACTTCGCGCAGTTGACAGAAAATTGCTGCCATGATAAACAAGAATCATAGCTTCTGTGCATTGAATGGCCAGAGGGTGAGAAGTGGCCCTGACCAGCTAGACGTCAAGGTAAGGGTAAACGTGGATACCTGGATAATGGAGGTGGGTTGCTGCCGGTATGAGTCATTTTGTGAACACCGTTGGTGCAGACTTGAGGCCGAAGGGTGTGGCCTCAAATTGGCAATGCCGTCCTGCCATGGTATACCTTAGGCACCGTCTATGGCTTTGATGAATTGGAACATGAAAATATGTGTCTTCCAAGTCCAGTGAGGACAGACAATCTCCTCTTTGCAGCTGGCTCAGAATATATTGTAGCATGACCATTCTGAAAGTTTGAGATCAAATGAACTTGTTGAGTAGTTGCAGGTCTGATATGGGCCTCCATCCACCGATTTTCCTTCTTATTAAAAAGTATCTTGAGTAAACACCCTCGCCTTTCTGGTTGACCGGGACATGCTCGACAGCTCCTGTGGAAAGGATGGACTGGACCTTGCATTGTAGCAATGACAAGTGCTTTGCCTACTTTTGTGGAGGGAGGAATGGTGGTTTGATGTTGAATGAACTCCAACGTGTGTGCATACTGAATCAAAGGTAACACTCATTTGTCTGTGGTGATGCTAAGCTACTGGTTGACAAAATTGGAAAGGTGCCCTTTGACTGAGGTGTGGGATTGGAGGGGTGGGTTTAAAGTCTGGTCAGGTCTGCTTGGAGGATTGGCCTCTTCTGCGAGAGGAACCGTGGTGGCGTTGGTTGCCACGTTAGGCCTGGGACTTTCCCTTGTAGCTATGACATGTGGGGTACATATCGGAATGGTATGACTGAAACTGATAAGAAGTCCTGGAATAATGTGACATCTGGAAAAAAATTGCATTTCTGGAGTGAAAGTACTGACATTGTTGCTGAAGTTTACCAAGCGAGCAGGCTCTATTACTTTCAGTCTTGATGGATTGGAGGGTGTCATCCACCTTCTTCTCAAAGAGGTATTTTCAGTCAAAGGGAATATCAATGACCTTAGATTGTACACCTGGTCGAACATTAATTGCCTTGAGCCTTTCCTGAGAGTATAAGGTGGTTCATTCCCCATATGGCAGAAACCAGTGTCCGCAATATCAACGGCCACGGACATAGCTGGTCCGATGCAACTTCACCTTTGCGAAGGAAGCAGAAAGCTTCTTCTTTCTTGTGATCAGGTAAGAAATCTAGGATTGGGCCCATCTTGTACCATAACTCCCTGACATTCTGGGTAAGGTTTGGCATGGGATTGGGTGCCTTGATTGTGGTAGCAGCTGTGCTTGCCAATTAATCAAGTTGTTTCCCTTTCTTGTTGGGTGGAACTGTACATGGCAAGGATGGGATAGTGGAGCACTTAAGGGCTGCAGCAGAAACTACTGAATCTGGGATGGGCTGCATATGCAGACACTTGGGGGCATTATCCGGTGGATTATATTTGTTCCCAAATCTGTTCTTCTTGGGAGGAGCTGTGAATTGGTCCAACATGGTCAAGAGACCATTCTCCCAGATGTCATTTAGGACAGGTATGGAGACAAAGACTTTCTGGTGTGCTCCCTCAGTTGACACAGGAAGACTCATTTTTTCAGTGTTTTCAGCAGTAAATCAAACAATTTTGCTTACCCGGTCATAAGGGCATGAATGTAACAAATTGTGTCAGGGGAAGAATCTCTGATAGGATGGTCATCAGGTTCACCATCCACTGGAACCAGATCATCGAATGTATCAGTATGGGTAGAAACACCATCCTGTGAGTGTCATCCTTGTACTTGGTATCTGAAAGAGTGGCATGAAGATGAGAGGCCAGTGTAGGGATGTGCCAGGGGCACCCAGTTGGTGGTGCAGTCAAAGAGCCTGCCGACAGATCCTGACGTGGAGGAGGAGATGAATAGGCAGACTTGATTCTGACAAGACAAGAGTCTGTAACGTACACAGTATGTTCATTGACAGGTAAAAGGGCTCTGGATGACTGGGAGCCAGTATCGGATGAAACCCTGAGAGGGCAATAGGTGCACATAGAGGTGCCATGACAGGTGGAGGTTGTGCCTCCTCATTTTCCTTCTCCGAGAACACACCTTCTGGACCTTCAAAGTCTGTATCAATGACATGTTCCAGTATCTCTTCTGGATGAATCATGGAAGGACCTGGCATTGAAACCTAAATGTTGTACTGGAGGCCCCTTTAGGAGCAGAGCTCACAGACGATGAGGTGTGCACCTTGATTGTGGATGAGGTGGTTGTAGCCATAGCATTAGCTGAAGGAGGTATTTGCACCATCGAAGGGGTTGTCGACAACAAAGTTGTTGTCAGAGCTGCAGATGTCAACGAAACGGTGGGCGAAGTCGTAGACAGAGTGGGGGACTTGATATGTTTGTGTGCTCTTGTTGGGGTGGTGGATAAGGGTCACATGGGTAAAGAGAAGTTTGAATTACGCGCCTCATATTGGCGGAGATGTTGGCATAATGTGCCAATTTAGTATGAATCTAGTGTAGCTAATGGGAATCAGATATGGGTTATTTTTAGTGTTAGTTGATACATTTTCAAATTGCATGTGCACAGCAAGATGCATCAAAACTGCTGATACAAAATAAATGCAATACAGGTGTGTCATACCACATAGCACTTAACAATCAGGCAGTGGGGAGCTCTACATGTGCATGCGAGGTAAGAGGTTTGCAATGTGCAAAATCAATGTGAGGGGATACGGTAGTCCTGAACATACATGTATAGGTACACATGCATGAGGACCTCTATGGAAATAGGTTTTGGGCAGTATGAATACACTGATCTGTTTCACCGCAGAGTTCTCTGACAGGTTAGGAATTGTGCTGGCTAAAAACATGGGTTGGGCAATTGAACTCTGTGTGACTGAGGAAATAGTTTTACAAGGTGGGAGAAATACAGCAGCAGTTGCAATGAATATCAGATGGTCAGTTTCAGGCAGGTCCTTTTTATGGTCTAGGTGCATTGATAAGGGGAGACAGAATCTCTTTAAGTATATAGGAGTCTGTTATTGAATCACAGGAGGAGTCTGGCCACCTGTTAGGGGCAGACAATTAAACCTGATGCAGGCTGCTTACGGGGGATGGGGCACTGATAGATCATGAATTTTCAATAGTGTTGTCAAGGTGTTGGTTGGGGCCATGTGGGCTGGAATGGTAAGCCACATAGTTTAGAACTAAATGTGGACACCAACATGTTTGGACGATAAAACCAGCAACAATCGATCAAAAGGAAATGTGTTTGTCCTCCTCTTTACATCAATGGAATTTCCATAGAATAGTCGTGTGCATCACAAGTAGGATTTCTAACCAGATGGAACCTGTGATAATTTAAATTGTTTTTAAGTTGTGTAAACTGTGTAACTAGGAGATGGGACTATGACCAAGGCCCCCGAGAGGGGTGTAGTGTAAATATGAAACATGCAATTATAAGTTAAAGAGGATGGGCTTAGATTAATGTATCCAACAAGAAGTATGGGAACTTAAGAGAATAGGGTTACATTGTATAGGTTTAACCAATCAAGTGTGGGGGTTTGACTCTAACAAAACCTTTGGGAGTGTTCTAACTGTTGCAAATTGTATAAAATACATGGTCTTGGTTTTGTTCGGGGAGACAGGTTAGTTTGACTATTGGTTATCATCTTTGTACAATAAACCTGCTTTACGGACAAAGCGTGTATGTATTCTTTAAGGGTGGGCCTTCCTTTGGTTACAGTGATGAAAGCCCCAATACTACACCCTCAATGAAAGCAGTGTCAATGTGGCAGATGGAGTCATCCACGGATGCTTTTTGGTTGGCATAGACGAAGAGGACATTGACGGGGCAGCTATGAACGAAGAAGAATTAACCGTTGAGGCCGGTAATGATGGTGCCATTGTGATGTCATTGATGTGGCCGTTGATGTGGTTTCAGCCGGAGCTTGGGTACCACATCCCTTCTTCACCCTCTTACAACAGGAAGACTCCTTGTGGAACCATGGCCCCTTGGAAGAGGTGATACACTCCAAGGATATTTTCTGATGGAAAGAGGCATGGTTTCGGATAGAGGCCCAATCAAAGGCCACAGCACCTTAGTCCAACCAAGCCACCAAACTTCTCTGACAGTCCTTGAGCGTATTGTTAGAGAAGAAGTGACAGATGGAACAGTTGTTGATGTAATTGTCATCATGATGGGCATCAATATAGCCACACTTTTGGTGAGGGCCAGAATATGCCTTGAAGATACTCTTCTTCTTGGAGTCTGCCATAGTGTCAAAGGATATAGTAACAGGCCATCAATGATGAAAGCTGAAACAGGCAACAGGAGGTGACAAAACATCAGTACCCAACCACTGATGGAAGACCCGGGAGCTTCTCAAAGTTTAGAAAATTGTTGAAAATATTTTTGATCTCACAATCATCGAAAGATGTAGAGAAATTTTTGAGGACTCCCAACACTACACTTATGGCAATGAATCTTGAGATGGTCACCAGGGGTGGAGCTAAGGGGGACATGTACATTGCCTGTGGGTCAATATAACCCAAAACCACTCTAAAACGTTTAGCACAAATTGGGATCTCTGGCCCGGTCCTTGCTTGGTTTACTTCCTTTCTCGCAGATCGCACTCAGACCCTTGCTATTCCCCCTTTCCTTTCTTCCCCCTGTGCCCTCATTTGCGGTGTTCCCCAGGGATCGTCTCTTTCCCCTATTCTATTTAATATTTATATCTGGGCGCTGGTCTGCCTTATCCGCTCGTATGGACTTAATTGTTATTCCTACGCTGATGATACTCAAATCCTGATCCGTTTGGATCAGGATCAAACAGAGGTCTCAGCCTGTCTTCATGACTGTTTAAAAGCAGTCGGTGTCTGGATGGACCAAAATTGGCTCAAGCTCAATGGCGATAAAACGGAGGTGATGTTGGTGGGTTGCCCTCCCAGCCCCTCACTATGGTCCCCCGCTTTTTGGCCTTTGTCATTGGGCTCCCTGCCCTGTCCAGTGGACAAAGTGAAGAATTTGGTGGTTATTCTGTCCGCCTCTCTATCCATGTCAAACCAGGTTTCAGCGGTATGTCAATCCGCCCACCACCAGATTAGGGTACTTAAGAGGGTCCTCCCTATGATCCCGGAAGTGATGCGCCCTCCCGTGGTGGCTGCATTAGTCCTTTCACGGTTGGACTATTGCAACTCCCTGTACCTTTCTCAGCCGGTGGGCCTTCTCCAGCGACTTCAACGTATGCAGAACCTGGCAGCTAGACTAGCCACTGGTTCTCCTTATGGTGCGCATATCTCGCCAGCGCTCCGCCAACTCCACTGGCTTCCAGTGGCTCAGCGACTTAAGTTCAAGTCGCTGTGTATTGTCCACCAGGCAATTCAGGGTCTAAGAGCTGAATTCCTTCAAACCAAATTTTTTCGATATATCCCGGAACGTAATCTCCGCTCCTCGACCACCAATCTACTTGTGGTTCCCAGGTACAACCGGGAAAGGCTCGGTGGCAGAGCTTTTTCCATTGCTTTGGCCAAGCTGTGGAATACCCTCCCATTGCTACTCAAGTCTACCTCTAATCATCTGGCCTTCAGGAAAGCTCTGAAAACCACTATATTCTAGTTCTTTGGCTTTTCACTGATTTTCTTGTTCGGTAGCTTCCTCACCAGCGCCATGATGCCTTTGGGCGACCGTGCGCTCTACAAGTCCAGGTAACATAACATAACATAAAAGAGCACTTTAGTGACAGCAGTTTTAGAATGTAGATGTAAACTGCTTTCAACGTTCCAGGGGATTCCTGGCCTAATAACAGAGACTATTCAAACGGTATCTGAATCTATAAAAGATCCAGTACTGGAGAAGTATTGTTTCTTGGGCTGAAGAGTTAATCAATAAGAAATTTAGCTCAAATATATTATAGGGAACTGGCTCGTCTGATTTTGTGGATGTATTGTTTCTTCACTTTGCTTGTGAAAGATGGCCATTCACGTTAGGGGCTTTCTCTCCAAGTTCTGTAATACAGTGTTTCTCAAATTACTGTAGCTTCTCAAAGATGCTAATCTGTTTTATGAACTTTCTGTCCCAGTTCCTGTAGGTAGTTTTTCTCAGATTGGCGTCAAAGAAGTTCTCTTTTCTTATGTTTTGAAGGACTATCTTTATTGATTTTTTTGTGCAGTGTCTCTCAACTTGGCTCCTCAAAGAATCTCCTACACTTTAGGAACCTTCCCCCTGCTTCTGCTATCCAATGATTCTCAGTAGGATTTTGCAAACATTGTCATATGCTTTAGGAACTTTCTCTCCACATTTCTCTGTACAGTGTTTTACCAGTTAACTTCACAAAGGTTTCCATAAACTCTAGCAAATCTCTTTTTCAGTTTCCAGCTCCTGAATTCAGTAGTTCTCAACTTTGGCTTCTCATAGTCTCTCATACACTCAAGGAACTTTCTTTCTCAGCACCTGTATGCAATGCTTCTCTGTTTAGCTTCACATAGTCTCTAATGTGCTTTAGGAACTTTTTCTCATGGTTCCTGTATTCAGTGTTTTTCAACTTTAGCTGTGCAAAGGTTTTCACAAGCTGTAGGAGTTTATCTCTCCTGTTTCCTTTATGCAGAGGTCTCAACTGGGTTTAACAAAGATTTGCTTTAGTCACTTTCTGTTCTGGTTTCTGTGTACACAGTTTCACTGCGTAGCTTCTCAAGAGTCTCCAAGCATTAGGAACGTTCTTGCCGTTCTCGCCTAGTTCCTGTATAAAAACACTTATCCACTTGGCTTTATAAAGAATATTGTACACTTTAAGAAATGTCTCTCTTAGTTATAGTATACAGTTCTAGTATTCATACATGTATCAACTTGACTTCATGAAGTTCCTCATATGATTCAGGAATGTTGCGCCATAGTTCTAATTTGCAGTGTGAGTCCACTTGACTTTATATATATTTAGACACTTTAGAGAATGTATCACACAGTTCCAGTATGAAGCGATTTCTCTAAAAGTCATTGCTCCACATATGCGCTTGTCACCCTGACTCCAAGACCTAGCATGCAACAGCATGCAAAAGGCCTTCAGCCTTTTGTTTCAAGCATTCTACTCCCTATGTGTGCTTAGGCCGCTTACTACAGCATCCAGTGTGCAGCACTTTGCTTTGCAATTTGTATGCTTCATATGCAGTTGGGTCACAGTTTCCAACCTCAGTGTGGAATTCTGAACTTATTCCTCTGTCTTTCCACACAACCTCTTTTCACCATGTTTTTGCCTCTCACCTTGTTGCACGGCTTTGATCCCATCTCTATCATTTTGCTAGCACTTGATATTCTCCACCTCTGCAGTGTCTCAGTACTCTCCTCTCCACGTCATTCATAGGCTCTGCGATCTTAAGCAATTCTCATATCCTCCTTCACGGCTCGGGTTGCTTTCCTCCTATTTCCCTTCTGGTGGCGCATAGGGGCTCTTGGGTGTCTTTTCTCATCCTGGCCAGTGCTCACCACCTTGGTGTCAGTCATCAATCACATGGTTTTGTCAGTCCTTCAACCAAGGCTGTGTGCCTCACGTTCTCCCTCAAAAGGTTTCTTCCATGAGCACTCTAGAGTCGGCAAGACTCCTCCTTCCACCACCAAGACATATACCTTTCACCCTGACACTCCTATTGTTTCTGCTCTTGCAGTAACTAAGGATGTGTCACGTCGCCTGGAAAAGGGAGACAAGGCTTAAAGTCTGCTCCAGTATGAAGTTAGATCTAAGGAATCATCACACAGTAAATAAATACAATAATAATAATAATAATAATAATAATAATAATAATAATAATAATAATAATAATAATAATAATAATACCAATATTACTATTAATAATAATAATAATACACTGCAACTTCTTTCACCAGTACAGGGGTATGTAGATGGAGATTAATCATAGCCCTGGCCTTTTCATAAAGAAACATCTATCAAACTCTAAAATGTATGCATGGTCATGATCTTTTAAAATAGAGCATCAAAGCCTAAAGATTATACATGATTGTGTTTAAATAAGAACAATATATTGATTCCCTAATATAACACATAATGGGGAATTTCCAAAATAGAGGAATCTAACAAACCCTTATGATACTGCATAGCTGGGGTCTTCCAAGAAAGACAAAATCTATTGTATTCTAACTATGATACATGGTCGCGGTCTTCTAAAATGGAGGATTATATCAAACCCTTAAGATCCTACATGATCATAGTTTTCTAAAAATGAAGGCGCTATTGAACTATAATGGCTCTCTTATGATTGCAGTATTGTAAAATAAAGAAATCTATTGAACTCTAAAGATTGTACCTGATGGTTGTCTTCTAAAGACAAGAAATTAAACATTATTTTCCCTAAGCTTGTCTTCCAAAACAGAGGACTCTATCAGGCTCAACAGATAAGATACATGGTCATGGTCTTCTTTAACAGAGAAATATATCAAATCCTATGGGTTATACACAATCGCTGTCTCTTAACAGGGCAATCTATGGAACCCTGAGGATTTACATGGTTGAGCTCTTCTGAAATAGGGAAATCTATCAAATTCTAAAGATTATAAATCTTAGTGGTCTTCTAAACTTGAGCAACCTAGAGGAGGCTTTCTAACAGGTTACGATCACATTTGAGTCAGGTGAAAGAATTACTCGGGGGAGGGGAGGCATTTGAGAATGTTTGCTGTTTCACGTAGTGCAATGTGGAGCGTGCTTGGGCATGATCCGGCCGTTAGAGAAAAGGACTTGGGTCTCGAGTTTCCCTTAATTCATGGTGGCATACTCGCCCATGGGCTCTCTAGTGTAAAATGCTTGCCGTCCCTCCTTTCGCCCTGGGAGGTAGCAGCTTGGAGAAGCGTTGCAGAGATGTTGAAGAATCTCTGCTTGCCTTGAACAAATGTGAAGTCACAGTGCATGAAAATGATTGTGTCTGCCTAACCTTACTGTCAGTCTGTATCAGGATGTATTCAGAAAACTAGCAGGCTAGAAAGTGATAGGCTTAATAGGGCAGTGCAACAACACTTTATAGCATCAGACAGCACAGCATGTTCAAATGGATAGCTTGAGCAAGAAAAGTAAGATAGGAAAGACCTTTCAATAATGTTTTGCAATTACTCGGCTTAAATTGGATTTTGACTTTATTTAGAACTAGTTAGAGGAAATGCACACACTAGCCTGGTGCACATTCTTTCAGTGTGTACATGCAAATATCTAGTCGAATACATTCTACAGAAATGTATTTTTTTGTAGCCAATGTATTCATCTCACGGTTTATAGAGAGGCGGGAAATGTAGAGTTCCATTTGCTCATAGTCTGGTAGCCGAATGACCTGCTTTTCATTAATGAGTGTCAGAAAATTGCTACACACTTTAAAACTACTGTGTTGCCTTCCTTCCTATTACTCTTTCTTACAGTGAGGCACCCCAGAAGACTCGCTGCGTGGTGTAGGCTTACTGAGAGAGCGAGCATGCGCCACCCGGCCAATGTCTACATGCCCCCCTCGCTGGAGTTAATTGCTGATCAAGGGAATGGTCATCGGTCTGGCACTGGTGCCACTCAACCCTATACAGCGATTAAGGGATTGGTAACATGACAATCCTCATTGTAATCAAACGATGGATTAGCAACAGACGGCTGCAGGTCGGTGGCGCTCAGAAGGCTGTGTAAAAAATGCCAGGAGCCCCCAGGAAGCGGGAACACGTGGCTGTCGGCCAGGCAACACTTAATATCACTGATGTAAGCACCTTCATGCGGTCATGCCTGATTTTTTGGCAGAAGACAATATCATTGAAACATTCAAATCTTTCCTTCTGAATACATCACTACTGAGGACTAAGTAGAGGACTTGGTTGTCGCTTGCTTCAACCTTGCCATCGTAGGGAGAAACGTTGCTGGGGGGGGGGCATTAGGGGGCTATTTGGTTGTAGCCACAGATAGAAGCTCAGGGGCTACAACCAAAAGGTTAGCTATCCCAAGTCCTGACAGTCCCGACATTAGCTTAGCCCTGGATCTTTTCCAGACCTAATAACACTCCTGATCGAAGGGAATTATAAAAAAAAATATTTTTATTATGAAAAAGAAGAGAAAGGATCCTTTCACCTGCAACATTTTCCAGATCGAGCTCCGAATACAAGTAATCTGCATGTGTTCCACAAGGCTTTGCGCCACATTTTATTTAACTAGGCAGCACCACTGGTGGCATTTCGCAGAATCATATTGAACAACACTGTGTTATTATCACTCACTTAAATGGCACACGCCTCAAAATAGATTGCTTCTAGAACGCTTGTTCGTACATCAGGACACGAGATTGGCCGGAAGGGGGCAGTGTGTTATGGAAACTCCACAGTTTGTTTTCAAAGCTTGCAAGTGATAACAGCGGTCACAGCAGTGTTGGCTCAGTGCGGAGTGGCTGCGCCCAGAGCACAGTAAGTTTGCCCCGTCAGTCTCTGGTACCTTGGTGGCCACTGCCGGTGCCTTGTGAGGGCCCAGGGCATACCAAAAGCCATGCACTGGCCAAGTGGTCATCAGAGTGGCAGTAGATCATGCCCAGGAGACTGATTGAGTGACTCGGGCTATTGGGACATGATCAGAGGTCATTTCCCAGGCAAAGTTAGCACTGGTCATAACCAGACGTTGTCCAGTGGCCACCAGGTGGCTTGGACATGCCCCTGAATGGCCAGAGACCAGGCCATGGGTAAAGTGCCCAATGGGCCAAAGAATGACGATGGGCCGCAAAATCACAAATGGCTCCAGAAACATGATAACAGTTAGTTATGTTCTTGTGGGGGTATTGGCCATTTCATCTGCTAACACTTAGACTACTTCACATGCTCATGGACTTTCCAGGGGTAGACCGAAAGTCCTGCCAACCCCCTGGAATTCTTCTGAAGGAGTAGATCACACTAGCTAGCTTTAATAATGCCTTATCTCACATGTACCCTTGCTCTTCACATCTTTCATTAAATGTTCTCACATTCAATTCTTTTAAAGGAGTTTAATGTTAAATCATTTTAATCTTAAAACGTGATGGCAGAGTAACACTCTAAACCGCGATTCAGTCATTCTTATTTATCATGAAAACTAGTAGAAAAATACTCTTTATATTTAGCATTCCACTGTACTTTACATCCAACATTTGGATCAAGAATCGTGTTTTCATGTCTCACTATCAGAGCTGCAATAGCTCAGGCACAGTGAGATGGCAAGGCAAAGGGACTGCAACCAAACTGGCAGGGTAGAGCTGGCAAAATATGCCAAACTACTAAACTGAGCACTTTTTAGAGATTTGGTGGCTCAAAAATATAACAGTTTTATCTCTCCGAGGATAAGCAACTAACTACCTTAAAAATGGATTTAAACTCAACCATTTACTAAACCATCAACTCTAAAAGAAAATGGGCCTCATTAGGACCCAGGCGGTAAGGGGTTTACGGCGGCGTAAACAGCGCCGACCCTTACCGCCTGATTCCGAGGTCCCTTAGCGCCATGGAGGATTTAACACCTGCTTTTAGCAGGTGTTAAAATCCATGGCGCTAAGGGACCTTGTCGTTAATTACGCCACCGTAATTTACGGTGGCGTAATTAACGCCTTCCCCACTCCCATTATGCCCTATGGGGCAAAAATGGGAATGGGGAAGGGTAAATGGGGATTGGGGACTTACCGCCCCGCCAACCTCGGAATGGGGCGGTAAGTCCGCCAACCACCATGGCGTAAACGTAGTTTACGCCATGGCGGTAAAGGTACGACCCAGGCGGTAACTTACCGCCTGGGTCGTAATGAGGCCCAATGTAGGAAACGTCTATTGTTCTCAGATATCTAAATGGTTTGTCAGCAGTATATACTAAAATGTGGCAAAGCACCCTGTTTAGAATAACGCCAAAGCACGAATGGGAAACACATAGGCCCTCATTACAACACCAGCGTTAACCAATGGCGCTATTAGCACCACGGTTGCTGCCGGTATTGTAACAAGTCCGCCAATGGTAAATGGGGAAATACCGCCCCATTCCAAGGTTGGCGTGGCGGTAATTCCCCATTTACCATTGGCCCTTCCCCATTCCCATTTTTGCTCCATAGGGCTCAATGGGACTGGGGAAGGCGGTAATTACGGTACCGCAAATTGCGGTACCGTAATTACCTCGGAAGTCCCTTTGCAGGTCCCTACTTTAACGGCTGGTCCAGACCAGCCGTTAAGGTAGGGAGCCGCAAAGGGACCTCGTAATCAGGCGTTAAGGGTTTAACGGCGCCGACACCTTTTACGGCGCCGTTAAACCTTAACCCCAGGGTTGGAATGACCCCCATAGGGGTCATTACGACCCAGGCGTTAACCATGGCGTTAATAGCGCCATGGTTGACGCCGGTATTTTAACGATTGCGCCATGGTGGCTGGCGGAATTACCGCCCCATTCCAAGGTTGGCGGGGCGGTAATTCCCCATTCACCATTGGCCCTTCCCCATTCCCATTTTTGCCCCATAGGGCTCAATGGGAATGGGGAAGGCGGTAATTACGGTACTGCAAATTGCGGTACCATAATTACCTCCAAGGTCCCTTTGCGGGTCCAATCCTTAACGGCTGGTCAAGACCAGCCGTTAAGGTAGGGACCCGCAAATGGACCTCGTAATTAGGCGGTAAGGGGTTAACGGTGCCGCAACCTTTTACGGCGCCGTTAACCCCTTACCGCCTGGGTCGTAATGAGGACCATAGATTAGCCTGGCTGCCTAGCAAAATAATCCTGCCCTCAATAGCTCAAAAGGCCATTTTCATACTACAAATAAAACACAAGCAACTGCACTCTGTGGCAAATAGAAACCGTGGACGATTCTGGTTATTCACATTAGGTTAAAAATGTCGGCCAGAAAGGAGACCCATGAAACCGCACAACGTGTTTCAGCCCTTGCACCAGACTGTTAGGGAACTTCGGGTGGCTTTTATGTCAGATTTTCATATTATGTTATGCTATAAATTCTTATAAATTTCTATGAATCATGAAGCGTTTGAGCGGTTCCATATCATTTCTATGAAGTAAATTACTTCGTGCTAATTTACTTCATGGAAATTACTTCAACATTTTACGTCAAATTGGTTTAGGGGGAGTACCCACAAGCGCCCATTCCCTCTACACTACAATCCCTAACCAGCCCCCCACCCTCTTTTATCCCTTTACCCACAAATGCATACCCAATTTTAGGTAATTTCCACGAACTAACTCCACGAAGTAATTTACTTCGTGGAAACAACAGGTGATCATTTGAGTGGTATAGGAAATGACTGGACTGTTCACTTTGAGCAAACGCAAGTGGCATCAATCAAGCAGCAAGCTATTGGTGAAAGAGAGTAGTTTGTCATTGCTTTATAAAGCAATTTCAGAGCGTTATAGATCTAAGGTGATCTGTAAGTTCCTTCCATCGGTAAGCTCCCTGAACAGATAAAGCTTTACCGCCAGCTGTAGACTCTGAGCAGGGCGATACGTCACAGCTCTTGGCATATCTTCGCAAATGGATTTGTGTGCCACTCACAACTTGACATTCTAACCTTCTTTGAATAAAAAACACTCTTTTACATTTCATATTAAATCCCAAGCACAGCCTCCATATTCTTGTTTTGTTCCCAATGGTGCAGCTGGCATCCCCTCCTACAAGAAGAGAGTATTGCTGACCAGACATATACAGTTCAGCGCCTAACATACAAAGGTAATTTTACATCATTTACATACTGTTTAAATTTCCAAAAATGTAGAGTAAATGAATAGTTTATCTACAGTACTATTAAAAACAAGGGGTTAAACTATACATGCTACTATGATCAAATAGAAGAGAACTCTAGCACTAAATCTTTTCAAAACTCATGATCTACCATCAAACACCTTCTCAAACCCTCATCTCCCGGAACTACTCAAATGTATATTTTCACTATAAAAATATTGTTCTTTGGCACCTGTATGTCAAAATATTTATGTTATGTACTCTTGTCCATGTGTCCAGTATAGGGTCCGACAGTACCCATTCATTTCCCGGTCCAACTAATTCGGTCCAGTGACGGTTATTGTAAAGGCATCTAACCCAGGCACTACCTGCGCTGCATGTTACCGGTTACTATTGTGACAGAATGTCAGCTATCTTGAGGGATCGGTAGTCTGAGATTTTGTGATTTGTATTGATAACATTATGCAGGTATTTCAGTTTCTAAAAGTGAGATCTGCTAATCAGATCCCACTTTCCTAATGCTCCCTACTAAAAAGAATAATGGAACCATGCACCTTGCTGTAACAGTCTACTGTCACCGCAAGCAGCTGCCCTGGAGTGACAACATGACAGGCTCAAAGGTCACATGTGTATTACTGAGCACAGCTGCTGGAACACAAAGGTTCACCAAACAGAAGTGACTTTTCAACTATATGGGCCTCATTACGACTCCGGCGGTAGCCATGCCGCTATTGGCGGCATGGGTGCCGATGAAATCAGGTCCAGGTCCGGGTTCCCAGAATGGGGAATTACCGGGCCATTCCGAGTTCGGAGGGCCCGGTAATTCCTCCCTCCAGGAACCCGGGCCCGGACCTTCTCCATTCCCATCTGAGCCCCCATAGGGCTCAATGGGAATAGGAGAGGGTGCAAACAACGGGCCGATTACGAGCGGCCCATTGTTTGCTCCCTCTTCCCCTCATGGGACCCGGTAAGGACGCCTGGTTTGACCAGGCGTTACTTGCCGGGTCCCGCGAGAGGAGCTTGTCATGAGGCGGAACGGGTTTAACGGGTCCGTCTCCTTTAGCGGAGCCCGTTAACCCGTTCCGCCTCAGTCGTAATGAGGCCCTATGTCTCTGTTTGACAATATAATGGCAGAACCCAGCAGCCTGGTGACAGTTGTTAATATCCATATATAAGCTATGTCTAATTCTGACAAGGAGGCTACGGATAGTACACATTTATCCAGCCACAAGCATTTGATGTCATTTTTTGCCAGCTTGGTGCACAGTGACACATTCATGACGGGGCCTGGTGTGTATTAAGCTGTGAGGCTGGGTGCACCCACAACAACCATATTGGGTCCAGCCCAGGAAGGCCTCTTTTTGACCCACCTGAGAAGTGTTGTTACCTTATCCCAGAGAACAGGAACACTACAGTTATGTTATGTTATGTTATCAGAACTTGGTAAAGCGCGTGTTCGCCAACGGCATCATGGCGCTGGTGGCATGAAAGCGGTATTAATCAGAGTACAGAATTTAGAACAATAGAGTTTTCAATTTACGCCGAAAGCCTAAATGATTAGCAGTACTCTGCAGAGCAAGAGGAAGGTTGTTCCAGGCATTAGCGGCCACAATGGAGAATGCACAACCCCCTGACTGGGCCTGCCTAAATGGTGGGACCGCTATAAGGTGGGCCGATTGGGAATGTAGAGACCAGATGGGAGAGTAGTGCACAAATTTGGCTTGCAGATACTCTGCTCCAATTCCGTCGAAGGCCCGATGAACCATGCACATAGATTTAAACATAATGCGGCCCTCAACGAGGAGCCGATGCAATACAGTTGAGGTCCCCTGGCGACCTCTACTTTAAAGACAGCCCTGTCATTACAAAGGCCTACTCATACCAGGGGCTGATTATTGGAGTCATTTTGATGTAGACAGACAGAGGATGGGGTTGAAGTTAAAGTAGCTCAGGGGAGAGCTTCAGTCCACAAATGGACATCATCATCTTGGATTCTAGGGCTCCCAAACTTCCTGTCCATCTCCCCACTTCCCGCAGACAAGGCAGGCTGAGTATGACATAAGTAGGCCAGTGAAAATTGTTACAGCAGCCTCGATTGAAACCTTAAAATTAGGCTTGCTCTGGATCAAAATAAGCATATCATTTTGAAGCGTCTTCCCCCTTAAATATGCAAAATGATACGCTGGTGGGGGCTTAATCTCTGGACAATTCTTGAAGGTGTCCCCTGGAACTCTGTTACAGTACAATCTGATCCAAAGTCCTCTACTGTATGGGGAGGACAGAGAGCTTAAAGAAGGAGTAAGATCTTTTGCCTAAAGGGCCTATTCGGGAAGACAAACTGCCTGGACAAGGCTTACTGCAACTGAGACACTGGAAGACATGACCTGCTCACTTGATGTGACAGAACCCTGCAAGTAACCGCTACAAATCTTCCTGGTTGGGAAAGGCAGAGGAAAGACTCACCTTTCCCCATAGGCCGTGGACTGAGACTACATTGACTGAAAAGCCCAGAAAGCAGTCCAGAGCCCATCTACCAACTGCTACAAATGGCAATCTCCTTGGTACCCCTGCTACTGCCTTTGCGACTGCTGGACTACTCGCCCTCACACTTAGATGACAAAGAGTAATTCATTGCCAGTGAAAAACATGGTTGGCCTGAAATAAATAACTTCGGTTTTGGAACTCTGTGTGTGTTTATTGCCATTCACCTTTTCAAAATAATGACTGCTTATACAGTGGTAGCACACTTACTAGGAATTCCTGAAGGAGTGTAGACTTTGTCCATTTTCATAAATACACAAAACATTTTCCACAATAGCACTTGCCATGGGATATTCAGAATTATTACTGGGTGGGTAGCTGTATTGCTATGTGTACATTTTCTGTGTGATGTCATTTTGAAGACTCTCCGTAGTGTCTTTTTAAAGTTATAACGTCTAACAACTTATTGGCATTAAGTGCCTGTTGTTGCTGGGTTGCCCTAGGGGCTCCCCATTTAACTTTCTTGTGCTAACCTTGAGTGAACTACAGTTCCCAAGGGTAGAAAGGATCTTTGCATCCCTTTTACATTTTATTCTGTGAAACCAGCACACCCCACCTTATGTGGTGTGCTGGGAAGATACAATGTATTCCCTTTCACATTCAAACTGTAACAATTCTGTTGCAGTGATAAGCTTACCTTTAATGTTTGGTGGCAGTGATACCTTTTTACTAATTTGGTGCACCTTTACCGTGGGCTGTGATCACAGCTGCAGCAAAGGCACCTATGGGTGCTCATTTTACCAAAATGGTCCCTGTCTTCTTTTTCTGCCATCTTAGTATTTCTTGTCGTTTCTTGTTCCTTCCCCTGACATCCAGGGAAGGAAATTCCTTTGTTTGAGTTTTGTCTTTGGCGGGAGTCCCCTGGACACCCCGCCCAGGCTCCAGTCAGTCTGTAAGCACAGGAAGTGGGGGAGGAGTCCAAAACTCCCTCATCCTTTGTATTACACCTTCCTTCAACTGGGACAAATCCCATTGGGAGGCTGGCTGTCCTGACTGGACAACCAGACACCCCTTTCTTGTAAAATGCGGGGAGAGAATGCAGAGGTTGTGCTGTAGTTCCTAATAAATACTGGAAGCTGAAGTCATGTCGACCACTGGAACAGAAAACTGAAGAGGATGACGAAGGAAAAGCGGCAGGAATGATTTTCAGTGACCGGAGAGCCTGCTGTGTAACCAGAGCCTGCTGCAGCCTTTCATTCCAATCGACCTGGGGTCTCCGAAAACGATGACCTGAACTCAGAGCCTAATGAGACCTACTAGACTCAAGAAGACCTGCATTTTGAGCATTTCCACTGGTTGCTGTGACCTTGCGTTCTTGCAATACCCCAATACCCTGGGACCTCCAGCCACTGTGTGGTGCATGCTCTTCTGAATTCTGAATCTCACTGAAACTTCGTGGGCATCCTGGTGTATCTCCAGAGACACAAATTGAGTCCAAAATGTCCCCTCACAAGATTGCTGGACCTTTTAAACGACAAGAATTCAACCGCAATTTTCTTTCTTCTTCTGTGCTCCTTGAAAAGGCACCAAACCCGCAGAACCACATTCAGCCATGAGAGAAATCTTGCCTAGAGCCCTCTTCATCGATCCCTGCTACAAAGTCCCTTCTGAGGTCTTGTGTTCAGTCTCCAGGACAAGGAATCCACCGACTGGGTATTTGGCTGCAGTCCCTGAATTCTCCTTCTGCAATCCCTTCTCCATTTCTGAGGTACT
Source organism: Ambystoma mexicanum (assembly GCF_040938575.1). Classification (NCBI taxonomy): domain Eukaryota; kingdom Metazoa; phylum Chordata; class Amphibia; order Caudata; family Ambystomatidae; genus Ambystoma; species Ambystoma mexicanum. Next base: position 865,432,166 of record NC_090922.1, read on the forward strand.
GTGTTAGCTTGGGTATATACTTACCTTAAGCCTGTTGGAATTTCTGTGTAGCTTTGGGGTGTTTTCTGTGATTGGGAGGTCCCTCATCCAGTGCACCAGTCCCACTGCAAGAATCCTGCTGGGATATCTTCTGTGAAGCCCCTGGACCCTCTTCTAACCCTAAAAGTAAAGTACTCACCTGTTTGCCCAGTTTTCCTAAGGAAACTCTGACTTTTGCTACTAAAGAACTTATTCTAACACTGCCTGTTGGTCACTAGTCCTAGTGACCCCCCTTCTGCCACTGAGAACACTCATGCTCCAAGAATAAGGAAAAGACAAGGGATTGGGACTTCTGCCTAGAAAAGAAATCAAGTGTTTTACTTACTTGTAAAGAGTTGGTGGGTAACTGTAATTCTAAGAGTGAACCGTTACAAAAGTTCTAACTGATCTTGAATGTGTGATGCACTATTCTTAAAGGTATGGTTAACAGATTTTCTTCCTTAGCCACTGTTTTGCCAGTCTAAAAGAAAGTAGATGTAAAGGTGTTTTACTCTCCTGTCATTAAGTTGTGCCTCTTTACAAAAGTAATGTGTTGGTTTCACCAGATTATTCCTGTAGGGTAATTGTATGAGCGTCCTCCAACTGCTGGTATCACCAGGTAAGTCCTATTAGGACAACTGTATGAGTGTCCCCCAACTTGGTCTTGCTTCCCCTGACTCGATGCTAGCATGTCCTTAATAAGTCTACATTAGGTTGTTGCCTACCTAGAATAACTATTCAGTAAAGTGTGACATTGGGTTTTACTTTCCCCTTCATTGTGAAGTTAAAGTATGTGGGTTTTACTTACCTTGTGTTAGCTGTGTGCCATCCAAAACAAGTCACCAGAGTTACTGCTTACCTCAATCAGGGGATCCCTGATTTCCAAAGCATCTGTAATTGTATATTACATCCTTAGGTTTTACTCACCTGGTATAACTATGTGTTATGACAAAAGTGGTTATAGGTTTCTACTGCACCTAGAATAAGTATTTCACTATTCACCAAAATGTATATTGTCCAGTTGACTGTGTATGTGATTTGTTCCAAGAGTCACTGTACAACTGGAAGGGCCTACTGCCCTTGTATTACCAAAAGTAATCTGAAAGTAACCATTGGTCTTTTACTCCCACAAAATAGGCTTGACCTATACTAAATGTGTATAACAAGGTTTTGACTTCCCTAGAACTACTGTTGGGTGTTCCAAATAAGGTTTATACTTGGGTCTGTGTACTTTCAAGTATAGTGTTGTGTTTGATATTGTGATTTCATATAATGTGTTCGTACTTACTTAACCCCTAGATTTATCTGGGCCTACCTGTATTTAAATAAATCCTTTATTTTGACAATACATTGGGCCTCATTACACGTAGGAGGCAATTTGCGGTACCGTTATTAGCTCTGAAGTCCCTCAGCGGGTCCCGTCCTTAACGTCTGGTCAGACCAAACAGAGCACCTGTCAAATTCAGCATGGAGCTGCCACCAGCCCATGGAGCTGCCACCAGCCCATACCCTGCTCTGCGGGCCATACACAGGTGCCCAAAAACATACTCTAGAACAGAGGTCTTCAATCTGAGGGCGCGCCCCCCTTGGGGGGCGCGCCACCATGCCTGGGGGGGCGCGTGATGCCTTCCAAAAGAAAAGAAAACGAGTAACGCTTTTTTTTTTTTTTTTTTTTGGCCGCACTGAACTGAGCATGTGCAATGGGGAGCCACTGGCTCCCATGCACATGCTCAGCCAGTGCGATGTGGTGGGGGCGTGGCCATGGAAACAGGAAATAAACGCAGCCTGGACGCGCGCTTTCCTGCATTTGGATCGCGCGTCCAGGCTGTGTTGTGGTGTCCTGTGTTCCCTGTTGTTGTTGCTGCTGCTGCCGCCTCCGCCGCCACCGACGAGTCCGAGGTAAGTGACTCGTTCCGCTTTATGTTTAACACGGCTCCCCCGTGGCAATCTGCCATGGGGGAGCCGCGTTATTAATGCAGCACCGGTCCCCCTGTGCCCCTCTCTCCCTGCATCCCCCACATTGGGGGGCATGCATGGGGGAGAGGAGGCGAGCGGGGGACCGGAACTGCTCTGTTGGTGTTTTTTTTTTACAACGCGGCTCCCCCATGGCAGATTGCTGGAGCCCAGCAATCTGCCATGGGGGAGCCGCGTTGTTAATGCAGCACCGGTCCCCCTGCGCCCCTCTCTCCCTGCATCCCCCACATTGGGGGGCATGCATGGAGGAGAGGAGGCGAGCGGGGGACCGGAACTGCTCTGCTGGTGTTTTTTTTTACAACGCGGCTCCCCCATGGCAGATTGCTGGAGCCCAGCAATCTGCCATGGGGGAGCCACGTTGTTAATGCAGCACCGGTCCTGCTTCATTTGCCATGGCTGTGTTTCCAGTCATCCATTGGATCCCTAGCTTGCGCAATGCTCCTCGTTCTGGAAAAAATGTGTTGGTTAAACCAGGGCTCTCAACCTTCACCCGCCAATAGCGAGTGATCATGGGGAGTATATATATGGTGTGCATTTGGCGAATTGAAGTGGTGAGTGACTTCTCATGCCTGGTAGTAACTTGCAGCTTGAAATTTATTTCTCTGGATATGAAGTCAGGTTCGTTTTCAGTGTTGGTCCTGTTTGACAGAGGATTTACTGACTTTTGGAGAATGTTTTTCAACTTTTGGTGATACCTTTTTTCTTTCCCAATTCTGAGGTTGATACTCCTTTCGGCAAAGCCTCTCCTACAAACTGATGGCACTTGGCCATAACTAAGGTTCTTGGCTCTAGGGAAAATCCCCAAATGGTATGTAATACCACATCTGTCACTACTGCAAATTCAACTACTACACTAAGCTCATTTCCTTTCTCCTCCCCTAAACGCAAGCTATCTATGGACCCCTAGTCAATGCTTGCCCTCCTCGTTCCTGCTCAGATTGCGCTACCGTTCCATTTTTCCCAAAACTGAGAGCTCCGCCATCCACCACCACCACCCCTTGCCGGTATGGATTTCACAAGGCCCCATTTTCTTCATGCCGTATGCCACCTCTCACTGCAAACCCATCTCCTTTGGATTCTCATATCCTGTATTTTTGGTTAAAGCTCCAATCTGCTTTTAGTTGCCTGACCTCCCCACAAAGCTGTCCTCTTGCACTACTAACTGCCCATCTGATTTCTATCACTGTATGGCGCTGCATTGCTTGATGCCACATCACGGGTGACCGGGGGGACGGGACATACGCATCATCAAGGGCAACCCAGGGGGGGCACATTATCACCTGCAACCTAGTCCGGGGCCACACTGCAAAAAGAAATTAGAACTGGGCCTGCATGATCTGAATAGTAATTCTTCTGAGACTTGTACCAATGCATTTTATCCAACCAGTGTTTCGGACCCATTTTTGTGTGGGGTTTCCCTCCCCCACTCCCAAGCTTTTCAGAACGTTTTTTGTTGAATTTTTGCTTTTTTAAAATCTCCCCTCCTTTTTTCCCCACCCCATATTTCTGACCCTTTTTTGCATGGGGTGTTTCCCACCAACCCCAACATTTTCACATGGCTCAGTTCAACTCTTTGCAAGTGGTGTTTGCCATGTTTATGCTTTTTTTGGGGTGCATTTCTACTTTTTTAAAACTGTTTGAAATGTTTCGACAGGTTCAGGCTCTTTTTCTCGATGGATCGTTTTCTAGTGCCCAAAGATGGTAGGGATCTGAAACGTAAAGCGGAAGGAGAGGTGGGAACATACAAAAGAAATGCAAAAACACGGAAATATGATCACTCTTATTTGGACTTTGGGTTCACATGCATCACAGTCGCTGGGGAAGTGAAGCCGCAGTGTGTGATTTGTGGTGCTACATTAGCAAATGACAGCCTGAAGCCAACAAAATTAAGGCGGCATTTGGAAACCAAACATGCCGATTTAGCAAAAAAGACCAGGGATTTCTTCGTACGGCAGCTGCAAGGCATGAAAAAGCAAAAGGAGACTGTTAAAAGTGTGGCATCTGTACCTGCAAATGCACTTGCAGCCCTAAAGACAAAATATCGGTCAAAGCTGGAGGTGGAAGAAAGCCTGCGGTTGGCTATTGGAAAAATTGAACCCAATATTGTCAGGCTGGCTGGTGAAAGGCAGGCCCACCTTTCACACTAGTTCTCCAGTATGCCACTGTCCAACTTGCAAGTGACAGCATTGACAGTACGTTGTTGTACTTCAGAAAACAAATTGTTACAGCACTTGCATAGCAAATGTTACTACAGGACAGCAATATTGGGTGTTTTCGTTTGTGTGAAATAAATACCCAACACTATTTTTAGTCGAGTCCTCTGTATTATAGCAAAATAATCGGAATGCTTTGTTCACAAATATTTGTCCTCATCTGATTTGAATCATTGCAAGCAATGATTTTGAAACAACGTGGTGTGTGGCATGCACTCCTTCGTTGGGGGCACCATTATACTCCAGCGCGCGATAACCGTTCGCAACCGAGTAACATTTTGGAGTACATGTGTATAGGGGGGCCTGGGCCGGAGAAATTTTTCTTAGGGGGGGCTCGGGGTCAAAAAGTTTGAAGACCACTTCTCTAGAAGCACAGGGTTGCACCCCCACCCATAGATGCCATAAGGGTATCCCATGGGTCTGTACACCAAACCAAAAACAGGAAGAGGTGCACTGCCAGGAGTCCCATATGGACTTCTGGGCAGAAAACAATACAGAACACAAATGAAAAAGGACTACAGGACAAGGACAGGGAGGCCCTGTCCCTCCAATGCATTTCCAGCATCACAAGGCCACTAACTAATAGTCCATCCCAGGGGTTGTAACATGTGGGAGGATCTCATGTGGTGGGGTTGCTCTCCTGGGGATAAGGACACAATTGGGAAGCACAGCCCCTTTAAACCCCAACCTGGTATGCTGATGGTAGGACCTGAAACCTATGAGTCTAAACTCATGTCTAAAACCATGTGTTACTGTGTAACATCAAATCCGTCTGATGACAAAAGTGCTGAGATGAAGATGCGCTCAAAAATGCTACATTTGAGCGGGACGAAAGCTAGAACAGTGTCTGTCAATTGGAAGGACGTTACGTGGGGGTCGTCCCCACTATTTAAACTGAACAGCAAAGACAGACTGCATTCTTGGTCATCCTCTGATCCGTCTCTTAAATTAAAGTTACTTGCTGTAGTGACTAGAGTATTCATAGTCCTTAGTCCCCTTTCCTCCATTGTTGAAGGGCATCCCCCAATATGGGGATGGTAACAGAACTTTTGGCAGCAAAAAAGTGAGCTTCCCCTTTAAATTTAGTACAGCGCGCAGGGGAGCCTCACCTCAGTCCCCTTTGAACACACTGGACGCTTAGATGCCTGGCTACGCCAATTAGATATTAGCCATTGGCATACTAGCACAGGAAGGGGGTGTCTGTACTCCTGCTCTCTAGGAGAGGCACAGAGGACCCAAGGATCTGTTCACCAAACCAAATGCAAGAAGAGCTGCACAGCCAGGACTCCCACATGAACTGCTGCACGGAAAAAGTCAGAACATACAGAATAAAGCAATAAAGGACAAGGATTTGGAGGCCCTGTCCCTCCAATGCATTTCCAGTATCACAGTCGACCCCCCCCCCCCTAGACTGAGGTTAGGGCGTCTAATGTCCCACGAGATTGACGCTCTCATCCAGACGGTCAACATCCCTTATGGAAAGGCCATCTACATTATCATGACTCTTCCCTGGTCTATGCTCTATAGTGAAGTCTAGCCCTTGCAGGCCAATGGACCACCAAAGCAGTTTCGGTTTTTTGCCCTTTATCTGCATAAGCCTATCTGCAGGGGCTTATGGTCTGTTTGGACCTTGAAGGTACACCCTGTAAGGTAGGGCCTAAAACATCCAAGGCTCCAAACTATTCTGAAACATTCCTTTTCAACAGTAGCCCACCTACGTTCTCTACCCTTCAGTTGTCTACTGATGAATATGATCGGATGTTCCCTCCCTTTGTCATCTGACTGGGACAAGACAGCTCCATTTCCCGCGTTGCAGGCATCCGTCTGAACGATAAAGGGCTTGCTGTAATCAGGCGCACACAACACATGTGCCCTATGCAGACTTTCTTTCAAGCCAACAAAGGCCCTATGACAGTCTTCAGTCCAATTAACCTTCCTTGGTTGTTTGGGCAAAGTTAGAGCTGTCAGGGGGGCAGCTATGGTTCCATAGTCTGCCATGAAGTTGCAATAATACCCAGTGAGGCCTAAAATGGCTCTCACCTGGGTTTGAGTAGTGGGAGTCCCCCAGTCATTTACATCCTGTACTTTACTGGGGAAAGGTTGGATTATATCCCCTCCTACTGCATGACCAAGATACGCGACTTTCCCCTGAGCTATCTGGCACTTGGTGGCCTTGATAGTGAGGTTAGCACTTTTCAAGGCCTGCAACACTTTATCCAAGTGAGTCAAATGCCCCTCCCAAGTGGAACTGTAGACGGTGAGTTCATCTAAGTAGGCCACACAAAAGGCCTCCATCCCACTAAGTGCACGATTGACTAAATGTTGGAAAGTGGCAGGTGCATTGTTCAACCCAAAAGGCATGACTCTAAACTGGTAGAGCCCCTCAGGTGTTGAGAATGCAATCTTTTCCTTGGCATGGTCTGTCAGAGCTATTTGCCAAAAGCCTGAGGTAAGGTCAAAGGTGCTCACATATTTGGTATCCACGAGCTCATCAGCCTGGGGTAATGGGTGCGCATCAGTTTTGGTGACAGCATTGACTCCTCTGTAGTCCACACAGAACCTCCAATCCTTGTTACCGGCCTGGGAACTTGCCTTGGGGACAAGGACCACTGGACTGGACCAGGGACTGGTTGAGTGTTCAATAGAACCCAGATCCAACATCTTGGCGATCTCAGCCTGGATGTGGTTCTTACCTGTATCTGACATATGGTTGCTTTTGACAGGCACACTGTCACCAGTGTACATTTTGTGTCACGGTGTAAGGCCTGGTGTCAGTGAGAACAGAGAGGCATACTGCTGGAGCAAAGCCCTGCAGGCCCTCTGCTGGCCTGTCATCAGATCTGGAGAGAGATGCACTCCCTCCACTGAGCCATACTGAGGGTTGCTATGCAGCAAATCAGGAAGGGGCTCACTCTCATCTTCTTCTTGCTCTGAACTCAGCAAGAGGCATGACACTTCTGCTCGCCTATGGAAAGGCTTGAGCCTGTTAACATGGAATACCTGAGGGGCTACCCCAGGGACTCCCATGTCAACCAGATAGTTGACTTCGCCCATCTTGGAGATTACCCTGAAGTGTCCAGTCCACTTATCTGCCAAAGCTCGAGGCTTGGTAGGCTCCATCACAAGGATCTCCTGTCCTGGAGTGCAATTGACTTGTGATGATTTAAGGTCATGCCAGTACTTGTTCAATTCCTTCACTGTCGCCTGACCCATCATCTGTGTCATCCTCCATCTGAGACCTAACACATAGTCCCCCACTTGCTTGGCAGGACATAACCTTCTCTGATCAAGGCAAGGGGCCCTCTCACTGGATGGCCAAAGAATAATTCAAAGGGGCTGAAACCAACACCCTCTTGAGGTACCTCTCTGTAAGCAAACAGCAGGCATGGCAGGAGGAGATCCCATTTCCTCCTTAGAGGCTCTTCCAAAGCACCTAGCATGCCCTTGAGAGTTTTGTTAAATCTCTTACCCAGACCATTGGTCTGGGGAGGGTAAGAGGTGGAGAACTTGTAGGTAACACCACACTCTTTCCACATGGTTTTCATGTAACTCGACATGCAGTTGGATCCTCTGTCAGAAACAACCTCTTTAGGGAATCCAACATGGGTGAAAATGCCCAGGAGAGACCTGGCAACCACCTGTTACGCTCACGCAAACAGTTTTTGTCTTTCCTTAGCCTTGGTCAGATGCTCTGTTGCCTTCTTAAGAACCTGACTGATGGTTTTATGCAAGATTTTCTGGCTGCCATTTTCAGGGTATTGGGAGGATCAAATACTGATGTCCTCAGATGACTTCCATGCACAGTGTAGAATGGAGTTTGCCCTGTGCTTGTGTGAACTGAGTTGTTGTATGCATACTCAGCTATCCAGAATATATTTTTCCAAGAATCTTTGGACTGTTGCAACATACACCTGAGATATTGCTCTAAAGTTTGGTTGGTTTGTTCAATTTGCCCATCAGTTTGAGGGTGATGACTTGTGGACAAACGGAGATCGATTTTGGCAATCTTAAAACCCTTTCTCCAAAAGGCAGAAACAAATTTCACTCCGCGATCAGATACTAATATTGATGGAAATCCATGCAATCGAACAATTTGCTCTGGGAGCACAGAAGCGAGAGTTGACGCAGTTGGGAGTCTCTTCAGATGGATGAAATGGCCCATTTTGGAGAATAAATCCACAACAACGACTAATATGGTGTTGTATCCATTGCAGGGTGGAAGATCCATGATGAAGTACATCGACAGGGTATGCCAAGGTGCTTGCAGTACAGTTATGGGATGCAGTAAGCCAGCGGGGTTCTGTTTCTGAGACCTCTGTTGTGCACCGACATCATAGGTTACCATTAATTGGGCGATGTCTTTTGCCTGGTTGGCCACCAGTAGTTTTGTTTTACCTTAGTACGAGTTTGGGCTATTCCTGGATGTCCTTGCACTAATGAATCATGGTAATTTGTGATGATTTGCTTTTGCAGTTCTTGGTCTTGGACATATAATCGTCCTTGGAAATACGGTAGATTGTCTTCTATGGTGTACTGGTCCTCTTTTAACAGCCATTCCTGTTGTGTTGATTGATCTATTGGGGATTGCAAACTGGTTCTTTGGTCATCCACACACGTGGTGGCAGGCTATTCTGTAAAAGCCCCTTTTTCTCATCATGCGTGATGGAGCGGTTGCTTTCCCATTGCGTACTCCAGGTCTATAAGTGATAATAAAATCGTATTCCGTGAAAAAGAGAGCCCAATGAAGTTGACGCGAGGATTGTGCTTCGGCGGTTTTCAAGTATTGCAAGTTACGGTGGTCCGTGATGACAGTGACTGTATGTCTCGCCCCAAGAAGATAATGTCTCCAGGCCTTGAATGCTGCTTTAATCGCCAGTAATTCCTTATCTGTGATTGCGTAGTTCAACTCACAGGCTGAAAATTTGCAGGACCAGAATGCGACGGGGTGTAGTTGTCTTGTTTCAGGGTCTCGTTGTGACAATACTGCTCCCATGGCTATTTTTGAAGCATCTGTCTCATTTATGTAAGGTAGGTCTGGTCGTGGGTGTCGAAGGACTGGTGCTGTAGAGAATGCTAGTTTCAACTTCTGGAAGGCTTCTTCAGCTTCTGTTGACCAATGGAACTTTTGATTTTTCCTTAACAAGGAGGTAATTGGATGTGCAATTTGTGAAAACCCAGGCATAAACCGACAGTAAAAGTTGCCGAATCCGAGCATGCTTTGCACTCCTTTCGTAGATGTTGGTGAGGGCCATTGGAGGATTGCATCCACCTTTTCGTGTATCCATATGTACGCCTTGTGGTGTGAGCATGAAACCGAGAAACTCGACATCGGTTACATGGAAAAAATATTTTTCCAACTTGGAATACAATTGGTGTTGTCAAAGCTTCACTAAGACTGCCCGGACATAGCCTACATGTTCTTCCATGGAATTTGAGTAGATAAGAATGTCGTCAATGTAAACAAGAGCGCAAACGTCCAATAGTTCATGGAGTACATCATTCATAAAGAATTGGGACGCCGCAGGGGCATTGCATAGCCCCAAGGGCATGACCTGGTATTCAAAGAGGCGGTACTACATGTGGAAGGCCGTTTTCCACTCGTCTCCCTCTTCTTACAAGATGGTATGCTCCTCTTAAATCCAGTTTTGTGTAGATTTGAGCATTTTTACTGTGATCGGATTGATGGCTCTATAGTCGATGCAAGTTCTTAAGTCCCCCTCCTTTTTAGGCATGAAGAATAAGGGCGAGGAGGCAGGTGACTTGGGCGGGCGAATGAAACCGTTCGCCAGGTACTGATCCAGGTGAGTTCTAAGATGCTGATTTTCCTGTACTGTCAGAGCGTAAATTCGGCTGCAAGGGATCTGAGCTCCGGGTACAAGATCTATTTGACAATCGTAGTGTCTGTGTGGGGGCAGAACGTTGGTTTGCTCTTTTTTGAAGACATCCTGTTAATCTTGGTATTCAAGCGGTAAGGAGCTGATGAGGCCCAACACAATATTTTTCTTCGGTTTCAGATTGGTGTCATATTTTTTGTAACATGTGTCGGCACAATCATGAGGAAATGTCAGAACTCGTTTTTGCCAGTCGATCCTAGGATTGTGGGTCTCCAGCCAGGGCATTACCAATATCACCTGTAACTGAGGCACACCGATGAGATCGAAAGTAATGTTCTCTTGATGCCTGTCCTGACACAGAAGCTTGACTTTCTCGGTGTATTGTGTCACCGGGCCGGATGATAGCTGAGAACCATTCACAGCAGTGACGTTTTCCGATTTCTGCTTCTGTCGGAGAGGGAGGCCTATTCAGAGAGCCAAATCTTGGCCAATGTAGTTTCCCACAGCTCTACAATCAATATATGCCTCCAAGGCATGTATTTTTAATGGTTGCTTGTGATTCACCAAAAGCACCGGAAGGGCTAGATGTGAGGTCTATACGGATTCCTTTTTCATGCTATATAAGCGGACCCCTACACCTGCCGGGCATTGGCGTTTCCAGAGTTCTGTTCTTCTTCTTCATCAGTTTTGTCTGTTGCCCCAACCATTTTCTTGGGTGGTTTTACCGGGCACGGAGGAAGTGACCTGCTTGTCCACAATATAAGCAAAGCTGTTGTCTTCTTTTTTCCCTTTCTGATTTGGTAAGTGGACTTCGTAATCCACCAATTTACATTGGCTCAGACTGTTCATGTAGTTTAGTCTGATTCTCACAAGTTCATACGTAAACTGACTGTCCCTCTGATCTAGCTCGAACCATTTTCCGATTCTGCAACCTATGATTGAGTTGCAGCGTCAGGTCTATGTAGTCCGCACACATCTCAGGGGGATTCCCACTTGCGCCAACACATCCTTAAATTCTATACGTAACCCTCAGTAAAAGAGTGTAGTCCTCTTCTCTTCTGGCCAGTTGGTCTGGGATAAGAGACGATTATAGATCTTGACTCCCTTGTCTGAGTGACAACAACTCGTTGTCCAGAGCTTGTCCTTGAGTATGACGGACAAGCAATTTCTCCATCTCATGTTGGAAATTCCCAAAGTTCCGGGGTAAAGGGTCATCTGGATTTACCAAAGGTATAGACCAGTCTGCCGCACTACCTCCTAAATACGAGAGTACAAACGCCACTTTGGCTTGGTCATTAGGAAAGGCTCCTCGTCTGCACAAGAAATGAAGGCGATATTGGTTCATAAATACAGTGAACTTGTTTGGGTCGCTGATGAAGCGTTCGGGAGGGGCTAGAGGCACTGCTCCTGGAAGAACCACCTGAACCGGTGTTGATTGTTGTGGTGTGGAAGAATGAGAAAAATGGGTCACTTCAGGCAGTGGAGCCTGTCCTGCTTATGCTTGTAGCATTTGACTTGCCAATTTGTCAGTTCTTTCTTGAGTTACAATAAGATCCCTCTGTAATGCATTGGTTTCCTGTCTTGAAGCATGTACTTCAGCCCGTAATTCCCCTAGTAAGAGGGCTAACTAATCTGTTTCTGAAGTTTCCATAACGCCCAGGCAGAGAGTATTAGAGGCTTTGCGTTCTGTTACGCTCACCTGGTCTCTCCGAAGGCATTGGGGCACGGTTGCAGTCCGCCCTGAACTTGAATCACCCCTTTCATGCCTCTCCCTCAGTAGAAAAGCTGTGAGCGGTGGTACGTGGTAATACTGCTCCTGTGAATTATGGAAGATAAGCTCTCCATCCTGCTACTTCTGGCAGGGGCGTGTTGAATGGGATCTAGTTCCTTCACTGGTCCCTGATAAGGATTAGTCCAGTCCAGCTGCGACTATGCTTCTCCTTATGATTGGTAAGTCTTTCTTGAGCTCTTGTGATGCTGTTCATTCTGTTTAGTGTCTTTATATGTTGCTCCTATCTATGCCCGCAATAATGTCTCTCTTCTCTTCTGTTTTCTTCCCTTAGATGGAAATGCGGCCTCAATGCAGCTGTGATACGCGAGACACGGCCAGATGGAAGATGGATGCTACCGCAATGTTCGACAGCAGGTAAGTGATGGTTTAAGTAAACCGCAAAGTACGGCGAAGCGCAACCTTAAACTGACTATTTTTTCGATCTCTAACCTTGTTTTCTGTTTTTCCTTGCAGGCGCTGCTGTCGATGATGGAGCGTGTCATGCTGCGGTGCCAAGATGAAGATTTCGTCCTTGCGGAAAGTGTAAAGATGAATACCTGGTTCGCCAAAGAGATGTACAGGTAAGAACAGCTTCCCCCAGTTGGTAAGTATGTTGGCAGGAAGCAGGATGTCCAGGAAGCAGGATCTTCAAAGGTAAGTCTGACCTCAGGCGACGGTGAGCGTTGCGCTGCTTGCAAGTTCAGAATAACACGAAGCGTCTGTCTTGAGGATCGGGGCAGCCTATATAGCTGAGATCGTAGGCATGCCCATTGGGGCCAGCTTACCAGCCACACCCTGCCACTCCTAGAGAGTGGGCATGGTGCGAAGGCAATCCATTAGCAGCCACACCCAAGAATACACTTGGGGCTGCTTAATGGATTGAATGTTCAAAGTTAATGCATCCTGCTTAATGGATGGAATGTTCAAGGTTAATGCATCTGATATGCTATGTCCATGAAAGGTTTTTGGTGTTAAATGGATGTTCTTGTTTACTTTTGTTCATGAGCCTGGTGCCAAAGGTGCCAGGACAGTGTCCATCCAGGTCTCCTGTGCATGCGTCCCCGCAATGCATGTGCCCCTGACTTCATGACCATGACACCACCTTGGCAATAATAGTCGGAAGGGGTATAGCCTCAGGGTACCTGGTGGCATGATAAACCAAGACGAGGATGAACCGATGTCCACCTGAAGTGGGAGAGTCAAGGGGACCAACGATGTTGTTGCCCACCCTCTCAAATGGTGTGCCAACCACTGGCAAGGGCTGCACTTGGGCAATGACACTGCCTCCAGTCTTGCCAGACAACTGACAAGTTGGGCAGGTCCTTCAGCAGGACCCCACTTCTAACCCTATCCGGGGCCAGTAGAAATTGGCAGAGAGCCTCTGTTTAGTCTTCTTGGTACAAAGATGACCAGCCAAGGGCACCTCATGCGCCAACTGCAGTAGGAAGGGCCTGTAAACCTGGGGTACCACCAACCTCCTGAGGGCACCAGGTTCAGGCTTAGTGGGTTCACTGACAAGGAGCTCACCCTCCCAATATATCTGGCATGTCTCAGGCACTTCTCCCTGTGCCTGGGACAGGGCCTGTTTCCTCAGACCCTCGAGACTGGCACGCTCTCTGACCCTTACAGAAGTCTGCCCAGGAGGGCCCCCCTTCAGCCAACAGGCATTGAAGGTCGGGGTTGTCCTCCAGGTTGAGCACCTCTCCCGCAGGAGGGTCTTTTGCCTCTTATCCCTCAGGAGTTGAGGTTTACCACTGGACCCAGCCCGTCCAGTGCATGAATCCCAGTGGGTGCTGCTGGAGCAGCAGGAAGAGAAGGGGTGCCTTTCGCAGAGGCAGCTTTCTTGCTCTTCCGCCTTCGTGCTTTGGGTTTCCCCGTCGGCAACGGTACCGGACTCGCAGCCAGACCCGGTGTGACCTGTGATCGGGTGACCACCCCAGCAGCCATGGGTAGACCATCTGAGATCATCCCCATTTCTACCAAATCATTTCCTAACAAAATGTTAGCAGGCACTTTGTCCTGAACCAGGACAGGAAGCTTCGTTGTCTTGTCTCCAATCGTAATGTTGACTAAAGCTGGAGGCGACAATTTGGGAGGCCCACCAGCTAACCTGGTAGTTCTCAGAGGAGCACCTACATAGTCCTCTGGCCTGAGCAGGGTCCTGTCCACCACTGTCATGCTCACCCCAGTGTCTCTCAACCAGTAGAAGGCTGGCCATTCAAGAGGACACTTCTCAAAAACCTACGGGTGTTCTGTGGGATTGTCGGCAGTACTTCTGCGTACTGGTCCTAGGCCCCAAGGGACACTAGGGAAATCTCTACAGGAGCACCGAATGTGATTCCTGTAGAGGAGGGGAGGACTATGGCCTCCACCTCAGGCATGGGGTAAGGGTAGGTCAAGCTGACAGCCTGGTCCCCAAGTGCCTTATCTTTACACTTGGGGGTCACCCTTCTTGTGATCCAGAACCCCACAGTCCCAACAAGTGGCAGGAATGCGGGGTACGCTACAGGAACCACTGGAAGCCTGCTTTGTAGCAGGTGGACCACTACTCTTACTCCCATCCACATAGGACTTATCCCCACTAGATTATTGGGTCTTAGGCGAGGAAGGTTTTGGCTTATTCGACTGTGATTGCTTGTGGGACTCCTCAACCCTCTGAGAGGTCCCTTTTTCTTTGTCCTTGTCCTTCCCACTGGAGTCCTTAGGGGACACCCCATGAGAGACCCACTTTTCAGCCAGTCTGACCAACTTAAAGGGATCCAAAATGTTCTGGTCAGCAACATGCTGACGCAGTTCTGGTGAACAGGATTCAGAAAAATGCTCAAAAAGCAAAAGGTGGGACAATTCAACAAAGGTTTTCAGCTTGTATCCATCAATCCACCCCATCATCTTCATATACGCAACACTCACCTAGTCGATCCAAGACACATTGGGCCTCATTACGAGTCCGGCGGTAACCGAGGCGGTAAAACCACCTGGTTACCGCCGGACTCGTATTACCATTCCGCCTCTGTGATTCCCAGAATTACTGGGGCATTACAACCCCGGTTTTCCGGGAATCACGGAGGCGGAATGGTGTTAACCCCCATTCCCATCGAGTCCTATGGGACTCGATGGGAATGGGGATCATGGAAACACCGGCAGCATCTCGTAATGCTGCCGGTGTTTCCTCGTCCGCCTGCAGGCGGGCGGTGTTAAACCCGCCAGGTCAGACCTGTTGTGATCACCCGGCATGGAAACAACGGTGGCGGCGGGTTTACCGCCACCGTTGTTTCCATACCGGACGATTTGTAATGAGGCCCATTCTCTCTTTTCTTAAATTCCCTGAACCTTTTAAGGTATTGGGTAGGTGTCTTGCCAAACTTGGCAATCAAAGCAGATTTCATGCATACATACTGACCCCTTTCTTCCACACTCAGTTTCAGAATACAGTCATATCCCGTCTGAGGCACTCTGCTTAATAAACACTTAGCCCAATCTCTTTTATCAACATCGTGAATTGCACAAACCATCTCAAACGCTTCAATCCATTGGAGGATATCAGAACCCTCTGCATCCACACCCACCAAATCTTTCATAAACTTGGTGGCTGGGGACTTGACACTCTCAACCGGTTTCCCTGAAGTCTCTGAAGTCTGGTCTGACCAGACGTTCTGAGCGGGTCCCGCGAGGGAACCTCGTAATGCGGCGGTAAGGGGTTAACGGCACCGGCATCCTTACCGGTGCCGTTAACCCCTTACCACCATTCTCGTAATGACCCCCCCTGTCTCCTGATCGCAACTGGCCACCACGTGTAGGTGGAAACACCTCATCTTGAGGCGAGGGTGCTGTACAGTGAGCAAGCAGGAGGCCATCAGGCCTAAAATGTGCAGGAACCACCATGCAGAGGGGATCGAGTTGGCAAGAAAGTGCCTCACTGTCTTGTGGTGAGACAGAAGCCTCTCGGGCATAGGGAACACCTGCTGAATGGTATGGTTCCAATGCACCCCTAGGAAGAGCAATTCCTGAGATGGGCGCAACTGTGACTTCCTCTGGTTGAGGGAGACCCCCAGCTGATGAAGGATATCTGCCAATCTATGGCAGGAGTGTATCACCCCTTTGTTGACCCCGTCCTCACCAGCCAGTTGTCCAGGAAAGAGTACAGATGATGGGCCTCCAAGCAGAGAAGGTTCGCCGCTGCATTCATCAACTTTGTGAAGATAAGAGGGGCTGAGTTCAGGCTGAAGGGCAGCACCTTGTACTGAAAGTGGTATGACATAATTGTGAACCACAGAAACCTCTGATGCGGTTGGTAGATGGGTACATGAAATGACAGGTCCAGGACATCCCTCAGGCGAGCCTGGTTCCTCTTGGGTACCGCAAACATCATGGAATAATACCCAGAGCCCCTGTCTACAAGAGTAACCAGTTCTATCGCCTGCATCTCCAAAAGCGAAAGGACCTCCTGTAAAAGAGCCAGGGACCCGATCTGACGAAGAGGAGGAGAGGACGCTAGAGGCAAAGGAAGGTGAAGACTGAAGATTGTGGACACTACAGATAGGATCCGCAGGTTGCTGAAAAGATGCTTCCAGGTATCCTGGAACAGAGCCAAATGGCTCCCTACAGGTGAGCTGTGTTCCCTGACCTTGAAGTCACTGCTTCTTGGCATCAGAGGTGGGGTCAGAGGAGGAGGAGCAGAGAAACCTGCACAATGCCCTCTGCTGATTCCCCCTGTTGTTGCTGGGCGGCCTGTCAGGCCTCTGGCTACCGCGGTCCCGGAACACCTTGAAGCCAAAGAAAGCGTGGGGCTTGACCTCAGTCCTGCCCTGGGACTGAGGGAAGAATTTCTGTCCAGGTTTTGTCAGGATGGCCAACTGGCGGTTTGAGTGGAGGTTTTATTCTTCATCGGTTGACAAATGAAAAATGTCCCCATCAAAGGCAGATCCAGGATCCACTCATGCACGTCAGATGAAAACTTTGTGGCGTGCATCCACGCCGTCTTTCTCATCTTGACACCAAGGCAAAGCCCTGTGCTGGCTGCGTCGATGTGGGAGACCGAAGACTCAATGAGGTCCTGTGTAATGGCCCAGGCATCTGCCAGACCGGCATTTGAAGGAGGCTTGTTTGTCTGAAGGGAGGTCATGGAGAAATTCCCTGAGCACCCGCCACAGCTTTTGGTTTGCCGCAGCCAAGAGGGCGTCTGCGTTGGCTTGCTGCAGTGCAATCCTGAGATGAATAACTGCTTTCCTAAAGACTCGAGGACTTTGTCCTCCGTGAAAAGACAACTGGAGTTGGCTCCCATGAGGAAGACAGTGAAGTTGAGGGTTTGGAATAAAAGGAGGCTGCAGCCACCACTGAAGAATGAGGCTGCAGGTGGGAGGCTAGATGGATTGGATTCCTGTCCGTCAGCCTGAACTAGCAGTCCAACTTCTTGTTCATATGGGCATTGGCCCTGGGCTTCTCCCAGACCTTCGCACCACCTGCAGGACATCCTTCTGGAGAGGGATACCAGACTGGACTCTGGTGCACTTACCCAAAACCTCTGCTAGAGCTCCTGGGGGGCTTCCTCGGGCAGAGGTACCCCCAAGAACTCTGCAAGGCCCTGAAGGTGGTATTGAAAGGCCTTAATGGATGCTGAGGGCTCATCATACTGGGCATCATTGTCCTCATTATCATCATCATCCCCCCTTTTTACAGACCGAGGGGAGTCCAGGCCCTAGGACATAGGTGCCAACGGGGTCCCCCTAGTTCCGGTCCTGAAGCGAGGTCCAACGGCTGCTGAGGGGGAGGCGTTGGTGGTACAGGAGGGGGTGGAGGGGCCTGAACAATCGGTGGGGCCTGGACCGGGGGAGGGACCGGCACTGGAACCGGCAGCCCTGGAGGAACGGAAGAAGTACCCAGAGGAGGGGTTGGGGAGGCACTACCTGCAGGATGACCTCCTTCACTATATCCTTCAGGAGCCCCTTCATCTGAGGGAAACGTATGATGAAGTGGAATCGCTCGAAGAAGCAAAGCTCACAAGCCACTGGGTCTCTACGGCACGGCCTTTGAAGGTGTTGGACCTCCACTCTTGGTCAAAGCGCTGAGGCACCTGAGGCATGTAGCCATAAGGCTGTGATGGGTAGATGTATTCCTGAGGAGACCAGATGGCTGGACTGTACAATCCACTGCTGCTTCCAGGGGGAAGGAGACTGGGATTATCACGCAAAACCCCTTCAATGGGCGAAAGCACGGGCAGGCCCTGAGTTGGATCCAAGATGGCTGCTGGCCTGGCAGGTTCTACCATGTGCATCTCTGCCATTTTAAAGCCATGCGTCATGCCCTGGGCGGGAGGGCGCAAAGGCCCTGAGCCACGAGAGGCCTCAGGCACAGTGGATACAGCTTGGGTCCTGCACCTTAAGTGTAAGCGTCAACTTGAGAGATTACTCTGGTAGGCGCTGAGCCCTCGGACGGCTGGCTGGTAGTCATAATGCCCTGACTCACAACCTCGGAACGAGCTCCGGTAGGCTGGACACCCTAGGTACCTGTGCCGGTAGCCGTGCTGAATGGAGCAGAGGATAGACTCTTGGAGGTGGCCCTCAACGATCCCATATCTTTTGGGGTTGAAGAAGAGGATGAACTTGATTGCCCTTCCAAGGACAGCCTGGTAGGGCCCCTGAGCCCCTCAGCTTGGGAGACAGTGGCCTCAATGGCTTCAGATCTACTCTGGAGCCCCTGGAAGAGGCCCCCAGCCCCTTGACTTGTTAGCTGGTAGCCTTAGAGGCCTCGGGCCTCCCAGAACCTGAATCCAAGGAACCCCAATCAGTGGGAACCCCAGGGAAGGGGTTGCCGTGCTGTGGAGCCATGCTGAACATTGGGCCTACCTTTTCTTGACAAGAGGTCCCGCAGACAAAGTCCTTAAGGTGGGAAGGAGGAGAAGTGTGCAAGTGCTCCCTCGACCACAACAAACAATTCTTCGATGCCCTGTGACTGAGAGAGCTACAAGCTGAACATGTGTCCCAGTGGTGGGAAAGATGCTTAGGGGTCCGCGGCTGGGACGAGCGGTAGGATGAGGAACATCTTGTGAATCCTCCTGCAGTCGACATGCGCCGGGGGAGGCGAGGCACTGAAGAGAAGTTAAATAAGATTGAAAAAACAAAACGGGGAGCAAGCGGAAAGCTATACAATTATCAGTGCTGGCTGCCAGGTCTGACACCATCCGTGTGGAAAAAGGGACTGAGGTGAGTTGCCGGAGAGTGGTGCCTCAGCGGGGCATTCCTAACCCGAGGCCGTGCCCCTGTGCGCAATACTAAATTTAAAGGGGAAGCTCAATTTTTCACTGCCAAAGGTTCCGGTACCATCCCATGTTGGGGGACACCCCACAATGATAGAGGAAAGGGGAAGGGATGTATGAGTATGGTCTGTGCGGTTCTGGCAAGCTAGAAGCTGTGATACAACCAGATGTAGAACCAGGCGGGGCTGCATTGAAGCCTGGAGGGCTGGTGCAAGGCTTCAGCAGACGACAGCAAGAGTTGTCTCCAGTGCTGAGAAGGGAAATAGAGGTACGCCCGAGAAGTGTCCTGCAAGTTGTTTGGGAACTGGTGTAATAAAGTTGTAGAGACCGAGAGGTTGTGGCACGACCTGTAGTGGGTGGACTGTTCGGTCTGACAACTGTGTAGCCTAAAGCAAAGCCAGATAGGTTGCTGGCAGAAGAGAATAAGAGACTGTGGAGGAGACGTAACCTGTCATAGCGGGACCACAGGATCCGAGAGCTATGCCAAAGCAGTTCATGATAACTTGGTGTAGAGAGGCAAGGTTTGGAGAACTACTAAAGGAAGAAGTTGAGCTAAGAAGCGTGTGCCTGTGACCCCTGGTGAAACCGGTGAAGAGTTTCCTGGGAGATGGTAATGGGAACACGGTCAAGTCCAGGAGGGGGCCGGGAAGTTACGAGACTATAAATCATAAAGGATATCATAAACCATTTTGAGATAGAGCTCCCAGGCCAGTACCACAAAAGTGTAGGGATGGCAGGTCGATGAGGACTCAAGGAAAAGCTTTATTGTCCCAGTGGGGACAGATCAAGAGTTATACAAAATGTAAAGATTGTGAAGACCTCCCTAAAGGAACTACAAACCTTATTGGGAACTGTGAGAGACATTGAGGAACCAGCTAGGAGAGGCATGGCATTCTCCTAGCCCCACAAGAACATTCTGCAATTGTGTACTTTTTGTTTTGGATTACAGAGAACCTTGACTTTTGTGGAACATTTGTTTAAAGAACCTGAAAGGCACTTTGGATGCTTTATGTCCAGGAGAAGGCAGTCATTCTTCTGGATTATGAACAGTAGCTGGACTGTATGGTATTTTATTGTAGTGACAGTGATAGAATAGGAGCTTTTGTGGCCGGGACAGTGCCCTTTTGTTTTGACTCATACGGATATTCGTGTCTTTAGTTTAGGTTGGGTAACCCCTTAGAGTTAGGGATAGATAGGTATTGTTTATCATTTAATAAAAGTGTATAGCAACCATAATGGCACCACGTGGTCAGTCTCTTCATTACTTGTTGCCACAACATGCCCTATGCAGCTTAACCCGTAAAAAATGCCACTTAAGGAAATATAAGGATACATGTAGAATTGTATAGAAGTTCCTGGCTTGTAAGGCAGTATTTAGTATATCATGGCTATAGCCAGTAAATTAGGCATTAACAGATCGAATATGGCAGTGGCTGGCCATATGAGGAAGTACCTGCATAAGAAAGAAGTGCTTCTGGCCTATGATGGTTTTGCTGGGTGTTCCCCGGCATATAATGACTGCAGCCATTACAAATTAGGAAAGCACCATAGTTTAGATATGGTTGTAAACTAAAAAAGCATTTTGTCTTCTTTAGTACCTATTTTATTAATTGTACACATGTTATAGGATATTTTTCTACTTTTACAATATCACTTCCGTTGAGGTCACCAGGACAAAAGGTCAAATGGCATCCCTTTCGGTTATGTTGACAAGGTCAAAAGTCCAATGATACCACCTTCTGTGATGATATCGGGTACGTGGAATTACTTCCACTACCCCTGCCGTTTTGGTGAATTGATGTCCTTGAATGCTTGACTCTGCCGTTACAGAATATACAGTGCTGCCTTTGGCACTCCAAATCATGTGATCTGCTTACCTGATCTTCTAACCATCTAGACGCCGACTCGACTCATTGAAGCAGATTGCCTCGACACTACCCGATCGCCGGTTCGATTCTGTGGAAGCAATTGACTCGCTGCATCTTTATCGCCGACTTGATCCAACAACAGCATTGGTATCTCGACTGGACTTGAGCACTGACTGACTAGAAGTCATCGACTCACCCATCTCGAACACCAACCCAGCGAAAGCGTTGTCTTGACGCCAACTCGATCTACTGGAAGACATTGGTTGGACCTGTCTCAAACACTGACTTCATCCATCTGGAGACCTTGCCTCGAAAAATCTCAACACTGACTCACCATTGGGAAAGCAGGATTCAACCATCTTGACACCTGTCCAACTGCAGTAAGCAACTACAAGCCCAAAACAATTTTGTTGATCCCCAAAGACAAATAGCTAAAGGTATTTGAAAAGTCCCTGTTTTCCTGGTCCATCTTAAAGTATCCTAGTGACATTTGATCCCCCCCTTACCTTCTTAAAGACATCTGCATAAACCTTGACATTTTGCTGCTGGAATATTTGCCTGAGCACGCCTGTCTACAAACCCACAGTGCCCCTTTAGTTTAAAGTCTGCTTTCTCTGTGCTCTGCCTTACAGGGGCAGGCCAGTAGGGTTTTTACTAGTTGTGTGCATTTTTGTTAGTTTAACGAAAGATCCAATTTTCATTGTACTTTGTTTGGACATTCTTTTATTTTGGTACCCCTGTACTATTGTTTGTGTTGCTTCTTTAACAGCTCACACCCCTCCTGGAGATTATAGTTTGCCCTTGGCCTGTGCTATCACAAACATCAAAGGAGATATACCAGTTGGGCTGTGCCTGTTTCAACTTTATAGTTGGGATCCCTGCTGGTTTAATAGTAGTGTGTGGCTAAGGAAACACTTTAGGCACTTCTCCCTGTACTTCAGCAGAACAGTGGTCGTTTTGTCACAACAATTTCAAAATGGCATACTACTGCTTAAGGAAATACAAATACACATCCTTCATCTAAAAATTCAGAACTATAATTTTCAGTGAATAATTTCCTATGGCAATGAAAAGGCAGGGTGGAAACTTTGCATATAAGCAGTTCTTAGAGACCATAGTTTTTGTTTTACATATTCACAGTGTAAAAAGACAGTGACAGCTTGATCATTTCAAGTGCTCGAGCCAGAAAATGGAAGGGCACAAACAATGAGGGTGGAGTAGGAGGAAGGGTCACGAAAGAATGCGTGGTGCAGAAACTGGAGAGGGGATCAGAGATGTAACCAAGTCTGAGAAGCGTCTGCCAATGGCTGCCCTCAGCCCACACCTCATACATATGATTGCTGGTGTCCTGCCTTTTCCCAAATGCAGCCAACAGTCTCCCCCACTAGTGGCAAACTCTTGCACCTCTTTCAAGGGGGGGGGGGATCCTGCCTTTCAGCTTTTCAGCCCCACTTACATGGTCTTACCTGGTCTCAGCTCCAGGCTCGCACTGGCAAAGCATCTCCACGACCAGGCCGTGGGTCACCCTTCTGCCTGACAGCATCCCGAGATCAGCATTTTGCAAAGAGCTGTCCTTCCACAGAGGACCACAATCATCACAGATAGCATCAGCAAAGTAAGGAGAATGAGGGAATAGGTAGTGGGAGCAAGGTAGGAAGAGGGGGTTAACAGACACTATCAGTGATTAGGGATATTGGCCGTTGGCGGAGGAGGATGCACAGACAGCAGTTTTGGGGCACTTTGGTTGCATATAACATATAACAGAGCCTAGACTGGGCATTTTTGAAAGCCTGCCTGTTGGAGGCTGGGAGTCATGGGAGACATGGCAGTTGTCAGATCCTGATTCAAGGGCAACTGTGGGAAAGTCCTGATGTGGGCCATAGAAAACAACAAAACCTAGCAAACAGTATTGAGAATATTTTATTTTATAATTATTTTAATATATTTTTGTAGCGCAAATCTAGCTCGGTAGAATAAATAGTGGGTTATACAGGGATGCCCCGAAGAGACCGTAGGAAGGCCAAGTAGATACTTTCAGCCTCATTACGAGTGAGGTGGTAATTCGGCAGTAAATCTTCCCAAAAAAAATCGTCCTAACAAATTACCATTGCCGCCACTTGGTCAGGTGGAATTTCCGCCTGATTACAAGTGGTGGTGGCAGTGTAATTTCCCATTTACTTTGGGTCCATTGGACCCAATGGGGCTTTTTTGGCAAAACCACTGCGGGAGAATTTCTGCCATGGTAATTCCGACGATTCTGCTGATTTCTTGGCGGTGAGTGAGAGGATTTACCTCCAGCAAATCCTCCACTCCAGGCCCTAACTCGTAATTTGGCATAGTGGTAAAGTTGGTCACTCGTAATGAGACCGTTTATCTTTTGCAGGTTTGCCTTTTGTCATTGCCTGAACCTTGTTGGCTGATGACCAGATCAGCTTATTTATTGATTGATTGTTTGCTTGTTAGACGCTTATATATTAAGCCAATTCTGTTTCAAAGCGCCCACAGGGCAACAGGGAGGGAACATGGGATTGAAACATTAAATACTTGGAGGGAAAAAAGGACAAACCTACTATGCCCAGTGAGTATTCAGAACGTGCAAGTGCAGCAAGGAAGAGAGGAGTGGGGGCAGGTGCTGGGGAGTCCATGCTGGTGGGTGATCAACAGATGAAGTGCATGGTATGGTAAGTGCTAAACGGCCTAGAGCCGCCTTGGGTGAAAAAAGTGCGAGCCTCCAGGACAGAGACCGGAGGCTGCCAAGGAAAGTGCTGAAAGGTTGACAGAAGCTGGGGTGGTTAGGTGTGGAAGGTCAACTACCCAGAGGATGCATAGGGGCCCTGCATACCAATCACAACAACTGTAGGATTAGCAGAGGAGGGAAGAAGGGAAGGAGGAGGTAACGAGGAAAATCTTGAGGAGCTTCCGGAATTTGAGAAAGTCCTGCACAAGACGCAGAGGAAGGGGGAGGCTGTTGCATACATTAGGTTTGGTGTGACACATTCCAGAACCACACTCCTGCAGCCAATATTTGCAATACAATTCATTGTTACACAAATTACACCTTAATTGTATTGTATTGCAAATAATGGCCCCAGGAGTGTGGTTCTGGAATGTGTCACACCAAACCTAATGTATGGCCACTAGGCCATGAAGTTGGTTAAGCCACAACCCATGCCGAGGTTGATCGATTACAAAGGTAAAATGGGATTGGCATGGGTAAGATTGTGGGATCAACAAGACTGAAAGGCGTATTGATAAGGACCACAGTATACCATTGTAGAATACGGTGGACACTGAGCAATCCATGGTTTACAAGTGCCACCCATACCCAATATTTATTACCCAGCAGCTTACTCAAATTAGACTGTTTCGTCATCCATCAATGACACAGGCAGGTTTGGGGGTCCAGGGGGTCTGAGGGATTTGCAATATTGATGGCTACTGCATTGGAGTGGGATTTATTCAAGCAGTACCGCTTAGCATATTTACACATATAAAGATGCAATGGGCACCATAAATGAACAACTTTCAAAACGTTAATTCAAACCGCGGACGAGACATAATGATATGTTCAATATAATTGCTATGACGGGTCGTGGTTATAGGCCACGGTGAATAGGAGGTATTTTGTTATAAGCATATGAGTCTAGATAATAACCTAACAGATCGTGCCTAACCAAGATGCCAGTTAGTGAGGCTTACTCTGTAGTTCAGATAGTGACGGGTTATACCTCATATTTGAATAATATTGGATAATATGTGAAGACTGACGATCCTGAGAATACATGTATACACATATTGTTTCAGGTATCCATTAGCACAGATTTACCACTACCTTCAATACCAAGGGGTAAGTGATTGCATAATATATATATTTATTAAAGTATAGGATGACATTAATTGGTGTCAATCTCTAAAGCATAAAGACACTGGGGAAGAATCAGAGTCGTTGGTTGAGGAGTTCTTTATTTGATTGGCTGAGAGTATTATTACCATCATTATTATTTTTATCTAGCTACGTGAAGAAATAGAGGAACACACAAGGCACATTCGTTTCCTCATTATAAGATGGGCAGATTTGATGTGACACACTTTATTATAACTGCTACGGCTGGAATGTAACTATTTTAGTAAATCTCTGGTTTTATTGTTTCTCTTTGTCTTTCCATGTTTGTATGTCAATTATGTTTGTCCTTTATGGATTACTTATATTGAATTTGCTTTAATGGGTGTGTTGACTTCAACTTACCAATCATAACATTTGATCAACTTGTTACATCTCACACCCATTCATTCACTTTATCTTACAATGTTATCAATTCACCAATGATGTGCCTTAAGAAAATCCATTTGATGGACCTATTGTTTGGTATACAACCATGATGCCCCCGGTTTGCTTTGCTGGTGTTTTATGTGCATTTAGGTATGGCTCTTTCATGTATATGTGTTGTATCAATTCAGCCTCAGAAGAAGAGCAGTTGCTCGAAACACGTGTCGGGCTGTTTGGGAATCCAATAAATCTAATGAGATCTCGCATCTGAAAAATAATCTGTTAGATATGCGCAGTGTGAATGTTTTTTCGGCTTTTTATAAATTGCCATTATTAAATATGTGTTTTTGGTTTCATATGTGGTGTATTGAGCAGTAAACCCACACTCTACAATCACCTGGTGAGATCTGTAAATAAATCAATGCATGCCCTAAAATTGGCATATTAGACTTAGGTAAAAGCGCTTGGGCTCTAGTCCTTTCTTCTCCCATTTTGCTTCCAATTTATAAAAAGGGCGGGAGAGAACACCCAGCTAATTACCGCCCAATTTCTTTATTGGACAGTACGGGCAACATTTGTGCAAAGGCAGTCTTAAACCACATTCAGGCTTGAGTTGACGAACAGAGTATCATGCACACATTACAGGCAGGTTTCTATGGAACGATGCTTTAGTTTGTCCATTTTAGTGCAAAAGTTTGCCTTTTTGAGGAGGATTAACTTATATGCCAATTTCGTCAACCTCAAGATGGCATTTGACAGGGTGCCCTGTGATTTGCTGCGTCAGGCCTTGCAGTGCAGCAATCTGCCTGCCAAGCTGCCATTGATAGTAAAGACCCTCTATCATGACAACAAAGCGGTTGTCCGACAGGGCTTGGCGGGTGAGATAACCCCACAATTTTAAGTGTCCAGGGGTGTTAGGCAGGGGTTAGTACTTGCCCCTTCCTATTTAGTATTTTTATTGATGAAGTTATTAGACACCTCTCAAGGAATGTTTGGATCCCCCTAATTTGGATTTGGACAAACTACTGGCATTCTTCTTTGCAGATGACGCAGTTCTACTGTCTACTTCTCCCCAGGGGATAGGGTGGTGTGGGCGTACTGCGTGATGAGGTGTTGTGAGCTCAAGCTCTCCCTCAATACTGGGAAAACCAAAACCATGGTGTTCAGACATAGGTTCACCAAACAACAAATGATTCTGGCCACTGTTGAGGGAAACAAGCTCAAGCAAGTGAACTTTTATGATTATTTGAGGGTCAGATTTACTGAAAATGGGTTTTTGCCCTCCAGGTTGATAAAGCATGAACAAATGAGTCTAAATATAATGAGGGATACTGAGTTTTCATGCTCGTCATGGCAGGAGAGACACTTCCCCTGCACTTGAATTGTACAGGAAGCAGGCCGTGATGGTTGCTTACTCTGGGGCTGAAATCTGGGGTCATGTGAGCACATCTAACCTGACCATTGCAGAGGATGTATTTTTGAAGAAATTGTACTTATTGCCCTGAGGGATCCAAATGCCCTAATTCGTATTGAGGTTGGCTCGGCCTCTATCGCAAATGAGATAACAATGAAACCAGTGGTTTATTGGCTTAGGCCGTGGTAATGTAGATATTTTGTGATGATGTTGTTGATTTGCTTAGCTTATCTGGAGGGAATGGCTTACGATGGGCAATTCATGTGAAGAAATATCTAGCTATCTTAAATTAACCAGAGCTCTGGAGCCAGTACCACCCTAAATTCAGTAATAAAGTTGTGCTAACCGGGGTCAAGAAAGGTATCATTTCCCTCAAATGAGAAAATATGATCAGTGTTTGTTGAGTGAGGCTGGCAGACAAATACCTTGAGAGGAAGTTTGTATTTGGCTTTGAGGCATATTTAGATTACATTGAATCACCACATGGGCGAGCCTTATACTTTGATTTCCATCTAGGAACATTGAGGCTAGCCTCAAACACAAAATCTTCGGGTTCTGATAGAACAGTCTTATGCCCATAAGCAATACGGAGGCTGAGACTGCCTGCCGTTTTCTTTTGATCGAGGGGTCTCTTAATATAGCCCATCCTAAAGGAGGCTGGCGTAATGACCGCTAGCTGCGCATTGAGCTATCTGACTTCCATACAAGAGCTTGACGTCATTACATCAGTGGCCCTATCAGGCATGGTCCAAAAGACCTGAGAACTGACGAACTATTACAGTACATGACTGATTATTACATCCCCTTTCTTAATGTCTCTCCCTGTGTTGACATATTTTATTTTTAAGTTGTTATAACGACTCTCTCGTTTTGTAAGGGGCTGTGAGTGTTTCTAAACAGTGTTATAAAATGTTTTGGGTTGTTGTAATATGATGTCTTTATCTTGATTTTTAAATCCATGAATTTGTAGTATTTTATTGATTGTGTTATCATACATTCGGCTTATAATCTTTTACTCATGTTAACAATATGAAATAATATCTGTTTTTATCTTTTTTGCTGTTTGTATGCACATGGATTCATATGATGTTCTGTTATGGCATTACGCCGAATAAATCCTCTTTTGATGATGGTATTTCATTTAACTAAAATGTTGCAAAGTGTAAATGTAGAAAAGAAACGCCAATTAGGTTCCATTCGTTCAATTGGAATTGATTAACAGTGCTTTCTGTTCAGTGTGAAATGGTGCATGATTATACATGCATCATTGCACATGACCAAATTATCCCTGTCCTAGGCAAACTATATTGGTATCTTCTCCGGGACAGGATACTGGTCAAGATTGGGCGTATGATTTACAAAACAGTCACCAGTAGCACACCAGCGTACCTGACGGCTAAGCTCCACATATCTGGTGGCACACGCTCCTCGCCCAATAAATCGACCAACCGGCTTCAATCACACCTCCCAACCATCAAAGTCGCCCTCAAAACACTGCATCTCTCCAAGAAAGTGATGCGATTACCTTGTCATGTGATAGCAGTGCCTAAAACATGCATATCTAAACCTTTGCATGGTCAATGCTTGTTTTAACAGGATTTTAGTGAAAGGAGCAGATATAAATTAAGTGGCTGAAGTAGCGAGCGCTTTTAAAACTGAAGATGAGCCATTGGGTCATTGGGCCTGATTTACAAAGCATTTTCTAATGGGATTGCATTGTAAAATGCTTTTGCAAATCAGGCCCATTAACTCTCAGCAGACCTCTTAAAAACAGCACTGGCAGGCCAACGTTTGATGCTACTGCTTGAAAGAGCCAGCTGAAAGGGATCCCAGGACGGTGCGTTTTTTGTAGGGTGGGGCGGGTGGTGATGTGAATGGCCATAGGGATTAGCATTGCCATGGGCGTCATTCGGTGGCTAAATAACCAGACAACATCCGCAAGCTGTATTGCCTTCCTCACATGTCATCTGCCTCCTAGCTGTACTCCAGTGCAATAAGTTCACTTCATGGTGGAGTTTAAGCTCCACCTACTCGCCAAAACTAAACATGTGTGCTGGTCTCAAATATTTCTGTACATCTACAGTCTCAGGGGCATTTCCTACCCAGAGTCCAGAGCAGAGAGTAAAATGTGAACATCCAAACCTCTGTAACCTGCTGGTGTATGGAGCACACATTTTGTACAGCTATCTAAGTAATTCAACTTGTCTTTGTACAGGTGCATAAGCCCTTTACCTAGACTTTATCCTTTCAGAGAGCGTGCCTCTATTCCATTGACATATATATTTATTTATTTGCAGTCTTGTTGGCCACCAAGACAGTAAGAGGTGGAATGAAGCCATGAACACATGGTCACGTTTCACGTGTGTTTATGTTGCGTGGCATGCTGGGATAGCTACGAAAGAAGCTTAAAAAAGCAAAAAAAAAGTCTAGTGACGATTTGTAGAGTTTAAAAACGAGCAGTGCATTTACATTTATTTTCTTTTAAAATCAACCCTACTTGAGGCAGAATCACCTTTCGATCTTTCACTGCCAAGCAGAATGGTGGGCCTAAAGCACAAGGTAGCGCCTGGAAGGCCTCTTATACCATCTGAACAGCTCAGCATTCTTTCCTGTCATTCATGCAAGACCCACATGAGAGCAGATACTAATGCATACATTCATTAGGCCAGAACAACACAATAATCGGAGCATGAAAACCGATGACGGGTTTATCCAGAGCTTGTTTCAGATTCTGGCCAGAGGAACTACGTACCTGTGCTATGATTGGTTATAATACCCAGAGGTTTCTAAGCGGGACCTGGGGATGAACCTGTGTTGCTCCCGTGTCGTCTTGCTTCCAAGGAGAGCACGTTGCCCCTGAGCTATCCTTCCGAGACGTGCCAGGCAAATGTAAATAGACTGAGACTGGGAACACAATAGTCTGCCGGGGAGTAGCTCTAAACTGAAAGGAAGGCACTCCAACATGCAAAATCCGGCAAGAGACATATCTTGAAGAAAGGGCCCCTGGAGAGGGAGGCCTTCCTAATCTCGGGATTCCCATATATCGATCTGCCAGAAGCTTCCCGCGCCGCGGCCCTGGCAGAGGATGGGAGAGGCTTAGCTCTGCGCGCCATGCATACTGATCCTTCCGCTTGCAAGGTACGCTTCCTCCTATTGATTGCAGTTTCCCTGCCACCTTAAGCCTGCCACGGCCTGCCCTGAACAGTATGCTGCATTAATGAGGCCGATGATCACTCATTCCAACAATGTCCCACCCCACACTGGCCGATGTGTTGGCTGCTTCTGTGTGAGGTATCTATCTACTCAGAAGGAAACACACTGGGGATGTACAGGGATCCTTAGTATGCTGGTATGTGTATGCTTTGAGCAAGAGGCTGAGCGCTTGGATCAGAAACGCTGTGCAAGAGGACAATACTAAAGAGTGGAAAGGTGGCAAGGCTGATAAACCAGTGGAGGAGGAAGAGTCAAGTGGTAACAAGGATTGGGGACACCACAGACTAACAACATGGCCTAAGTACAGTATGTTCAGACACTATTATTTACATTGAGGATCAAATGCCTGGGAGTACAATGCAGGTGCCGCAATGCAAGAGGGAAGTGGGCGCCTGCAGGGACTCCCTTTCAGTGCCCCTTTCCTGGAGAGAGCACGAGTTTGACGGTAACCCTTAAATGCGATGGTAATGCTAATACCGCAGCATTTAAGGGGCCTCTAAATCAGGGGTTTGGCTGCATTTACCCCCAGCTCTGAAAAGGGGTAAATGCGCTGGGAATTTGCAGATTTTCGGCACAATTACTGTGCGGTAATACCATTGACAGTAGTTGCACTGAAAATTCCCCATTGGCCCCAATGGGGAATGGGGTATTCCTGAATGGGGCCAATGTGGAATTACTGCTCCACCAAACCCGTGATCCGGCGCTAACAGCGATAACGTTACTAGCCCCGGCGTTATGAGGGCCATTGAGGGCAGTTTTGATGGTTGTGAAGGACCAGAAGCAGGTGGCTGCTCAGGGCTGCCTCACTGTCAAAGAGGACCGCAAGCTTGCAAGCGGGAGGCGCAGGGGTGAGAAGTGAAAGGCGGAAAGGAGAGTGGGGAAGGGCTATCGGATAATGGTAGCTGGGAAGTAGATAACTTCAGACTTGGATGAAGCATTTGAATGCGATCGAGGGGCCGATGGTGGCGAGACAATTGTATATACAGGAGCATAGGTCAGAGGTGAAGGAAGAGAAGGAGAAATAGATGTATGTCATCAGAAAATAAGTGGTAACAGAAGCCAAATGAAGAGATTACTTGGATGAGATAGACAGTGCAGGGGGTGAAGAGAAGTGGACAAAGAACAGACCAATGGGATCACCCTGAGCGAAGGCGATTGGAGTGCAGCTGCCACTCCACATTCTAGTTTTAGGAGATAGAAACGAACCGGTCAGATAGACAGGAAGCGAACCAATCTAATGCATGCAAATGGCAACACGGGTAAGGAGAGGAGAACAATCTTCGATGATGTCAAAGGCAGCAGAGAGCTCCAGGAGGATGAAAACTGAGGAGAGTTTAAAGTAACGTAATGTAATGTAACGTGGCCTTGTCTAGCTTCATTTGGCTCTGTAAGAAAAGTGTGGAGCTTTGATAGCAAGCTTATCGGCTAGGCAGATTTGAAACCTGTGATTTTGATGTGTGCACGCCAGAAGTACCCAAGAACTGATGCTATTCTGCTTCTATGGGATTGGCAGAGACACGAGGCTATATGTTAGCCAAAGGTGCGAGCTCAAGACAGGGCATTGGAGGTGATTAGCTGCTGTTGTGAGGGAATGTGATAGGAGTTGAGAGGGGAGCTCATTCATTGCTCAATTAAGGTTCATAGGTTAATGGATAGGTCTGTGGGGGCCGTGCCTTCGCATGTGTGGTGTAGGGCGGTACACGATTGTAGCTGTGAGTCAGTTAGTTGGGTTAGTTGGGAAGAAGAGGGTGGTAGACAAATGAGGGGTACAAGTGGTGGGGGAAAGAAGCATTAGGGGCCATCCAGTAGCGATTCCATCTGGGAAAATGATTGGGACGGTTGGTTGGAAGTTATTAGTGGAATTTGTTTGATTCTGTATTGGTTGTGTGGGCTAAGCTCAGGAGAGCCCATTAGTAATGGTCTTTGCTTATGGGTTGTGTGTGGTACGCAGTATGGGTATTTTAGGGGGATAGCTCTAATGCCTAAAGGCTGGCCATGTATGAAGCAATATGTGTGATTTAGGGGGATAGCTCTGCTTTCTAAAGCCTGACCATGAAGATTCAGGCTTTAGAGAATATATTTGCTCCCTAAAGCCTGAACCTGTAAGGTGCAGTATGTGAAACGTAGCAGAATAACATTGCTGTCTAAAGCCTGGCCACGTACAGTGCACAATGTGAAATTCAGGAAGATAGCTCTGCTGTTTAAAGCCTACCCATGCAAGGTACAGTATATGTAATGTATGGGTTCGCTCTGCAGGTTAAGGCCAGCCCCTGAAGGATGCAGTATGTCCAATGTAGGGGGATACCTGTGCTGTATAAAGCCCGACTCTTGACTGAAATTTAAGGATAGGCTGTCGGAGATGGCTGCTTGTGAGAAACGTTGAGACGTTGAGAGAAGCAGGGCAGCTTGACGGCACTAGGTCCTAGCTCCATTCCTCTAGTGAACGTGATGCAGTGGCGGACAGGCAGAGCACTGCGGTGGGTCACGGAGGACAGAGGCAGTGACTGGAGACAGTGATCATGAACAGGTGGTTGTAACCTGGGAACGACTAGGTGTGCGGAGCAGCGATTGGTCTGCGGGGACGCAGAGTCACAGCTCTGCCTCCCCACTCCCCACGGGTGAGTGTGCGCTTTCTGCGCCCTGTAGAATTGCATTTTTGACACACCCCAGGGAACATGGGGGTTGATTTTGGCCCACGGCTCTGACGGAGGCTTTGTGGCTCCTGGCCAACATTGGACGGGGGTGAGGTGCTCTGTGTAGGTGGTTGGACTTCAGCTGCAGCGCCCGAATACATTTTGAGTAAGAGCAGGAGTTCTGCAATAAGGAGAGGCTGCCTTGTTTGGGCATGGTGACAGAGAGTTGTTTGAGCCTAAGAGGGGCCCTTGACCAGTGACTGCGGGGTGTATTCCTGTGAGCTGGTCGTGGGCCAGGGCTCAGTTACCATTACAAATATATTTGGTGGTTGGAACATCGGAAGCGGCTGCTAGTGCGAGGTGTGCAGTGCAGCTGCACGTTGCAAGTGATTTCGCTCCTTGGTGCCTTCACCTAAAATTGAAGGAGGGGGTTTGGAGGAAGTCTGTCAGAGCACTGCTGGAGTAGAACAGAACTTGATGCAGTCTGTATTGGTGTGACAGCCGGGTTCTGTTGTGTTTGTACTGGTCGCTGCTTTGGAGTGGGGGGCCTTGATGCTGCCAGGTGTGGTGCGGAGAAAAGACCTAAGTGGTGGAAAGTAGAGGGTAGCTATGTAACAGTGGGTGCCAGTAGGCACTCCTTAGATTTAGATTTAGAACCAACCGCCTATCGCATCAGTGCGGCGAGTGCAACCTGCACACCGCGTAGAGGCACAGTGGTTGTTCAGCGGAGAGCCTGACCTTGCCATTCTTTGGCCCCTTTTTGCAGGCATTTCAATATTTCAAATCAAGGCAGTTGTCTAAAAAATATTCCTGGTAGGCAGATGGTGAGCGACAATGTAAATTACACTCACTGAATATTAACTATGCCGGCATCATGCAAAGCCTATCATTTCAGAAGCATAAATATGCAGGAAAGACGCAGGAAAGACTTGAGCCACGAACACAAG
The DNA here is from genome assembly GCF_040938575.1 of Ambystoma mexicanum. NCBI lineage: Eukaryota > Metazoa > Chordata > Amphibia > Caudata > Ambystomatidae > Ambystoma > Ambystoma mexicanum. The sequence continues at coordinate 865,465,570 of NC_090922.1, forward strand.
TAGATACTTCAAAAAGCGTGTCTGCAGTAAGCTGCATGCAAATGTGACCACGCAAAGCACTGTGGTCACGGCTGAAGAGAGCAGAGCTCAAACGATCCATGTGTAAATTTAGTAACTGAGGCCCCATCTATGGCACCATCTGAGAAACAACATGCACCCATAACAGAATTACTATCAACGCCGGTCTCAGTAGACAATGGGCTTCATTACGAGGCTTGCGCTCCCATAATGAAGGGCGCCGGTACGGGACCGCCACCGTTCATTACGGATGCCTGATTATGAGGTGCCCTAGCAGAACCCGGAACAGACGTCTGGTAAAACCAGACGTCCTTTCTGGGTCCCTCGAGGGGACCAAGGAGCTAATAATAATTAATAACGGGCCAGTTATTAGCTCCATCCCCATTCCCATTGAGCCCTATGGGGGCTCAAATGGGAATGGAGATTGGTTTTGTGCATGAGGAATTACCCGGTAATCCCTCATTCACAGAACCCGGTACTGGAACCCGGTATGGAGGCATGGTTACCTCCATACTCCTAATGAGGCCCAATAAATTGCTGCTGAAAATGTGTCTTAATCTACAGAGATAATCTTTGGGTGCCATTGGTCAAGTAAATAAACCGAGTGATATCAGTGAAGGACTCAGCCAGGGAAATCTTATTGCGATAGCGCCCACTATGGAATGAATCTATCAAAATCTCTGAACTTAGAACGCATTGCAAAAAGCATATAGGCCTCTTCCCTGGCGTATGATGTTTCCTGTAGCTCCTCAGATTCGTCCAGGAGGATCAACCTGACTCGGAAGTTCTGATAATTGTGAAGGCGCTGTTTACTCTCTGTAACTATTTATACAAAGAACAGCATGTGTGAAAGTCAGGAATAACTTAAGCTGGTGGATGTTGTTCTGATGTCCGAATTGGAAGGATATTTTCCGACACCTAACCGGCAGTCTCAGACGGGGGACGATTAACAGGCCGATCTAGGGTAACCGGGATATGAGCCTGTGGAAGTGGTATTAGCCTCTCCCCAGAACATAACCGCAGACAATGCGGAAATTAGTGAAATAAATGGTGAACATGAGGCTAACAAGTTGGGACTGACAGCGACTACACTCACCTCTAATGACATTAGCCTAAATTGAAGTCCCATAAAAAGTCATGGCCAAGCAAAAAAAAGCACGACGGATTAGGCGCAGATGGGGAAAATGTGGGAACATGGAACGAGAATAAAGCGACTGCTGAATTGCAACCGATACTTTTGAATGACGCGACCAATGCTGGGTTATAGCTAACATTGAAACATCAAACCAATTCGAGTCATTGTCAGAGAGGGCCACAAACAACATCCCGGTTATTGGCAATCAGCTGGGAACATTGGATAATTGCGTCAAACAGATATATGTGAAAGTACCAACAGTAAAAGATGTAAGCAATATGACCCTGATTGATGTGGAGAATGGTGCGTCAGCAGATGAAATACAGTTGATTGATTGCCCATGTGGTGAAAGAAAGAAAACAGGGCTGTAATGCTTGAATGAAAACATCAGGAGTATGGAGACTTACAATTGTTTTATCAGCAAGAAGATCACAATATTTCAACAGTTTGCGACAGACTTTAGCCCGTTTTTTTAAACCCCAAATGTATTTTACAAATATTACATAGCATACCTCGCTTGTGCTTGATTATGTCTAAGGACCAAGATCTTGTAGAAATACCTGCGACTTTAACAGAAGCCAACTGGGTCTGGGCGGTGGTTCAGTTTGCCTGACCCATTATTTTAGAATTGGTGATGGCAAATCGGGCAGAGTTTTTGAAACAAGGCTTTGATTTTACATGAGTACACAAAAAACAAACCACTAATATCACACCAAAGAAAAAAGGGGCTTGAAGGAAAACTGGAAAGCCACACGGTAAAAGAATTAGAAGCCATGGCTCTCTATCTATAAACAAACAAATGGAGTGTGGTGAGTGGAGTAGTGACCTCAAATATAAAATGATAATTCAGTGAGCTACCTCAGGATGCTGCATTAAAAAGAAGGAAAAAACTCCCTTATTGAGAAGCCTAATTCTTACCGAAGACTTATTCAGTGCAAGGGTAAGCGAGAAAATCCATCATTGGTATAGATATCTGGACGGCATTAAATGTGCCGTTGAGGAAACAAGTGTGTACCTGTAACGACATACTAGTAGACCCATGGGGGGGGAGGGGCTGCTTGTAGGTATTAGAAACGCATGGAGCATGATAGAGTTTAATCCAGGGCATGTACATTTCTTTGCTTTGGTCAGAATGATAACAATTCAGATTGAAGGACAAATGCGTCAAATTCTTATAATATTTATGACCCCCGGAGGACTGGAAAATGTCAATATTATAAACCATGTGGAATATCTAATTAATGAATGGTGGCTGTTCAGCCCTCAAGGGCCATTTGTCGTTATGGGTGATTTTCAAAGGTACCCAACAAAACCTCCAAATAAGGATAAGGTATACTGTAGCAACATAAGGAAAAATCGCCATAATGTCACTGCGATAGAATTTGAGCCTGAATAGATAATGGGAAATGCCAGAGTGAATCAATGAGACGTGTTTATCCCTAGCTTTGATCTCACACAATTGTATATTGAAGAGAAGCCTGGGCAACCTAGCCTGCATACATGGCCTAATAGTACATTCAAATCTTGGATTCATTATGTACTAGTCCAGAGCGATCTATTTAGCAATATTTGGAAATATGATGGCAACACTCCTAGTGATCATGTATCTATCTAACAGTGGAGGCTTCTCAATTGAAGAATTGATTAACATATATAGAGCAACCATTGTCCGGAGTGTGTTATATGGTTTAGAGATACTGTTGGTTAAGTATTCTGGAGGGTAAACTATGGCGAAGCCCACTGGGCTTAGTACCATCTACCCCAGTGGAAGCTATATGTATGGTATTGGGCATTACTTACATGTCTATGCCATGGTAAGCACGCCACAGTCTGTTCCTCCTGCAGACGTTGGAACAAAGCAAGAATTGCCTCTCTTTTTTTGAATTATTTTAAATTATTATAATAAACTGATGAAATATGCATATGTAAAATGAATGCTCTTAAATTGGTGTTTTATTTTGTGACTCGTGTTTTATATACAACAATGTATTGATATCATGTTTTTCTCTTTATTGATGATGATGTAATTGGCTAAATGTTTTATTACCCAATTAACCTTATAAAAATAAAATAAAAAAGGCCTGACTCTGTAGGGTGTTGTACGGGCAATTTAGAAAAATAGCTCTTCTCGCCAACTTCTGGCCATATAAAGTTCGCTAGGTGCAATTCAGGAGGATTTCTCTGTTATCTAAAGCCTGACCATGTATGATGCTGTATGGTATGCTATTTTATGTTATTATACATTATGTTCTGTTATGTTATATGCTATATTATATGGTATGTGTTATATGTTATGTACATGGGATTTACACTGTACTGTGTAGCGATTTGTTTGGTGTCTGCTGCTCTATTCAATCTGAAAGAGATTATGGGTTAAATTAGTGAAGAGAGAGGGGACATTCAAGGTAGCATTGCTTTTCTGTCCTTGAGTGGAGACCAGAAGTACCTTGAGTTTTTTTTTTTTATGTAAGTCAGTTTCTAGGTGTCGAACTCATAGAGGAATTCAAGTCTGAAGGGGTGTCTTGCTTGCCCATGGTGCTAGGATGCATTGACCATGGTAGCGGTAAGCAAGGGCAGAGGGGAAGAAGTTGGAGATGTGAGTGGATGCTGTTTCCATGGAGTGCGTGCTGAGGAATTCAAATTCAGATCAGACTATTTGTCTCCCAGTTGGAAAAAATAAGGTTGCACTCTATATATATTTAGTAGTGAGGGGGAGAAAAACATTGAGAAACACTTCAAGAAATGTATACAACATTTTCATTAAGCTTTGGTAAATCAGGCAAAGGTAATAAGGATCCGTTGCAGTTCCAAATATCATTGGCAAGATTAAGCGCTGCCTGTTTTGCCTGGATATCTCAGGGAGTGACCGGAGAAATCCGAAGTGGCAGCCATTAATTGTAGAAGACTTCTCAGATTTCTATACAGAGCTGAGCTATTCATATCAAATGAGTCCCCTGATACCATAGCTTTAGATCTTTTCTCCCGCACTCTCTGCCTCCAGGCAATTACAGAGTAGGAACAAGCAACCACTTATTACGCAGTCACTGGTTAAAGATAAGGCACCAGGTCCTCATGGCCTGAGGGCTGAATTCACTGAAGAGTTCAGAGGTCCACTTCCACCATTGTTCTTGCTCCACTTCACTTCTGTAATGCCCTTTACATTTTGAACTTAAAAAAACTTCCAATAGTGCCTCCTGAACCCAGGCTGTGATCCTATGAACACCAAAAATTGCAGGCCCATCTCACTTAGCAATTTTAGGAATAAAGTTTATCCAGTCATCATAGCAAACCACATTAACAAAATGCTGGAGCGGTTAATTGCGCATCGGCAGGTTGTGTTCATACAGGTGAGGCTGGCATCAGATACTATTAGACTGTTTTGGGATCTATTACATCTTGCTTCCAAAACAGCCAACCAGTTACTGCCATCTCGTATGACTTGTGAAAAAGCATCTGGCTGTTTTTAGCGCGGTTTTATGATGAGGTCCTAGTGGATATATGGATTTGCGATGAATCTGCTAGTATGATCGACCTGTTGCGTGTGAATCCTAGGTCAAAGGTCTCTGTGAATAGAGTGGATTCTGATTTCTTCCCCTTATCTATTGGAAGGCATCTGAAATGCCCACTGTCACCCTTTCTACGTGTTCTAGCATTGGAAGCTTTCTTAACTAGTGACCAATACAATCTTTCTGCATACACAATGATGTACTGTCTACATCTCTAATCCAGATGAATCATTCCCATACCTACTCCAGTTTATCAACTAACGGGACCTTTTCAGATGTCGAGTCAACTAGGATAAGAAGGAAATTCTCCCCTAAAACAAATAATTCCACCCACATATGTTTGACTCACACTCCCTAATTGGAAATCGAATAGCCTTAAAAATATCACATTGGCCCCAACACCAGAATCCCTTAGCAGATAAAGTGAAGACAGCATGCTTTCAACCATTAAGGACATGATCACCCACTGGTCAACTTTACAGATTAGCACTGAGTCACATCTAGAGAGAATTGTGAATGCCAGCTTGCACGACCCCTAGACAGGATTGTAAAGATTAGCTTGTGTTAAATCTAGACAGATTTGTGAAGTCAGCTTGTATCCCATCTAGATAGAACTGTAAAGATTAGCATTGCACCACATCTAGACAGGATTTTGAAGATTAGTATGCGTCACTTACCAACCCCACTAAATAATGTCACCCCTCTGCATACACATCTCAAACTCTAACTAAACACGTCCATACGTCTAATGCACACCAAACTGCACACACTTCACCACACTGCAAAAACAAAATATACTACACATAGCCTTACGTAACAGCACACAACTGCTCCCAACCGAAAAGCACTCCTTAGCTCAGCGAACGGTGAAAACCAAACTGAGGCTGCCTACAGCACATCACTGCTCTCTTGGTTTTCTCCTGCTCTATCCTACTAACCTTTCTGCCCTCTTCCCATTTCAGATCCACCAGAGCGCATGGGGACCACTCCGATGGTGATGGTGCATGGCACAAATACCTTTAACATTAACATTAACATATGACTTGGTGAGGCCACTTCCAAGCGATAGGTATGGCAGTGTGTATCCCTTCCCAATTCCTATGGACTTTCTTCTGAACAACTATGGCTCACTTACCTTCTTTCTCTGGATTGGTCATAAACCACAACTCAAACTGGCTAAACTGTAGAAAGCTGTGGCTTTGGGTGGTGTCAGATTCCCAATCTTTTATAATTTGACAGGTGCTAACATGGGCATCTGATGCTGCACCAGAGCAGATTTGTCTTGCCTGTACTTGGAACTATGACTGGCCAGCCATGTGTCATTAATATCAATCATTTGTCCACATCCAGGTGCGCTGAACCATCTCAGCATGGCCATGATATACTCGGGTTGAACCTTCAATGGATTTTCTTTCATTTGAATCACACCCAAGCACGGGACTCCTTTGATGCTTCAATTTGGCCATATGCAAGGGTTTTCATTGATAGTGTGTCAATTGCTAGTCGGACCTGGGTGCCCCAAGGAATTGTTAATGAGTCTCAATGGTTGTGTTTGTAAAGTTGGTAAAAGTACATATGACCCAACAAAATATCTGCGATATCACCAACTTGCAGCTATGATCACGCATGACATTGTGTTGAAATTACTAATAAAGCCATTGGTGTGGCCCTTAGTTACCAGAAACGGATGTAGTGAACAAACCCGGCCTGACTGCTCTGAATGCCAGTGAGATTTCATTTCCAAAAATCCCAATTTATTTTGTAAGAAGAGGTGCAGTTTAAAACGGAAAAAAATTGGTGCAAATTAAATGCAGACTATTTTTGTAAAATTTAGCACTATTTTAAATAGAATCCATGGATCCTGCCAGCATAGACTCACACAGGACATAGTATCGTCATGAAATGCCTGACAAGTTATCATGCAAATTTGCAGCCGATGGGAGCCAAGTCATAAATTAAATGTTTCTGTAACATACATTACCACCCATGCAATTCCTTATTGTGAAATGCACAGGCAGAACTATGCATACTGTGAAAGGGCCAGGGTGATTTAACATGGTACCTTATACAGGAGAAGAGTACATCTCCAGCCCAAAACCTGCAGATATGAAGCCAAATGAAAAGAAGTAAATGGTAAACTGTACACACACACACGCTTATTGGATGTTGTATCGGAAAATGCTTATTGGAAGCTGTGCACACATGCTCATTAAAAGATGCCCACACATATTCAGAGAAGATTGCATGAACATTTAATAATCCCCTGGAATATATTTATATGTAGAGCAAAGGTTTTGATCTGTAAATGGTGGGTGTCATTGGAGAAAATGAAGACTGCACCTTGATGTATTTAAACTTCGATTTTTATGCCCCATGTTGGAATGCTATTGCGAAGTTAAGGATGACAAGCAATAGAAGTATCAAGGATGCCTAGTATCTTTTAAAGTATAATGTACATAGAATGGATTATGGAAACAAATGTGCGTGTGTGTGTGCGTGAGTGTGTGTGTTTTGACAATAGAGAGATTCACTTAGAAAGGGAAGATTTTGTTTTTTTGACTAATTGTTTTGGTGCGTATAACATTGTGGTGATTTCCTTGGTATAAAGCTGGTGACCACCTTTTTTCAGATTGACTTTAATTCTTTCAATAAATATCAAGCTTTGAGAAATGACTGTCTATTTTTCTGACACAGAATTGTGGGGCAGGACTGTATATCAGGGTCAAGAAATCAGTCATGTCAGCCTAATGTGAGCCTATTATTTAAACATAACATATAAATATCTCCACATAAGAACATTGCAGTGGAGCTGTGCGGGTGGCATCAGGGGGTGGCTCCTTGGGTGTGGCTGAAAGGTATTTTTTGTTGAGGCTATTTTTTTCTCTGTTTTATTTTGCTTGGAGCATTTGCCACTGTTTAGGGAGTACAATTTGCCACTGCTTATCTGTATGGCTGCTTCCAACTAGCAAGGTAAAGGAGCTTAAATGGTGGAGTTTGGTGTGCCATACAAAGTCCTTTGAGACATTGCTTGCAACAAATACAGACCTTTTAGGATGGGTAGGATCTATAAGATGCATTTGGTTGGTGTTTGAGGATGCATGTGGGGATGATTTAATCTCTAAGGTTGGTAAAAACATTGGTAGATGATTTTTAAATGCTTCGACTGTGTTCATACTTGAATATTTTTTTGTTGACCATTTTAAACTCATAACACAAGAAAGGTCAGTGATATATCACTCAGCTAGCTAACTGTGTATGGTAGTTATACAGAAATGTACTAATCTACTGCTTTTACTTACTCTGTTCACTCTCTGCCCCTCTTTGCCCTATAACTCTCATGACATCTCAGTAGATTTCAAAATAAACTAGAGATATGGTGTTTTCATTAAGATTAAAATTGATATGAATATGTTCTGCAAAGGTCTGAAGATGCCCTGGATAGGCATAACTAATTATTGAAATTAACATGAAAATAATAATTCAAAATTGGTTACCATCTTCTTGTTATGCCATATATTTCCTTGGGTTTATCTATACTAACTTCTGCTTGCTTCTTAAATATCCCAATGTGGTCATTGTTAAAATCCTATTCAACCTCTGGTCTTTCTATTCAGAAAAGCGCTGTTACTGTGTACGTTTTCACTTAAAATATTTTTTTCAAAAAGGTTTTTCCAAAATACCTTGTAGGAGACCTATGAAGAAAGGGGAGAGGAATGTGACAAAGTCACAATCATTATTCCTTATCACTTCCTTTGTTATAGCCACAGAAGAATTCTGGGAACCTAAGATGCTCACCTGAACATGCATCCCACCATTCCCCCCTTTAGATAATCCTCCATTAACTAACTTCTCCCTTTCTCTCTCTCTATCAGCTGCATCCTTAGGGACCTATGCCCTATACATATGATGCAAACTTCCCCCACCCCGGGTATATTTCTCTGGGGTGCACATGAGGTATATACAATCCCCATCACCCGCTAAGTCCACCCAGTGTTCAGTGTAGTTTCCTGGATCTGATGGGCATGTGGTTAATGTTCCTGGGGGATAAATAGGCTGCTCAATCCTAACCATGCATGGTTTATTTGGGTCTTCAGTTTGAGGCTGCCCATCCTTTGTACCTGGGAGAGCCATTCCTGCGCCAATAATAACCATCATCATTGCATTGTTCGGAATAGTCTTGGCACAACATCAAAGCATCATCTGGCACGTGTAAAACAACACCACCAGGAGCATCATGACAACAATGTATCAAGCCAATCTTTGCCCTGCACCCGTGCTTCACTTTCCATACCAGTCTTTAACTTGTGTAGTGCCCCTATGATGTGTGTCAGGGACCCATTCTCTGCGTCATTTGGGGGTACGTATGTGCAGCAACAAAACCCGACCTTTTTGCACACACCCCCTTCCATCACCATCAGGAGATCCAGGACTTATTGGTTTTGAAGCATCATCAACCGGATCATCCTCAGCTCACTCTTGATAGCGTATAGGCCTTGTTCATTGTCATTTACCAACTGGATCATTTCCCACCAAACAATCTGCAACCACTTTGCATTCACTGCATCTTGGTGTACGGCTGATATTTGTCTGGAATCACTTTGAGCAGCTTGGATAACACTTCCGACAGATAATTCCAACTCAACTTCACTGATCGCTTCTTTTTCCTCATTTTGGATGGAGAATGGGATAGATTGTGACACCCCATGCTTAGAGGCTATTGTCAAGTGTGCTTCAGAGACCACCAGGATAGCTGAGTGTAATGTTGTTAATGCACATGCCCCTCATCATGAAGATGGAAGATGCAGATATGCTTGTTGGCCACATACCAAGTACAGGTCCATCAGTGCTGCTGTTCCATTTGCAATATCTGGAATGAACATTGTCTTATTGCACTTAGTGTTAGTGTCTACAGGAACAGTCCCATGACCTTGGAAGCAACATTGATATTCATCAGTTGTTGAACGTTTACTGGATTTTCACGTGCTTCAATACATGTTAGTTTGGGTACAGATGCAGTCCATATCTTGAAACATTTCCTATTGATATTCTGTATAACCCTGCCTCCCCCCATGCTGCTCAACTCACCACTGCCTTCTCCCACCTTTCCAACACAAACAATATTCCATCAAATTTTAACATGGGCTGTGGCTTAAATCGGGGAGCACTGTTTTCTTTGGCACACTTCTTTCCAGCTTCGCACCTGGAAACACTTGTGTACAGGCGCATTATAAATGACTCATCATATATCATATATCATATATATCATATCTTTGTCCATTAGTACCACTTGTACCTTGTGCCCCTGGAACAGACTGCAAACCCGACACAGCACTGAATGCACCAAACACTGGCAATATTTCTTGCGGTACTACAATTATTGGCACCCAAGATTTATGGGGGATGAGTTGTACCTCTGTTTGTCTGCCGAGTTCATATGGCTTTACCATATGTTACAAAATTCTGGGTGGTGCACATCAGACATTGCACCAAACGCTACACCTTTATACTGGTTGTATTCATTTTCATCATCTAAACCCCTTCTAACCTGCATCTTTAAGTTCCATATTATTGTTTTTACATCCCCTTATACCACACCCTAACTGCCCCTTTATATGCCCTTATCATATAAACCTACTTAAAAACATACAAATAAACCAAAAACACATCCACACATGAGCGGAACCAGTGCTCTTCTGCAAAACTGTCAAAAACATAGGCCCCTAATACCACTGAAAAATGCAAAACATAGTAAAAATTGTCATTTTAAAAATCACACACCACAAAAATCAATAAACCTTTTCAAAGACAAAATAGGAATACTCATCAAAAATCAAATGCAGTAATTGTTGCTTTCACATAAAAGGAGATCACCCACTCAAATCAAAAGATTCAAAACACTCCAATAAAATTCTTTTAGTTGGATGCAAAGTTTGTGGTGCCTTCCTAATATCAGACAACTGCACCCAATAATGAAATTATTTTAGTTTGACTGCAAGAAGAGTAGCATACACCACAGTATAAGGGCTGTTGTAACAAGGTTCACTCCACCTGCGGACACAATCCTTGACATATATCTTATCACCAGGAAACAATTGCAATGGCGGCAACCTTGAAGATTCTGGTGCAGTGCTGTTTTCACCTTCTTCTGACCGCTGTGGAGCAATCGGTTGAGAAAGTTATTTAACACACTTTGTTAAATGAGTCAAAAACTGACACAGCCCTGTCAGCATCAGAAGCGCTACGCACAGGGGATAATGGTGTGTGCATGTGTCTCCCCGTCACTATTTCACGCAATCAAAGGTGATTGCCAAAGTGAGACAATGAACCCAGTTCCTTTTCACTGTAGCACAATATCTGGACAACTTATTTTTCAGTAAACCATTCATCTTCTCTACACCACCATTGGCCTGAGGGTAATAAATGGAACACAGCTCATGCTTTATTCCCAATAGAGCTGCAATTTCCTTGAACAGCTCCTTAAAGAAGTGGGTGCCATTGTCACTTTTAAGCATTTCGCACACTCCCATCGGGAGAAAACTTCTCTCACCAAAAACATGGCGGCTGTTTTGGCATTAGGTTGTGCACATGGACCAACCTCAATCCAATGGGAGAAAGGACATACTACAACTATGGAATTACATGTCTTGCCCATATCTGCAAAATCTATGTGAAGGTCACAGAATGGGCCAATTGGACGCAGCCGTGTGCCCCTCAAACTTGTCAGTGCTTTTCCAGTACTGTATATCTGGCAAACTGCACAATTTGATGTGAACATAGTTAACAATTCCTGAATATTGGGTACCGTGAGTTTGTTTTCCCTCCTCCCCTCCCCCTGCCAGTATGTACTTGTGCCCCCTTGACCCCCGCAAGTGTCCTCATGTCACTGTTACCCCTGCCAGTGTGTTCCTATGCCCCCCTGAACCCTGCAAGTGTCCTCATGTCACACCTACCCCACCAGTCTGTTCCTGTGCCCCCCTGACTCCTGCAAGTGTCCTCATGTCACCCCTACCCCTGCCAGTGTGTTCCTGTGCCCCCTGACCCCTGCATGTGTCCTCATGTCACCCCTACCCACCAGTGTGTTCCTGTGCCTCCCTGACCCCTTCACATGTCCTCATGTCACCCCTACCCCTGCCAGTGTGTTCCTGTGCCCCCTGACCCCTGCAAGTGTCCTCATGTCACCCCTACCCGCCAGTGTGTTCCTGTGCACCCGACCCTCACAAGTGTCCACATGTCACCCTGACCCCTGCCAGTGTTTTCCTGTGCCCCCCTGACCCCTCCATGCATCCTTATGTCACTGCTACCCCTGCCAGTGTGTTCCTGTGCCCCCCTGATCACCGCAAGTGTCCTCATGTCACCCCTACCCCCGAGAGTGTGTGCCTGTGCCCCCTGACCCCTTCACATGTCATCATGTCACCCTGACCCCCGCCAGTGTGTTCCTTTGCCCCCTGATCCCTTCACGTGTCCTCATGTCACCCCTACCCCCACCAGTCTGTTCCTGTGCCCCTATGACCCCCACAAGTGTCCTCATGTAACCCCTACCCCTGCCAGTGTGTTCCTGTGCCCCCCTGACCCCAGCAAGTGTCCTCATGTCAGCCCTACCCCTGCTAGTGTGTTCCTGTGCCATCCGGACCCCCACAAGTGTCCTCATGTCACTCCTACCCCTTCCAATGTGTTCTTGTGCCCCCCGGCCACTGCAAGTGTCCTCATGTCACCCCTACCCCACCAGTGTGTTCTTGTACACCCCTGACCCCTGCAAGTGTCCTCATGTAACCCCTACCCCCACCAGTGAGTTCCTGTGCCCCCCTGACCCCCACAAGTGACCTCATGTCACCCCTACCCCCACCAGTGTGTTCCTGTGCCCCCCCGACCTCTTCACATGTCCTCATGTCACCCCTACCCCCGCCATGGCGTTCCTGTGCCCCCCTGACCCCTTCACATGTCCTCATGTAACCCCTAACCCCACCAGTGTGTTCTTGTGCCCCCCGGACCCACGCAAGTGTCCTCATGTCACCCCTACCCCCACCAGTGTGTTCTTGTGCCCCCCCGGACCCACGCAAGTGTCCTCATGTCACCCCTACCCCCGCCAGTGTGTCCCTGTGCCCCCCGACCCCCACAAGTGTCCTCATGTCACCCCCTACCCCCACCAGTGTGTTCTTGTGCCCCCCGACCCCTGCAAGTGTCCTCATGTCACCCCTACCCCCGCCAGTGTGTTCTTCTGCCCTCCTGACCCCCGCAAGTGTCCTCATGTAACCCCTACCCCCACCAGTGAGGTCCTGTGCCCCCCTGACCCTCACAAGTGTCCTCATGTCACCCCTACCCCCACCAGTGTGTTCCTGTGCCCCCCTGACCCCTTCACATGTCCTCATGTCACCCCTACCCCCGCCATGGTGTTCCTGTGCCCCCTGACCCCCTCACATGTCCTCATGTCACCCCTACCCCCACCAGTGTGTTGTTGTGCCCCCCCGGACCCACACAAGTGTCCTCATGGCACCCGTACCCCCGCCAGTGTGTCCCTGTGCCCCCGATCCCCACAAGTGTCCCCATGTCACCCCCTACCCCCACCAGTGTGTTCTTGTGCCACCTGACCCCCGCAAGTCTCCTCATGTCACCCCTACCCCCGCCAGTGTGTTCCTGTGCCCTCCTGATCCCCAGAAGTGTCCTCATGTCACCCCTACCCCCGCCGGTGTGTTTTTGTGCACCCTGACCCCGCAAGTGTCCTCATGTCACCCCTACCCCCACCAGTGTGTTCTTGTACCCTCCTGACCCCCGCAAGTGTCCTCATGTAACCCCTACCCCCACCAGTGAGTTCCTGTGCCCCACTGACCCTCACAAGTGTCCTCATGTCACCCCTACACCCACCAGTGTGTTCCTGTGCCCCCCTGACCCCTTCACATGTCCTCATGTCACCCCTACCCCCGCCATGGTGTTCCTGTGCCCCCTGACCCCTTCACATGTCCTCATGTCACCCCTACCCCCACCAGTGTGCTCTTGTGCCCCCCCGGACCCACGCAAGTGTCCTCATGGCACCCCTACCCCCGCCAGTGTGTCCCTGTGCCTCCCGATCCCCACAAGTGTCCCCATGTCACCCCCTACCCCCACCAGTGTGTTCTTGTGCCACCTGACCCCCGCAAGTGTCCTCATGTCACCCCTACCTCCGCCAGTGTGTTCTTGTGCCCTCCTGATCCACAGAAGTGTCCTCATGTCACCCCTACCCCCACCGGTGTGTTCTTGTGCACCCTGACCCCGCAAGTGTCCTCATGTCACCCCTACCCCCGCCAGTGTGTTGCTGTGCCCCCCTGATCCCGCACATGTCCTCTTGTCACCCCTACCCCCACCAGTGGGTTCTTGTGCCTCTCTGACCCCCGCAAGTGTCTTCATGTCACCCCTACCCCCGCCAGTATGTTCCTGTGCCCCCCTGACCCCGCAAGTGTCCTCATGTCAACCCTACCCCCAGCAGTGTGTTCCTATGCCCCCCTGACCCCTTCACGTGTCCTCATCTCACTCCTACCCCCGCCAGTGTGTACTTGTGCCCCCGACCCCTGCAAGTGTCCTCATGTCACCCCCACCCCCGCCAGTGTGTTCTTGTGCCCTCCTTGACCCCCGCAGGTGTCCTCATGTCACCCGTACCGCCGCCAGTGTGTTCCTGTGCCTCTGTGACCCCTGCAAGTGTCCTCGTGTCACCCCTACCCCCACCAGTGTGTTCCTGTGCCTCCCTGACCCCTTCACATGTCCTCATGTCACCCCTACCCCCGCCAGGGTGTTCCTGTGCCCCCCTGTCCCCTTCACGTGTCCTCATGTCACCCCTACCCCCACCAGAGTGTTATTGTGCCCCCCAGACCCATGCAAGTGTCCTCATGTCACCCCCTACCCCAACCAGTGTGTTCCTGTGCACCCCTTGACCCCCACAAGTGTCCTCATGTCATGCCCTACCCCCACCAGTGTGTTCTTGTGCCCCCCTGATCCCACAAGTGTCCTCATGTCACCCCTACCCCTGCCAGTGCGTTCTTGTGCTCCCTTGACCCACGCAAGTGTCCTCATGTCACCACTACCCCGCCAGTGTGTTCTTGTGCACCCTGACCCCGCAAGTGTCCTCATGTCACCCTTACCCCCGCCAGTGTGTTCCTGTGGCCCCCTGGCCCACGCACATGTCCTCCTGTCACCCCTACCCCCGATAGTGGGTTCTTGTGCCTCCCTGACCATCACCACTGTCCTCTTGTCACCCCCCTGACCACTGCTAGTTTGTCTTTTCCCCTGACTCCGTTCCCTGCCTTACTCCCTGTCCCTCCTTTCTCCTCCATCTCTCTCATCCCTTCTTCCCCTCCCTCCCCTTTTCCCTTCTCTGTCAAATTATGGCACTACTCCGATTGCTGCTAGGCATAGTAATCCGTAGCGCTTTTCTTTGCAGCCTTCTTGCCCCTTTCCCTCCCACAACCCCTCTTTACCTCCTTTTTTAGCACTTACTATTATCATCGGTTCCCTGTAACCTCTGATAATTGCTTGTCTGTCCCCCCTTTTTTCCCACCTTGTCTTATCCTCCCTCTCCCCCTGCACTATCTCGAATAGTTGTCTACCTAATTTGGATAGTCACTTGTTTGTTCCTCTCCCTACCGCTTCCATAACTTTATCCCTCACCTCCCCTCTTCCCCCTCCTCTTGTCACTCTTGCACTGCAACAATTGTCGTCAGGCATAGTGATATTACTGCTAGTTTTGTTCTCCTCCCCCCACCTCTCCCTTATTGTTCGATGCACTTATACTATCTGTTATGAATGATAGTTATTTTTCACATTCTGATCTGTTTCAAGGACTTGTTAAGAATGTTTTTGTTTTACTCCCATGTTCTCTCCCTCCTTGAAGCGATATGAAACACTTGTGTATAGGCGCTATACAAATAATCATATCATATCATAGCAATCATATCATATACCAATCCTTGTGTATGTCCACAGCGATATGCTGTTTGGGCACATGAGCGGGTTAATGAAGTTGGATGAATGCTACTAAGGCCAAAGCTTGGGGCATCACCACCTTTCCGCTACTTGTCTGTCTCCAAACTAAATCAGTTGGAGATTGCTCACATCCTCTTTTCTACCACACCAACTTCTCACTTCGCAGAACCTAAACTTGTATCTCAATAATTTCAGTAACAAGAAGTGCAATATATGGCACCTGCAACTGTAGCCTCATATTTACAAATGCTGGATACACAGAAATATCTGGTATGGGCAAATACATGGCCTGTTTCGCTGCTGTGTCTGTTGCTTTGTTTCCGAGGGAGACGAAGTCTACCACACTTGTGTTGGCTGCCCGTTTGATCACTGCAGCGAGCATAGGCTGTGAACAATCCAACAGGGCTGTGTGCTGCACTGAAGATCAATCTCCTCTACAAAATCCTTGTTTCATCCATCTTGACAACCCTGAATGAACAGTTGTTGTAACATAAGCTGAGTCAGAATAAACCATTACTCAGCAGCACACTTGTGCTGCCCCAAGTGCTTCGATAAGAGTAATCAATCCTGCTGCCTGTGCTGAATAATGACCTGGTAGTCTCTTCTGACCAAAAACCTCATATTCCCCATCAACTAATTGTACCACTGCTGTCCCAGTATGTCGCTGACCTGTCTCCTGATCCATAGATGAGAACCCATCAACAAAAAATACTTCACCATCATCTAAAGTAGAGTCACGTGCCTTGGGAGTATCATCCTCGAGATCCTCGTATGCAACACAGTCATGCACCTCGTCTTCGTCAGTAATGGGTTCAGTCAAGAAAGTGGCTTGATTCACTGTTTTACAACGAACATTATGAATAGATGCGCTTGAAAGAATCACTTTATATGGAGAAGCCCTTTGCGTGGTCATTGTGGATTAGGACCTTTCTAGTATTGCAAAAACAGCAAGCTCAACGTGCAGCATCAATGAACACCCCATGACAATAGTAGCACATTTCTCAAAGGCAGCAGCAGCCAATGCTTGTTCACACAGAAACTGTCCTTGCATGACAGAATCCAGCATGCTACTGTAATAGGCAGTGTTTGTGACCCATCGTGCTGTGTTATGCCAGTACTGCAGTAATCATCTGGCCATTAGAATGTAAGAAAAGATAGAACTCTTTAGTATAATCAGAAGTTGCCAGTACAGGGGCAGTGGAGATAACATCTTTCAATTCCTGAAGCTTGGTAACCATTTCATCAGTCCAAATAGTATTTTTCATCCGTTGGGGCTTGAGCAGGGGTTTAGTGTATGACTTGTAGTCAAACACCCATGCACTACGCTAATTGCACTGACGGAGAAATGTTTGCATGTCCTTCATCACTGGCTAACGGGTAGCGAGCATTGCTGCTGCATGTTCTGGAGTCACTCTTTTACTATTCACTGAAATCAATTGACCCAAATACAACACCACTTGCTGACAGTATTGCACTTTTGCTCTGTCCACCTTGTACCCTTTGTCAGCCAACAATAGTAACAAGGCAATAGAGTCCTCCCTGCACAGGTGTTCAGTAATATTGCATACCAGCAAATCCACCACATATTGAATTATGGTTCTGGCAACAACAATTTTTCCTAAATCCCCATGTAGCACTCTATTAGGAATACTCAGGGATTCACAGTTGACTTCTGGAAGCCTAGTATGCTGAAATCGGCTCCCGGAAAAACATAAACTCTGTGAAGTATTGTGAATCGGGGTGCAAGGGCACTGAGAAGAATGCTTTCTTCAAATCCGAAGTAGGTTGCCTCAACTGGTATGTTACATAATATGGTGCAGGGTTTGGAATCAATGGAAACTCTGCCTGTACAACATCATTAAGCGGGCGTAAATCCTGAATCATCCTCCCAACTAGCCTTACTTGATTTCTTCACAGGATAAAAAGCTGTGTTACAGGGCGAATTAGACAGTACTAAAATAGTTTGATGCAAAAGGGCCATTATAGGGTCATAAATTCCTTCCTCCGCTTCCTTTGATAAGGCATACTGTTTAACTCGAGGCAACCCAGCGCCAGGTTTCAAGGTGATACGTATTGGCACAACACTCTGTAAAAGCCCTATGGTATGTGGATTTCTTGTCCACAGCTAGCTTGTCAAGTACCTGAGACAATCTTCTGAAGCAAAAGAGGGATCAGTCCCTACCAATAACACAGAACAAGCCACGTGTCTGTATTGTATCATAAGGGATGCACACTTCCAATATTACTTCCCCCTCATTTTATCAATTCTCAAAAAGATCCTCATCTGAAATGTTTTTCATTGGTATCGTAGGGTCAATGCACAAAACTGTGTGCCACTCCCCTTTATCAGAATCAACTGCTATCAACCAAATCCTATCCCCTAACACTAGGACCCCGTTCCTGAAACTACCTCTTGAGGTCAGACAGGCCTGAACAAGAATTCAGAAGGTACTCACCAACATTTATTAGCCACCTGTGGCAGTCCGCTGAGTAGTATTATGAAATCGTATAAAAACAAATCAGGGGCCAATGATATTTCTTGCTGCAGATCCAATGCCCAATGTATGTAAGCTCAACATTGCTGTCACGTTACTCATACCGAGGGTCGAGCATACCACACCCCTTTCAGTGAACGAGATTGTCATGTTGGGCTTACTAAAAATGTCCCAGTGTCACAATGGAGTATGACAAAGGGGGCCAACACCTCTGTGTCCCCTCCATTAATAGGTCAAACCGAAAAGGGTAACCCC